>NW_026126541.1:6180000-6512500 GCF_943737965.1 Phodopus roborovskii | reverse complement strand
AAGCAAATGTGCTGGTGGCAAATAATTTGTTGCTGCTGTGGGGACAGTCATGAGGTACACTGCAAGTGCTGGCCACATGGCAGATGCTGCTTTATTGATATGCTCATCTTGGAAGGTAACATGGAAATCCTGGCCTCCAGGTCCTGTAGGGATTATTTGCCCACATGAGGAGTGCTGGCTGGGTCTGCTCCCTTCTGAGGGCACATACTGAGCACTTATTGAGGCTTCAAGGGTGGAGAGCATTTCATTTCTCTGGAGGAAGTTGTCATTGGTTTTGTGCCTTTGTGTACCGGGTATTTTAGAATGCTTTCTGTATAATCTTCACCCCAAATTCACTTGGTGATACTTCCTAAATACTTCCTGTTTTCTGTACTCTGTGACAGGCATATGGCATCCCTTCCTTGAGAAACTGGATGCATCTAGATGGCTTTTTGTGGCCTATGAAATGTGGGCAAAAATAACCTGTGTCAGAGAAACTTTCAGAGCTGGCAGGTGATTCACCACACTGCTTTTTGTGTGCTTCTTCAGTAATCAAAAAAACATGGGGTTCCTGACAGTATGACATGGACCAGAGTTCCCCGAAAATGAAGGAGGGAATTGTGGCAGGCAAGAAGGGCAGACTTCACTATTTTAAGGCCCCAGCACAGCAGAGCATGCTCCTTCAAGGCCGAGAGCCATCCCTACACTTGGGCAGCTCCCCTGCTTCTGACAGCCCCTGTTCTTAGAGTTTAAATAAGAGGTCAGCCCTAGGCTCGGGTGGGGCATGTGACACCCAGGACCACCTCTCTCATTCGCTGTTTCCATCTCATTACAGCTCTCCCATTCAGAGATGAGAGTGAGTATGCTTAGGAGGAAGACTCAGTCTCAGCTGCCTCCTCCTTGCAGAGCTTAAGAGACATTCACTTCTCGGTTTGTGTCTCACACCTATTGCTCTTCAGGCAAAAAGTGAGCCTTAAATCATTGACTCGGAACTCTGCTATCCAAATATTCTTTACATCATCTATTTATCTACCTTTTTTTTTTTTGCCTGAATGATTCTAGAGACAGACATTTATAATTGTCACTAACATACCAATAGCTGGGTTAGGGTTGTGGGTCCTACTGTGCCACTGGCTTGTGGGAGGTGAGTTAAATTGTTGACTCATCTGAGAGGCCATCTTTACTTTGCAATATGGTCAGTTAGTTCATGAGTTATCCTAACTGGGACATTAGTAATAGTAGTATCAGGGTGCTGCTAACAATTACATTGGAGTGATAGGTATCCAGTGAGACATCTTAGACAAACCACTTGTATCTGATTCTGTGGCCACCAAAAACTGGTACACATCAAATTTCCTGGGCAGGCTTGTGTGCTGTCTTTGGTAACTAGCTCTAGTATTTGGTCTGTCCCTCTATTGTCCACCTAAACTGTTGACAGCCTTTCTCTGAACCTCCACTCTGGGGTTACAGCCCTTGTGAGAATACAGACCTGAAGCAATTCCGGGGAGGAGGAGGCATGCACACGTGGCTGTCATTGTAAGTACATTTCTCCCCAGGGGCTTCATATCCCTGCTGCTCTCTTGATCAGATGCATATTTAATGCTTCACGATAGAGACACAGATGTGAACTGTGCAGCCCTGCCTGTGACTGCCAAACGCTGCCAGATCCCAGAGAGTGGCTTTGGAAGCTCCTGGAATGCCTGCAGCTACCCTCTCTTGATGTCCCCACAAGACGCAACTGTCAGGAAACCTACAGGAGAGGTAACAGAAAGTGAGGCAGTGTTTATTAACCTTCCTTACAGGCTGTTTGAATTTCTGCCCTGGGCACAGACTCATTTGCATAGTTGATTTATAGTTTTAATTCAAACATTACTATTGTTTCACATAATCCACTACCTTAGTTCCTCTTCAGATTGTTTTGTTAATGACTCACCCAGTGCCACCACAGGGAACTCAGTGTGACAGGAGCTGAATGCACTGCAAAACTCACATTCCCACCAAAACAAGAATGCAGAAGGTATGGAGTAGATACAAGCTGCAAAGTTCCTGGAGCATGTGACACCCACCACAAGGGACTGGCCACATCACACCTACTTAGTGCCTTCCAGGTCAGGATCTTTGATAACTGTTTTTATATCATTGCTTCTCTGAGGACAACTTTCCCTGTGACTTGTCTCTCCTGCCCTTTGTCCATTTCTTCCAAAAGACAGTCAAATTTGACAAAAAATGCACCAATGACAAGCATAAAGGCAAACTTGTTCTGGACCATGGGAAGCTTATGCTGTCATCAAATGATACATGAACCAAGAAAAAAAAAAAAAAACCCCAAGTCTTTTAATTAAGAATTCAAAGCATCTGTTTTGTTGAATAAAACATAAATAAATATAGCCAATTTGAAAGCACTGGAGAGAGTCTCTGGTTACCAGGGCTTGAGGGGCCAATATTCTAGAGATAAGGGTTATGGGAAGGTAAGCTTGAGACAGCTATTATTTCCCTAGAGTCTTCTTTTTCTCATTTAATAAACTGGAGGGAAGGGAGAGGGAGGAGAGGGAAACAAAGAGGAGAGCATAATTTGCTGGGGAACACAGGAGAGTGTGGCTGTAAGGCTAAGTGGCACTTTCAATTGTCCTGCACTTGTAGGAGAGAGAAAATTTTGAAGTTCAAGACTCTAAGTTATAAGGGACCCTGGAAAACACACAAAAGTGTCAGGAGGAACTGTCAGCTCGATAACATAAAAACGGGTTGAAGCTGAGGTCAGCATAGCCTTGGGAAATCTGAAAGAGGTTGACAGATGTGAATCCCCACTATTCCAGCTACCTGACAAGAGGGTGAAGTGAATGTGTTCTCAATTGTGGAGTGGGAAGGGATTTTGATAGATTTCCATTCAGAAGTAGAGAGAATAAAGTGTAAGGCATAAAAAAACAAAAGGCATGCATGACTTGCAGCCTGACAGTCACGTGACTGGATTTACAAGGGATCATAAGAGGGAGCAGATATGAAGAAAGGGTCAAAGACTTCATGAGCAATGATGGCTATAGGCTCAAGAAGCCGAACTGACCCAAGTAGGACACATTAAAACACAGGCATGTACAGACACAGGAAGACAGGCCTGCTGGAACCAGCGGCAAGGGAAGGTATTGAAATCAAGAACAACTCTGGCTGAGTGGCAGAGGTCTCGAATCCCAGGCACTTGAGAGGCCAAGCTGGGAAGATGGCAAGGCCAAGGCCATCCTGCAGTCTGGTAATTAGTGAAGCTGTTTCATTATTTTTTTTAAAAAACTAAAAAGATGGTTGAGAATTCACTGGTAGAATGATTGCCTAGTTTGTCTGAGGCCCTATGTTCAATCTCAGTCATGATAAGGAAAACAAATTACTCAAAAGTGTTGGTGGTTGATATGTCCCACAAATAATGGGAAGCAGAAAAACTAACATTTCCAAATTTATTCAACACCTAGCAAAAATATCCTTGAATGGTGAGTGAGACACTGAAACAGTAAAACATCATGCCAGCATCCTAAATTATGCTAAAAGGCACGTGTGAGTCATCCATACACATACTGGCTGACAATTACAGGAAAAGCAATGCACCATGAATGGACACTATTACAGGTAGACTTTTGTATATGGATGAAAACTGTAACTGTACAATATAGAGATAGTAAATGATCAGTAAAATGACAGGTGGGAATGGCAAGGAGGACCATAGGGAGCTGTAGAGCGATGAAGGCATATCCTTGGATGATGCCATACTGTAAGAATGACATCATACTGTACATGGGATCCATTCCGATAGGAACTACAAGGCTTCGGTAGTATTAGTACTTGAGTGCTGCATTATCTGTTGCAATAAATGCAACAGATGTTAAACAGAGTTTTCATGCTCATTGGGGAGAAAGGATATGTGGGGATTTTCTGTGTCACCAAGTAAGTTCTAGGTCGATAAATGGGTTGGAAATTAGCAGCAAAAAGGACAAAGATGTAGTTGGTTGCTTTTACTCTTTGCTCTTCACTTGGCTCTTTGGGGGCCTGCCACACAGCTCCCAAATAAAGAGGAGTGGAGGCTACACCAGTTTATGGCTATAAGGATAACTATTTAGAAAGCAGATTGATGTAGTAGTATATTATTTATAATTTATTAAAGCTTGCCTGAAGATTCAGAAAGCAAAGTAAGCCATGGGTCATAGAAGCTAGGAACACACCTTTAATCTCAGCAGCCAGAAGCTGGCAGGTGGTGGTACACACCTTTAATCCTAGGACTAAGGATTAAGAGAGAGATGGATCTATGTAAATCCAAGGACACCCAGATCTACACAAGAGTGAATCAGTCTAAAAGAGATGTGAATCAGTCTAAAAGAGATTTATAGCGCATACCTTTAATCCCAACATTAGGGAAGTATATTAGACAAAAACAAGGTGTCAGTAGAGGAATTCAATTTCCAGCCACGCTGAGGAGAGGTTACAATATGAGGCTTTGTGAAGAGCTTATGCATGGGTCAACCTTTTCAGCCTGAGCTTGAGGTGAGAGCTTGTGGCTGGCTACTTTGCTTTTTTGATATTCAGTATCAGTCTCTGAGTCATTTTATTTATTTGTGTTACAGATTGATACACCATTAATTTAGAAAAATGGTAGTACTTGGTTATCTTCTTGGCTCTATGACATCTCCAGCCATGGGTAGTAGGCAAGGTTCAAGGTATTTTGCATGAGTTCTCTCCTATTGAGTGAGCCTTGAGCCTTAAGCCACAGCTCAGTTCTTGCTCTCTCTCTCTCTCCCCTTTCTTCATCTTTCCAAACCCCTATCCTGTACAGGACCAATTGTCTAAAATTTTGTCACAAGTAGAGAGGTCTTCTGGAAGCTCAGTGTGTGTGTGTGTGTGTGTGTGTGTGTGTGTGTGTGTGTGTGTGTGTGTGTGTGTGTCTAAGCAGGTCATCTATTCCTGTGTGGCATTTCTAACAAACTAAAATGTGGACCCATCTACTTAATGGGAGATAGCTGTTGTTTACTCCCAAGATATTAGCACCACTATGGCACTGTTTATCCTAGCTTATTAGATTGGCCACTATTGTAGTTCACAACATTTATAACTGTTAAGGTATGTTGATAACTTTTCTCTCCAGCAGCCTGCATTTCACTATCTGACACTATGAGGTAGGTTTCTCATGCCTCAATGGTCAGCCTTACAAATAGGTTCATATGCGTTCCTTCTCTCTGTGTGTATCATATTTCTATATATGTATCATTTATATGTGCGTAATATATATAAGAAGAAAATTACACAAATTTGAGAAGGGAATGGGGAGCCCTGGAAAAGTTACAGTGGGAGGAGGTAAGTGCACATGCTCAAAATGCATTATGTTAATATATAAATTTATCAAAAATAAATAAATGGAAAACTGATAATCATATGTAAAAACACAAACTCTTTTTTTTTTCCTACACAGGTTTTCTCTGTGTAGTCCTGGCTTGTCCTGGAACTTACCCTGTAGGCCAGCCTGGCCTTGAACTCAGAGACTCATCAACCTCTACTTCCTGAGTAAAAAATGCAGTTCATATAAACAAAAAGTAAAAATAGAATTGGCATTGAATTTTGCTAAAAATCTTGTTTTTCTAGAGTATTATAGTCAATGCTGACATTGATATAACAAAATGGGCATTTTACCACCCATCAAAAGCTCTAAGCCTAAATGATTTTAAACACTCTGGAAGACTGTAATTTAAAAAATGATTTCATTAATAGATGTGAACACAGTAAGATGTCTGAACACAAAATCTATTTGCTGCACATTGAATATGATTGAAGAATATCAACATCCAACCTGGGTAATCAGAGACAACAGCATGTCTTCTACCCCCTCTTCTATCCAACATGCACTGCGGCCAGCAGAGGAAATCCGGAAGATTCTACAGGAAATGAGCTTTTCTAATCTAGCAAGTACTAACTCAATACGGAAGGCTATAGAACTTTTATTTATTGACTGACATTGAACCAATGGACAGTGAGACAGTCTTAATGCCATTATAACCACCCAGTATTGAAGACTCTTACCTATCAGTTCTCAGGACTATTCCTATGTCGGTCCTTCATCTCCAACACACTGACAGGCACTGACTGTCTATGGCAAATCTCACTTTGCTTTTCTGAGTTTAGGCTTAGTTCTTTTTCTAGTCTATGCAGTTTCAAAATGCAGCAGATGTCTTCAGCCAAACATGCTGTGAGTTGGAAACATTCCACTTAAGTCATTCTATCCCATTGAGTTCCTGTGGACGCTGGATTAAGGAACAGTGAGCTGCTGCAGCAAAGGACAATGTAGGTGTGGTTCCTGGTGTCTACCCTGCCCTTTGCATTCACCTCATCATAAAAGTCTAAATTCTCAGCCTCTGTCCTATGCCCAGAAAGGTCCCGAGCAGGGACCAGAATTCACCTGTGCAGTGCTTTTCCTGGTGGGGAGCCACTTCTGTTAGCCCTTCCTACCACCCTCTCAACATTTCCTTGAAGGTACGGCTTCTGAAACTTATCACATTTCCTTGTTACCATCAGGAATGGCAGCTTGCCGTCTACTCTACCAAGAGACCAGGTCCGTGGTTACCTTTAAGGACGGAGTGAACAATGGTTGATATGTGGCATCTTAGTCATTGTTCTATTGCGGTGAAGAGTCACCATGATGATGCAACTCTTGTAAAGGAAAGCATTCAGTTGGGGCTGGCTTACAGTTTAAGAGGTTTAGTCTGTTATCCGCATGGCGGGGAGCATTGTGGCATGCCCAGGCAGATACGGTGCTACAGAAGTAGATGAGAATCCTACACCCAGACCTGCAGGCAGGAGGAGGAAAAAGAGACACTGGGCCTGGCTTGGGCTTCTGGGAACCTCAAAGCTCACCTCCAGTGACACATTTCCTCCAACAAAGCCACACCCGTGGCAAAAAGGCCACACCTCTTAATCCTTCTAAGTAGTGCCACTCCTGATGACAAAGCATTCAAATACTTGAGCCTATGGGGGTCAACCTTATTTAAACCAGCGCAGGTGGGATGAGGGTAGTTTGACTCAATCTAGGAATTGGAGTTGCAGAATATACTTACAGCAAGAAACATGTTTAGTTGTGCACTGAAGTTCACACAGGCTCAGGTAAGGATATTTCTAATAGAGTCTATACTAAAAAGGATGAAGAGCCACATGAAAGAGAAACAGGAAGCCGAGTTGGAAATGCAGCTTCCACAGAAGCTCAAGTGAAGCTTTTAAGCCAGAGGACTGAGTCCTCATAGTTAATCACCCTGGCCTTGGATTTAACCCTTTCCTCTGTCCTTATTAGGAGGAGTGGCGTTCCTCTTAACGTCAGGTGAACAACTCAGTTCTTTCTCCCCTTTCATAATATTTTCAAACTCCATGTCCTTGTTCAGGACTGACTGCCTAAAAATTTGTCACAAGTAGAGAGGTCTTCTTGAAGCTCATTTTGGGAAGGGTAAACTGGGCTGTAGACCTGGAATGTATGTGTGTGTGTGTGTGTTTTTTTTTAGTGTGTGTGTATGTGTTAGTGTGTGTATGTGTGCCTCTGTGTGTGTTAGTGTGTGTATGTGTATGTGTGTTAGTGTGTGTGTGTGTGTGTGTGTGTGTGTGTGTGTGTGTGCTGGGTGTGGGAGCAGGTCACATCTTCCTGTGTAGTATTTCTAACAGGCTAATTTACAGTATCATCTGTTTAATTAACCACTCCAACCCCTCATCCCCGCCTCTCCCCGCCCCCACAAAATCTAGGTAATACCAACATCTTTGAAGGCATCCTAGCTTCCTTAAAACAGAACTTTCTCAATCCCTAACAGGAAGAAAGTAACAATCCCCTTGGACTGAGCTTTAAATTTTTCCTTTTCTTTATGATAGTAAATGAAATGTATTCTTTCCCCCTTTTAGATGGAGACTTGAGGACTTCCTGGACAAGAAAGAGAAAAACTAAAAACACTTCGTAAAGGCTGTCTCAAGTACACACTGAGTGATGTCTATTCTGGAATCTCCTACCCCTCTAGCCATCATCCAATACCATAGCTATTATTATCCAGTCACAGTTAACAGGAAAGGACAGGCTGGTACCATGCTAGAGGTCCCAGTGGGAGACTGACCCTTCCGCTGTGGTTGGTAAAGGCTTGCTAACACAACAGCCCTGAGCTGTTGCTCCTCAGCTATTCCCTAGCTCGTCCATCACAGAAGCTGTCAGGGAGTGAGGGGAAGCTTCAGTGGGAGGCATGGGTGACTTTGTGTTTATTTCCTTGTGTGACCTATGGCTTCCCTGTGGATGTGTTCATTTTCTTGTTTGCCCTTATGGCTTCTCTGTGGATGTATCTCTATTCTTTCAGATCCTTCTATGATCTGTGAAGCCAACCCACCCAGGATTACATTCTTACTCTAAACTGGTAACCAAGATACCCAAATCATATCCATGTTAATAGGCAAAGATGAGGATGGCACCATGGAAAGGAAATAGCTGTGTTTTATATCCTACACCACAACTATGACCCTCACCCAACCACAATCCACTCCTCTCTCCATGAGAAGTTGAGAAGTTAGGCTATGGAAACCTCCCGAGACAAAGTGCGTGGACCGTACCTAATAAAAATCACAGCTTCCTGGAAATGGTGTCTTCAAAACTCACAACATGGTTTCACTTGTGTGAAAGACTGTTAGGAGGGCTAAGAGCCTACTGTGCTAGTCACTTCTTTGCTCCCGTGGCAAACTGTCTGATGAGAAACAAGAGAGCAAGAGAGGGAGGGGTTGCTGGACTTACAGTTGCAGGAGCTACAGTCATTGTGCAACAGGTAGTCAGGACAGGGCTATAAAACTTCAAGGTTTGCCACCGGAGAGCAACTTCCTCCAGTAAGGCCCCACCTGAACTCTGCACAAGTTTCCTGTACAGCGGCAACAACTGATGACAAAGTGGACGGACACAGCTGCCTGGGGGCCCCTCCAATCACAATGCTTACCGAAGTCATTCAGCTACGACACGGTAGTTATATAGTGACGGACTGACGGGATGGTCATCAGCGCATCGGAAGTCTGGTCCCAGTGCTCCCAGGCTCCTTCTGTCCTCATCCTCTGCACACTGTGGGGCAAGTGTTCTCACAGAGAGCAACTTGTAAGCATGCTCTACCTGGGAACCTCACCTTCTAAGTGTGTGTCTTTGGGGGAAGTCATATTCCCAGGGATGAGTTTCTTTTCCTATAAGACAGAGTTGAGGTGAACAGGGTTAGGGTTAGAGCTACTTAGTTTGTGTGTAAGGTGGGTGCTAGCCACGCAGCAGTAAGAGCAGCTTGGGTAGGGTGTGACAGGTGCTCATCCTAGTTTAAGATGACACTCTCTTAATACAGAAGCCCTTTCTCAGGCTCCAGGGCCTGGAAGATTTTGCACCAAGCCTGGCCGTTCTCACTGAACAATGAAGGCCTTGTACTAGCCTCAAGGTCACCACTGCAGGCAATTAATTTCTTCAGCTCTGGCTTTCCTGTTAATTATTCTGAAAACATACTCATATTCTGTCAGCAAGCCTACTTTCAAAATCAAAATTGGAGCCATTTTTCATCCTTAATAAAGTCTCCTTCCTGTGCCCTCCCTTGGGCTTCGTAATTGAGAACATCTTCATTCTAGAATTTAAAGAATGTGAGAAAGCATGAAGTAAAGCCCTCCTTTCTCTGCTCTTCTGAGTAACAGTTATTTCTTCCCCCTCCCCCACCGAGGTGCAGGGACTTTAGACTTTCACATCCAGGCTACATATTAGGTATTGAAAAGTAAAGAGCCTAGACTCATTTTAGAATCCCAAATGAGGGACTGCCCTGGTAACATTGCCTTGTGACTCCATACGGGACAGTCTTGCTTGCTAATTGATAATGATAAAGGAGGACCCAGCCAACTCTTCCTGGGGAGGTGTGCTAGAGTGACTGAAATCCAGCCGAGCAAGAGACTGAGTGAGCCAGCAAGAAGTTTTCCTCCATGGTTTCCACTTGAGCTCCTCCCTCAACTTCCCTCGATGGTAGACTGTGACCGGAAAGTGTAAGCCAAATAAATACTTTCCTCTCTAAGCTGCTTTTAGTCATGATGCTTGTCACAGTAACAGAACGAAACTGTGACACATGCCACTTACTTTGTCTTGATCTGTATATGGCCACATCCCCATGAACCGATAAATAAGAATAAGCCAATCAGGGGCCATGCACTTGCTGAATGAGTTTTATTTAGAAGACCAAGTCTTTTAGGGATTCATGCCCATACTGTCCTCAGTTGTGTGTTAGTAATTATGTTTGCTGAGCCAGGATTTTTAAATCTAGCACAAAGGATTGAGCAAGAGAGATCTCTAACTTCCTTTTTCTCAGTGTTCACAGCATCCTATCAAGCCCCTGAAACTCTAATGTCACCTAGCCTTATCTTTGTACTTGGGAAGAGGCTATCAGAAACTATGATGGCAGTGCAGATTTTAAAGGTTAGGCAAGCCACCCCCTTTCCTCGTTGACAATTTTAAAGCAACAATAGACAATTTATAAGCAAACTGTCTATTCAGAAAAGGTAAAGACAACTCAATTGGGAAACATTTCTGCTTCAATTTTCCTTTTTTACTTACAGTTATATGCTTGTGTGTGTGTGGATATATGTGTGTGGAGCTTAGAGGACAATTTCTCAGATTCAGTGCTGTTCTTTCATCGCATGGGTCCTGGGGATGAGACGCAGAACCTAAAGTACAGCAGAAAGCAACTGCCCCCACTGATCCATCTAGTTGACCCTATATGTAAATTTTAAAAGTTCAGACTCACATGTCTACTTCCTTTCTTTTAAAGAACTCTAGTGGGTAAGGTTGAGTCAGCTCCTCAGAGTGGTGGGTTACTGCAGAGGAACCCATGCTAAGGGGCAACTATTAGTTTTCCTGGTGGTTTTGAGGTGTTGAGATACAGGAAAGCATTATTGGAGTCGACTTCACCACCGTCTGAGCTGAGCATCCTTCTCCTGACCAGGTAAGTTGTAAACCTGAGAAAGTATGCAAATGTCCCTTGAACACATGTTATGATTTCAAGCAGGAGTTTTGATCCTAGTGGGAGTCACAATGATAAAGGTACAATATATCAAAATGCCTCATGACTGCTGACATCCATCTTGAAGAGTGTTCCCTGACTAGCCATGAGGAATCGCTATGGAGATGTTGGCTAGAAATTTGGGTGGCTGCAGGGAAAAAAAAAAAAAAAGGTAAAGTCAAAGACAGATGCACCAGTAAGAGAACAGTCTGAGAATGAATCCTGGATCCCAGACCTGTTGAATTTCAAATGGAACCAAGGCTGTGAATATCCTTGTGAGCAGTTTAGTTTGGTCAAGTTGACACACCCAGAAAATCGGAACTTGTTAAGGAATTAATTACCTCTACGTGATTGGCTTGTGGTCATGTCTGTTGGGTGGTTTGTTAATTGCTGATGGATATAGGAGAGTCTATCCCACTATGGATGATGCGATCTGTGGGCAATTGGCCCTGGCTTATATAAGGAGGTAGCTGAGCTGGTCAGGAGAAGCAAGCCAGAAGCAGAGACCTCTGCGGTCTTTAGTTTCTGCTGCCAGCTTCCGGCTTTCTTCAGTGATGGAGTGCCACCTATAAGCTGTAAGCAGATCAACACTTCCCTCCAAGTTGCTTCTGGTTATGGTGTTTATCATAGCAACAGAGAAGCAAGCTGTATCCCTGAGCATTCCTAAATAAACCCAAGCCACCCAACAACAAAACAAAAGCAAATACTGAAGCGCAACTAGGGAGCCCCTGGTTTTGCTGTTCTTTTTCCAAGCTTTCTTCACACAGCATAAAGAAGAATGGTAGTGAGCTAAGCAAGCAGAGCATTCCAGTCAACTAGGCTACTCACTGTGTGCAAGGAAGGCCCTTGCCCCAGGGGAGCTGTCTGCCCTCGCTTATTGACCCTGGACCCTTGGGCAGGACATAGCTGGCATAACTGCTTAGCCCTGTTTTATTGAATCACTCTGAGAACTCACTCCTGTTTTGTCAACAGGACCTACTTTCAGAATCAGAACTGTGACCATGTTTCATCTTTACTTTTGTAACTTCCTTCTTTCTGTCTCCCTGTTTCCATTTCATGATTCTAAGCATCTTACTTCTAGAAAAGTTAATGAATATGGGGAAATAAAGAGTGTAGGCTTTCTTTCCTTTCATTCATGTTACAACTGTTCCCCGAATGTGAGCGTGACCTTCTTTTAACTCCGTGTACTAGGACGTCATGCTTCTGCTACTCATGCAAACTACGGCCAGGAACTGTCATCTTGTGAGGCTGACAGAGAGGGTTCCTCCTGTCAGGCACTGTTTGCCCAGGCCTATCTTGTGTAAGATGCACTCATGTTTCTTACGCATGTTTTCTGGGGCTCTTACTGTTGGGTCAGGATGCACTGAGGGACTCTCTCTTCTCTGATATAGTTTGAATGTACCCCTCAATTTTTTTTCTGCTGGAAACTTGATCCTCATCATGTTAATGGCATTTGAAGGTGGTACATTTGAGAGACTATGACAGAGGGCTCCGTAATGAATGGATTAGCCCAGCTGATTAACAGCTTGTGTCTCATGTCAATAATGGGTTTTCTACCAAAGTCAGGCTGAGTTTTTATGCCATGCTGTTAGATGACAGAGGGAAGGTCCTCACTAGAAGCCAAGATGATCTGTCTCCCCCTTGTTGGAGTTCTCCATCTCTAGAACTATGAGTTAGATACGA
Organism: Phodopus roborovskii; assembly: GCF_943737965.1. NCBI lineage: Eukaryota > Metazoa > Chordata > Mammalia > Rodentia > Cricetidae > Phodopus > Phodopus roborovskii. Next base: position 6,499,805 of record NW_026126541.1, on the reverse strand, counting down.
CCCTGTTCTTTCCAGATGGCAATGGGAATATAGGGATGGCATGTTGATGAGGTTCCTCCTCCAACCCTCTTCTTGTCTACTGAAAACTGAGATATTACCCTTCTGAACAGCAGCTTGGCTCACTGCCCCCCTCCTCCCCCCACTCCTCACCCGAAAGCTTGCTCTCTGGGTCTTCCCTGTCGGGCCTTCCAGGGACCACTCTTGTGTTCTTTCTTCCAGTGCCGAGGTCAGGGAACATACTTGCTACATCTGTGTTGCTACAATGAAGGGGGAAGTTGGAAGTTGAAGGAATGGACACAGGGAGAAAAGGAGAGGGGAAGAGGAAAGGAAAAGGAAGAGTAAGCAGAGGGGAGGAGAGGGGAACGGAAGGGGAGGGTGTTGAAGAAAGGAGAGGATGCACAAGGGAAAGGGAGAGAGAAAGTGAATGGCAAGAAAGGCCCTGCTGGGCAGCCACTGTGGTGGCACTGTCTCAGTCCTGGCCTTGGCCTCCTTCCTCCTCACTCCCAGGCCTCAATCCCACATGCCATCTGCTCTGAGTCTTGGCCTCCAGAAGCTCTAGTGTGTGCAACCTACTTACCTGCAAGGGACATGGCAGGCTAGGGGTTCCCAATGTCAGTGCATGTGTCAGTAGCAGGCTGACCAGATGTGTGTGTGTGTGTGTGTGTGTGTGTGTGTGTGTGTGTGTGTGTGTGCTCAAAGTTCCTGTTCTGAAAAATATCCAGGAGGCTGCTGTGAGCTACAGAGTGAATTGTTTTCTAAAGCTTACTAAAAGTCTTTCCCTGGAGAAATGATTTCTTTCTGCCAGAGTAAAGGGTTCACAGTTTTGCTCTGGGGCTCTCTTATTTGTTTATATGTTCTAGAAAAGGGTTTCAGGCTAGGTTTTCCAACCAGGCCAATGAGAAAAACTGCTGGGAGCTGAGGATTATACTTACATGGTCATGTAAACTTACTGTCTTTAACATGTAACAATATGGATTGCTTGGGGAAGCTTGCTTAAAACAAACAACTTTAGAGCCAGAGTATTTAGATTCAGTGGAGCTTGGGAAGACCTTAATATTCTGCCTCTTGAACAATCACCCTTCTCCTACACCATTGCCATACAGGGACCCAGAACCTTCAGGTGAGAGCCTGGAAGGTGACACTATGGGCAGCAGAAATCCTACCACCAGTACCATGGAAGAGGCTGGTGAGAGAGGGGACATCACTTGTTTGCTTTTGTGTAACTCTAGCCTTTGAGCATGGAGTTTACAGCTTGAAACATATTTTGTCTACTCCATAGCTGTGCCGTCTTGCTGGGACACCGTCCCTGAGAATGGAGAATGGAGATGACTCTACCAGGTGAGGCTTACCTCTGGAGAAGCCAGAGCTGTCTTGTGAAGTAGTGGTTCCACAGTGAGTAGCTGCTCCCAGGAAATGTTTACCCTAGGTAGTAAACACTGTTGAAGATAGATCCTTTGAACATCCTTGTGAGTTGACAGGGACTAGCTGGAGAAGCTTGGCAGAAAATAAAGGCTCTCTCTCTCTCTCTCTGTCTCTCTGTCTCTCTCTCTCTCTCTCTCTCTCACACACACACACACACAGAACCTTCTGATTTTCAGGATTCCTGTTTGCTCTCATATACTGGGAAATACACCAATTGATCTGCAATCAACACGCTGTAATTATAAATGGAGAAAAAATGCCACAGAACACAGGATAGCATCACCAAAAACATGACAGCATTTCCCATGCAGTAACTGTGTCCAGTGATTTTAAGGGTTGCAGACTACACCACTCAAACTATGCTGCTTTGGCCTGAGAATTATTGTGAGCTAAAGACAAGAAGCATTCTTCCCGTTCTTCCTGAAAACAGAGACTAAAAACCCTCATTTGCACAAAGGACTTCCATCTCCTACAGAAGGAAAGAAGTTGCTCCTATCCAGGACAGGAAGTCGGTCTCAAGAGGATTCTGCACAAATGGATCTTGTTAGAATAACTCTTGCCTCCTGTTTCCCAGGGATTTTTGTTGGGTTAGTGTATTCTTCTAAAAATTAAGTTTATAAAAATCATTTGCCCTTCCACTGATGGTCTATTTAGTTCTTTTTTTCAATTGAGGTTAAAAAAAAAAAAAGATTTTATTTTGTGTGTGTGTGCGCACGCGTGTGTGTATGTGTGTGTGTGTGTGTGCGTGCGCACGCGTGTGTATGTGTATGTTCAGATGCCTGCAGAGTCTAGAAGAGGGTACTGGATCTCCTAGAGATGGGACTACAGGCATTTGGGAACTGCCCTGCATTGGTGCTAGCAACCTAACTCAAGTACTTTATAAGAATAATACTCACTATTGACTGTTGAGCCATCTTGACAAAAACCTTTTCTAAGTTCTTTATTGGTTCACTTCTCTATAAAACCTAAGCCATACAATTGGCCAAACCGCAAGGCTGGGACAACAAGCAGAATGTTCCTGCAGATCCCTGGCGCCTCTGCGGTCTAGAACTTTCTTCCAGGATGCTTCTTTGCGATGCTGTTCCTGTCATCAGACCAGTGTGCTTGCTAGCTCTCCCTCCATTTGGTTTAGGACTTAGCTCAGACATCTCTTCTTTAGATCTTCCCTCCACTAACACATCTTAAATAGTCTCTCATCACTAATGTGCACGGCTTGCCTCTTCCATCACAGCGTGTTAACTAGCGATTCTCAACCACCTGGGAAGCTGATTAATGGTGAAGATCCTCAATACTCCTTGGGATTTTTTTCCCCCAGAAAGTTCTTCAGGTCATTTTTTGGTGGTGGTTGGGGTGGGGGCTCTGATGACATGCTGTTATATATTTATTATTTGACTTAACTATTCGTAAAACAGTAGGCGGAGGGGAAAGTCTCAAGTTCTCCTCATAAGCACACACTTGCCATTTTGCAATGTATGTTTGAACTATCTGTCATCAAGAGACGGTGCACCTGGCCTCATGTTAGCTAACAGAGCTCTCTAGCTATGAGCCCAGGGCAATAGAGGGTGAAAGACCATTTAGGGCGAAGATAAGCTGCCCCAAGTGGAGCGCTATAGACAACTGGCCACAGCGGGGTCCATTTGCCAGAGGGTTAGGACTATGAAGCCCCATGCAACACCAAGTGGCTGCAGTTGGTTGAGCAACTCCAAGTGAAGTAAGAAGAAGCTAGGGACATGATTACACCTAGGTGGGACCAGAGCAGTCCGCTAAGCCCAGCACACATGGCTTAACATACATAGACTGTGGAGCAAATGCTGGCTGCCCAAGCCATTATGTTGCGCTCACTCTTCTTACGTAGAGACAGGATAAATGGTGCCCGGGTCAGCTGCTTGAGGCAGGGGACTCTGAGGTCCTTTGTTGTTTGCTTGTCACCCTTGCCTGTAAGATTGCTGCTTACGGAACACACAGTAGGTGCTCTGGAAAGTATTCCATGTGGATCAATGGAGGATGGGAAAGGCTTTTCAAAGATGTCTTTCACACTTTGCTTGGAGTCCAGTTGGTAACATGGGAGACTTCCTAAGCACTTATAGTCGGCTAGAGGGGGAAATTATAGCTCTTCCCCTCTGAGAAATCACTTAAACTATGGCTACAAAGCTCTCCTTTGAAGTGGGTCATTTCATAAAAGACTCGTTTAGCATGGATCTTTGCTGAGTCAGCAAATCTATTTATTTTGTACTGCTTAGATCAAAACTCCTTGGTTGAGAAGTGTGACAGGCATGGAGTGCTTTCTCCAGCCCTCCCTTGGGAAGAGCACGATGGAGCAGAGGGCACAGGGATCCCACACTGAGTAGGTAGGCAGGGTGATGGCAGAGCTAGAGACACAGTGTAAGACATTTATAAAGACAGTGGTGAATTGGCTGCTGACAATGACTTAGCTCCAATGCCTGGTATCAGCTGTTTGGAAATTTTAGCAATAAGCTTTGGCCATAAGCAAGAAAGCTATCATGCATCCCTAGTGGGAAAGGGAAGTACAAGAGAGTGTACTATGCCCAAGCTTAGAGAGTTCTTGTGGCTGCAACTGTCCCCAGCTGAGTGTGCCTGGAGCAAGCTGCCTTCTGACGAGGAGATGGATGGTCCAAAGGAGCATAAATGGCGGAGGGCACAGAGCAGTCAAACGCATGCCAATGGGCAGGTGACTGTTTGGATGACTGGCAGAGATGTCTGTCTGCAGTCATGGCAGAAGCTGTCATGGGCACTTGCTTACTCTTTGTGGGATCTGTTCAGGAATTTGACATGTTCGTGAAGCCAGAGTGAGCCCACTTGTTTGATAGAGCCAAACAATGATTAGCACAAGAACCTCCTGTATGAGTGACATAAAAACCTTGTCTGCTTACAAAAGAGTCTTACATGGAATGGATGCAAAGTAAACCCCTCCATAAAAGCCCGTGTGTGGAATGCATCGTCCCCACCTGAGGCCTGGGGACTGTATTTTGAGAGGTTGTGGGGACATATTGGGGTAGGGCCTGGTTGGAAGAATTACATCGCTGCGGATATGGCCTCGAAGAGTACGTTGTTGTGTCCCTGTCTCTGCTTCCTGGTCGCGATGAGGTGAGCACCCTTGCTCCGCGTACCCGCCAGCCATGGGCTTTTGTAGCCTCAGGGTGTTCTCTCGTGCTATTACAGCCATTCATTTTGAAGGAATGTACTCTTTAGTATGACCTTAGGAGCGCTGGGGAATTGGAGGGCAGGATTTGCCAGGCTCTGGGAAGCCTGAGAGCAGGCATTTCTCCTTGTCTACCTTATAATTATTCCTTTGCTGTTGAGGGCTTCTGTCCTCAGGTCTGTAGAGCTGCTTAGCACAGCATCCCTGGAGGACGAGGGGCAGAATGAAGTCTTGGGGACAGACATTTTCCGTGTGCGGCCACACTTACTGAGTGCAGTTTGTGTGCTACTAAACAAAGACTGTGCCATTTACTCTCAACCATGCTCAACAGCAAGAAGAGAACGGCCATGAAATTGACTTACAGTAGAAAGAACAGTAAAGAAGGTGTAATAAGACACATGTTTGTTTCTGTGGGCAGTCTTTTGAACAGCTAAGTCTCCTGTGGTTTGTACAAGTTTCTTATTGTTTGCTGTAATCTCAAACCATTTCTTTAAGAATATCATGTTAATGATGAAACCCATTGCTATTACAAAATAAAAGTACATATTGGTCCAGTCATTAGTTTCTTCTTCTAAAATCCCTTCTATATATGAAGTAAAATAATTCCTAAAGTTCTGTATTGTAAAATTATCTGCCATAGTTATGGAACAATTGATCTCAGATTTTATATCAGCTTAAATTGCAAAGGATGTTACAATTACCTTAGGTGTAATTTTGCTGTCCTGGAACTTTGATGCTTTTAGTTGTAGATCTCAGCTTGTGGTAGTTATGCCTGGAGGTGTGCCACCAAATAGCACCTAGCCGCCGAGGCCCATCTGATCCCGGTTCTGCCTAAAAGTGTACTGCCAAATATCGTCCGGCAGCAGATGATCCTTCTGATTCCGGTCCCTGTAGAATAGCTCTTAACAAACTATGGCAAGCGAAATTTTGTTAAAAGGAGACTTCTAGAATTGCTGGAACACAAGACTAAGGGCAGGAAAACGCGCAAGCAGGGCGGGTACCAAGCGGCTCTGCGCGAATGCAAAGTGCAGTGCGGAAATGGGCAAAAAATGAGAAGCGGTAAGTGCCTTCTCAGGTCCGCTTTGGCGGCAAAGATCTCATTTGCCATAAGGAAGAGGCAAATGTCCCAAAGCTGTGGTGAGTCCACCTGGTTAAATCCTGCCCAATGGGGAAGGTGGGGGAGGGGAGCGGCGTCTCCCACCTGGGTGAAACCTAGGTCCCGTGAAAATCCTAATCCCACTTCTGACACCAGATAAGGCGGTTAAATAAGGATCAGGATAAACAAATAGGCCGAATAGATGTTTATTCAGGGAGAAATAACTTACAACCTAGACAGATTCACACCAGGAAATTCAACCCGATCCTCTCCTGTCCGAGTCACACCAGCAAGAGAGCTTTTTCTGGCTCTCCCTCCAACTTCCTTTCACAGGTCACTCCGCCCATGGCTCCACCCCCCAATGGGCGTGGTCAGTGCCACAGAAGGACTATCTCACTACATGGCGGTTCCTCAGGAAAATGGGAATCAGTCTACCACAGGACCTGGCAATCCAACTCTTCGGCATATACCCAAATGATCCACATCCATGCAACAAAGGCATGTGTTCAACTATGTCCGTAGCAGCACTGTTTGTAATAGCAAGAACCTGGAAGCAACCTAGATGCCCCTCAACTGAAGAATGGATAAAGAAGATGTGGTACATCTACACAATGGAATACTACTCTGCATAAAAACAAAAAAAACAAAACAATGGAATCTTGAAATTCATAGGCAAATGGATGGAACTTGAAGAAACCATCCTGAATGAGGTAACCCAGTCAGAAAAACAGGAACACGGTATGTACTCAAGGGATCACCAGCCTATAATTCACACTGCCAGAGAAACTAGGATACAAGGAGGAACCTAAGAGATTCATGCATGGTCCCTCACAGAAGGGGAAAGGAACAAGATCTCCTGAGCATATTGGGAGTCGGGGGGTAGTAGTGAGTGGAGAGGGAGCTAGGAGAAAGAGAAGAGGAGGAGAGGAAAGCACATGGGACTAGGAAAATTGAGTTAGGGGAGGAATAGACGAGAGAAAGAGAGAGAGAGAGAGACAGTAAAAGAGGGAGCCATTATAGTTTTGAAGAGAAAACTGACTCTAGAGAAATGTCCAGAGACCTACATGACTGACCCCAACTAACAATTTGAGCAACAGTGGAAAGGCTACCTTAAATGCCCTTCCCTGATAATGAGATTGATGAATAACTTATCCACTATCATAGAGCCCTTGTCTAGTAGCTTATGGAAACAGAAGCAGACACCCACAGCTAAACACTGAGATGAACTGGAATCCAGATGCAGAGAGGGAGGACAAGACCAGGCTACAGAAACCCACAGAGACAGCTGACCTGAACAAGGGGGAGCTAATGAACCCCCAGACTGATAGCTGGGAATCCGGCATTGGACTGACTCAGACCCCCTGAACATGGGTCTCAGTTAGAAGGCCTGGGCAGTTTAAGGGACCTCAGACAGTAGAACCAGGATGGACCCCTGGTGCACAAAAGGATTTTGGGAGCACGCCCCCCATGGAGGGACACTCCCTTAGCCTAGAGGCAGGAGGGAAATCCTAGTCCCTACTCCGAATGACTTGACTCCTCCTGGAACATATCACCGTCCCTGTGGAGTGTGGTGAGGGAAATGGGATGGGAGGGTTGTTGGGGGGCATGAGAGGGTGGGAGAGAGAGGAAGGGATGGAAAGGGAACTTGGATCGATATGTAAAATAATAAAAATAAATAAAATTATTAATAAAGAAAAAGAAATACATATATTAAAATGTATGCCTTGGTGGCTGGCTCGCAGAACTCCACAGAACTGTGATCTTTGTATCATCCTGAGGGTTCCTCCTGTTCATCAGGTGAGGTGACATCTTCTCTACTGTTTGTGAGATCAGAGCATTCCAAGACACGGCTCATGCCTTTTGCTGCTTTGGGAATTTTTATCTGAGTTCACTAAGTTCTCATGTCCCAGCTAGACAGGGAACACCTTGAGGATAGGAACTAGAGTTGTCTATTATTGATGTCCTTGTGTTCTGTAGAACACTCTTCAACCTTGGCATCCAATTAATGCAGCTAATGCTTATCAGTGTATATTTGTGTGACAAGGAAAAATCAAATGCATCCTTTAAACATAGAAAAATGTCCAGATAACTTGAGTCTGATCTCCATGAAGGACACTTCCCATCTGTGTCCTGAGTCTTAGACCTCAGCATTAGTATTTGGAAATGCTGGGCAGGAAAGGACTCATTGTAACCAAGGTGATGGTTTCCTGCCACAAGTGCTACCCAGACTTTACAAGCACCTTAAGGAATATCACCGGACCTTCTAGAGCTGCACAATTTAATACGTACCCCAATCAAAGATATGAACAATATTCTTACAGTTAATAAAACTGGTAGAGAAAGTAGGTAAATTGCTCCAAATTACACAGAATGGTTACAGGGTTTGGGTATGCATATGGCCCATGTCAAAGCAGAGCTTTTAGGTATACTAATCTCAATAGAGCCGGTACCCGAAAGCCTAATCTAGGCAGTATAGTATTATTATGGAAGGCCAACCTTCCTGTATGTCCCCTGAAGATTTTACACCTAAACAGGGTTTCTGAAAATCATCTTTCTTAGTCTTCATTCTTTTCTACCCACAGTAGCTATGGTGCCCCACTATACCTCAAGTCTTTCCTACTGTCCAGCCATTAGCTTTTCTCTCTCCCCTCCTCACCACACCTGGGCCTAGATTATGTAACATAACTGGGCTTATCTCCCTAAATCTCATGATCATCCTTTGCTTCTCTAATACGCCAATACTCACTAGCTGTGTAAACACAGACACGCCCTTGAGCCTTAGATTTCTTAAATATAAGATAGGCACTCAACCTATGAGGAGGATGCTCTGACGGTCAGTGACCTCATAATAAAAGCTTTGCCTGGCACAGAGTGAGCTCTCAGTGACCTCTGCTGTACCTCCAGCAGTAGCTGTAGTTGTCTTCACTGCTGTGTTGGTAGCATTAGTATAATTTAACTTCTCATCATGGATCACCGAGTGTCTGAGAGTCAGTTGTCAAAAACAGAGGTCTTAGGGTAAAGCATAAGCAAGTAACAGATATCCAAAAAATTGGATCTGTCTGTCTATATACATGGATGGAAAAGTAGCATGCAGTGAAGGGTAGAAACCTTTGTAAAACCATGCATTTACCATTTTACAAACACTTAGGCACCAGAACATTAGGAGATTTCCCTTTGGGCTGAGCTTGAAGTACCAATTTTCAGTTTGGGCTATTTGGGCAACCAGCCTCCTTTCTGCTCCGCCCATCTCCAGGTAGTTTATGTTCATGGGATTCTCATGCTGCCCTGGGATTCTTTCCGGCCTTCTCTTCTATCATTTTCCTGATCCCAGAGTGAATGCTCTTGGAGACTGACTCTTCTGAAGGTTTCTTCTTGCCAGTCTTGCTGTGTGATAGCATATCACCGTTGTAAGGTCTCTGGCACTGGGGAGAAGCAAGGTGTCACCAATCCAGTCTGCTTTCCTTTGAGCCCCTCCTCATATTACAGCAATAAGGGAAAATCATAGTAAACAATCAGCAGAACTGCCCACTCTCCCTCATTCATATCAGCGAAGTCCACCAGAGAATGGATGTGGTTTCTCTGGGCACAGGCAGACCTTAGGAGACCCAGTGGGATCCAAGTCTGGAGTGAACACTCAGGATTTCCAATTTGAAAATGACTAAAATTGAGTCTGTCTGGGCTCAGTTTCCAATTATTCCTAAGTAGTAAATACTTTAATAGGGGGAGGGTTTTAAGTTTGAATCAGTATGGTGGCTCTAATGTGATCTGAGGGATCCTCTGTTTATAAGATATCTATTTTCTACTCATATTTTTTTAGCACTCAAATGCAGTCTGATTTAGAGTGGAGAAGCTGTAATTTAAAAAATTACAACAATTTATGAATAGGCTTATCTATCTCTATCTGTCTACCATCTATCTTTCTCTATATACATCATGTATCTATTATTCATCAATTTACCATTTATCTAACATCTATGTATCTATTTTTGTATGTGTGTATGTATGTATGTGTCATCCATGCATCATCTATGATTTATCAATTTGTATGTATATATATGTATGTATCTATCCACTTTTCTGTGTATGTATATGTATGTATCTATTCTTGTACATATGTATCTATCTATCTATATCTATCATCTATGAATCACTCTATGTATATATTTTCTATGTATGTATGTATATATGTATGTATTCATCTATCTAATTTTCAGGTGAAGTACCTTCCTTGGTGGCTCTGGGTATGTTTTAGAGCATTGACTCCTTGTTTGAGCCTTGCAGAGTGTGGAGGGAGGAGGGACAGAGAACCTGGCATCTGAGGCCATGGAAAACACTGTCAACAGAAGCTCAAGGTGAAATGAAGATGAAAATGTGTCAGAATCTTAGCATCAGAGGGGAGCACAGTGGATTCACATGGGAGAACAGATACAAAGCCTTATTAATCTTGCAGAGAAGGAACAGCCTTATGGAATCTGTTCAACTTCCAGAGGCAGGACTCACATTTCTATGAGGTCTTGGAGAACAGACAAAGGGGAGCAGGGACAGAGACAGACTTTGCTGAAGTGACAAAGGACAGAACCATAGCCAAGCCCTCAGATAGATGGAGAGTCCCATTCTGATCTCTCTTGATATTTTTCTAGGTAACCCTTGTCCTTTCTATTCAATTTCTGTACCCCACAAACAGTAGAGTAAGGTGGTTAATAGTAGAGGTTGGTTGGGTTGCATCGATCCTATCTATACCAACAAGTCAAGCTACCAAGTGTCTCTGCTCAGTGCAATATGGAGGCAAGCACCTCACATTATTCTCACTAACTTCCTGAAGGTTAACTGTGAAAAGTTGATTAATAAAATTATTCACTTACTCAAGACATATGTTGAATGCTAACTATATACCATGCTTCCTTGATAATGATCTTCATCCTGTTTGATAGGTTTGGATTATTTCACTTACAAAATTGCAAATTTTACTGAGATGACTGTGTTGCCTAATATTTTTAAGATCTCATGGTTTTATTTTTAAGAAAACACTTTTATTCTTTTATAATTTCATATCACACGCATGATGTTATTTTATCAAAATTTTCCCATTGTCCTCATCTTCGGCTCCCATCAAATTTCTTCTCCTCAAGCCCTCCTTCATTTTTCATGACAGTTATTATGAACCAGTACATGTAACAGTAAAATAAAGACAAAATAAAAATGCAATATTGAAACTATTTTTCTGAAGTTCCAGCAGTGGACTTTGAGGGTTCTTTAGCTTCTACTTGCTAACTCTCTGCAGGGTGATGTCTCTCCTCTGCCTCTGACTATTACAGAGCAGTAGTTACTGGTGGCGTGCAGGACAAACTAGGACTGGCCAGACTCAGAGGTGCATCTTACATGTTTCTGCTAAGATATGCCTTGACAGAAGAGATAAGAAACAAGATGAAGCTCAGCTTAGATTTAGGAAGAGAGCTCCCAGGCATTGTGGAAAAAAAGTGGCTTTTCAAAATGGATGGAAGAAATCCAAGTCAGTGTTGTGTCTTGACAGGACATCAGCTGAGAACCCTCCTGAATGCTGGGACTGAGTGTCCCTGTAGGTGACAGCAATAATGAGGAAGAATGATGTCCATTTCAAGTGTGAATTAAGGAGACTATACTCAGTACTCCCTCTCATCACAGAGCTGGCGCTGTGTCTGGACTTCTCCTCTGCCCTCTAGCTCTGCCATTGCCGGGCTCGGTATGCTTTAATCGCCTCTGATTGCCTTGTATCTAGGCCTCTTCATCGGTGAAGTCCCATGTGTGAGAGACCTGGGCAGAAATGTTTAAGGAGGAATAGTGTTTTTAAGCAATTCTTAATGGCAGAGAACTGGGGTATTTTGCAAGACAGCAAAGTGGAAGCTGTTTCTTGCTAACATGCAGGGCAAGCTCAGAAGCCTAATCAGATGTAGGCCATGAGTGACCTGACTTCTCGCCCTCTGGTTACCTACAAAGAGCTTTAAGCATAGCAGGACCAAGGATTCTTTCTCATTCTGGTTTCTATATAGGGAATACCAGAGTCTACTGTGCCCCCCAGGTAGAGACTGGCATTTCTGGACAGAGCTGTGTGTAAGCTTCAGACAGATCCAAGGCAACCTCTACTAAAGTTACTTGTGTAGGGGGGCAGAAAGGGAAGGATTGCATGGAGTTACGGTGCATGAAGAGAAGGCCTCTGGCAGGCAGAACAGTGGGATTTAGAGGCCCTTGCTGGGCCATGCAGAGCATTTCCCATCCATGATCCAGGTCAAACAAGGGCTGCCAAGGTTTTCTGCTGTAAGGATCCAGCCAGCTGAGAGGAAATGAGCCTGGCTTGCTTATACCCAGAGTAATACTTCCTGGACTGCAGAGCTGATGAACCTCAGAGTCCCTGTTACCCTTGCAGAGAGATGCCAGAAAACCCTTCTGTTGAGGGCTTATGTCTGTGATATCTCATGACAGCTGACACCTACAAACCCTTGTAGCAGGAAAAATGCACGGTGGCTCAGAGGACCCCATCTCCCACAACTAAGCATAAAGAACAGACCAGAAGACCCTTTATGGACACAGAAAATTTTTGGAGCTTCACAGATATGACATCTTGGCTCGACAGATGCTCTTTAAGTGTCTGCCCAGTTTGTGATAAGCAACAGAGCCAGCCAGAGCCTGGCAAAGAGGCCTTCCAGATGGTGGCCGAGCATGGAGCAGCAATCCTAATGCAGGGCTCTGCTGGTTCAATCTGCTGAGTAGCCCAGATTCAGGGAGCCAAGAACACCAGCCTTTCCTAACCGTTGATCTTTGGAAAATTATCCCCTAGCACCAGGGGATACTTCCTTCAGGCTCTTTAGTGGTTACTACAGAGAGGAGGAGGCAAGAAGTCTCCACTCAGATGGTCAAAGTTTACAGAAGGTTAATAGGAAAAGCTCTTCAAGGAGGAAGGGCACTCTTAGATGTGAGACACTTCTGGCCTGTAGGTTGCCTTGATGAAGTGTCTATCTTGTCTCCATGGCTCTGAGGAACTTAACTGCTTCTGTCCAGAGAGGCCCTTCCCTAGCTTCTCCTACTCTCAACACCCAAATGACCAGCCTTCTCCATCCAGAAAATGGCCTTCCCAAGTTGCCTTGGGGCCTGTCTTATAGGAGCAGTTAATGGCTGTTCAGCAACCATGTGCATGAGCTGAGCAGGAGACAGATGGGGGGTAAGGAGGGAGAGAGAGAGAGAGAGAGAGAGAGAGAGAGAGAGAGAGAGAGAGAGAGAGAGAGAGAGGAGAGAAGCCAGCCAGGCCTGGTCTAGAGAACTGTTGAGTAGTGAGAACTCAGCAAGTCACTGGGAGACCAAAGAGAGTATACTCACAATGCAGAGAGAATTTCATGAGCTTTTCTAGAAAAAAATGGGCATGGGAGGGGAGGAAGAGCAGGAGTAGGAGCTCAGTATGATGCCCAAGTGCCTTGTGGGTAGTAAGAGCTAGATAAAAGAAAGAGAATGCCATTATTACAGTCACAGAAAAATGCTCATGTATAAAATCATAAATTCTTCCAAGGTTTTAGATAATTTCTGGAGAAGTCTGTGCTAGAACACCCAGCCACAAATTCTCAGGTTTTCTGTTTTATTTTTAGGTGCTGAAAGTGAAACTGAGGCCCAAGATAAGTGCAACCTTATAATCATGGCGCCACTTCCCAGCAGCAGCGCTGGGTTCAGAACTTTGCCTGCTGATTCCATTGGCTGCTCCCCCTAGTTGCTTTCTTTATAAGAAGCCAAACAGGCTTTCTGGTATCACCTTCCATCTGTTAAATGAGAGTGGCTGGCAAGAGATCTCCTTACACTGCAGGTAGGAGAAAATTGCTCAATTCATTTCCTTGTAGACAGTGGGGAGATCTCATTCAGGAGAAAAATGGCAGCGTGTGGGTCATCAATCTGGAGCCGCCCAGATGCACCCAGCAACCCTCACAGAGGTCAGCATTGGTACAATATACTCTCAGGCCCTCTGGGCTATGGATGTACTCAACATCTTTTGTCTCTTCCATCAGATCTCTTCTTACCCATCTCTACCCACTCCCTAATTGGAGGCTGAGAATCACAAACAGGCCCTTATCATTTTTTCCTGGCCTATGGTTTAGTGCAGCCAACCAGATTATTAGAAGAAGGGTGAGCCCTGTGGATGGGAGCTTCCTTCCCTGCTTCTGCGCTGTAGCTCATCTCTAGCCATACAGGTTCACGTGACTCTTCTTCCTTTTATCTCTTTGGACTTGTAGTATAAATGTCCCTGTTCTTGTTAACTATGAAGAACTGTATTAACCCCATGGTTTCCCTGTCCTGTGCCCACATGTTTCCAGATAGTCAGTTTGTAAATCTTTGTGTTAATCTCAGTATACCTTGGGCTATTTCAGGGTACTACACCAGTCTTCTCCTCGTCCCAGACAGAGATCCAGCTCTGTTCCTCCAGTAAACTGGCTGTGTAAGCTGGAGAAGAAAGTTCATATTTAATAGTGTGTGCCATTGCTTGCTAGATCTCTATATCCCTTCCTTCTTAGGAGCCCAACTGAGCTTCTTAGCTGTGTGAATGGGGTCTGACTCACCTCTCCGGTCATGTGGTATCAAACGTGACAGACATAGGTGAACTGGACACTTGGTGAATTTCCCTGGTATAAACCAAGCCTTATGAAGCAACCAGAGGACTTAGGAAAATGGTCAGTTAGCAAAGTGCTTGCCTCACAAGCATGAGCACCTGAGTTTGGTCTAAAAACCACACAAAAAGCTGGGCACCGTGGTACATATCTGTTATTCCAGTGATGGTGTAATAGGAGAGGAGACAGGTCTGTGTGCTGAAATTCCAGTTCAGTGAGAGACCCATCTCTAACAAAAGATGGAAGGCATCAGAGGACCAACACTCAAGGAAGCTTTCTGTCCCCCGCATGTGTGTCGTGCATGCTTGAACCTATATCCCATGCCTTACTCACACAGCCACACAAGGCAATCTGAGAAAAACAATTTCTTAAAGAGGGAGACAATATCAATAAAGATATAAATCCTGACTAGTTAGCAGACAGAATTGATAATGAGTCTGAGAGCTTTCTATTAATTTATAAACTTTAATCTATATTTTCCTATCGGTTACATGACAACCTAGATAATAAACTATTGGTGGACCAGAAGTGGCTTTAGAAGTCACTAATCATGAACTCAGGAGACGGCTCAGAGTGTAAGAGAATTTGCTGCCCAAGCAATGAAGACCTGAACTCAGATGTCCTGAACGCAGGGGTGACCATAATCATGCCTGTAACCTGAATGCTAAGATAAGTTGGGGTTCACTGACCAGCTAGCCTAACTAAGAAAAGTTGTGAGCTCCAAGTTTAGTGGGAGACCCTATCTAAAGGGAGTGAGACAGAATGATAGAGTAAGACATTTTGTGTCCTTCTCTGTTTGTGTCCTTACTAATGCAGGCATGTGCCCCTGCATACATGTGTACACACACAGATGACATACACATACCACACACACATATAATCCATTATTTATTTTATTTCCAAGTATTTGTTTGGTATTTACTCCTCTTCAATTATTAAGCTAGACATAGAGATAAAATAGTTACTAATGGCTACCAGAATGGTGATTATAGTAAACAATGGCTGCAGGCCAGCTGACTGTTTTGTTAATAAAGTTTTATTGAAACACAGACATGTCTATTTATTTGCTATCAGACTGAATGTGTGTAAGAGATATTGTGTTTCTTGAAAAGCCTGTGGTACTTGCTACCTCTTGCTTGGACAGAGTATGGCAACTTCTATCCTAGACAGAGACATATTTTCTCAATATCTGACATGGAGGTAGGTTTAAATATTTTTCAGCCAATATTTTACAATTAAATCAACATAATATCTGCAGTTGAGAAGCAACCCCCCAATATCCTGTAAATTGAAGATAATCCTGAGCAGATTATTTTTAATCTTTGCATCATAAAATTTTTGCAGAAATCTCTGTTGTTGACAGATGAATAATTTCCTCGCCTTTTTCTGTAGGCCCATTTGAATGTAATACACCTGTGCAACTGTGCAA
The DNA here is from genome assembly GCF_943737965.1 of Phodopus roborovskii. NCBI lineage: Eukaryota > Metazoa > Chordata > Mammalia > Rodentia > Cricetidae > Phodopus > Phodopus roborovskii. The sequence continues at coordinate 6,484,080 of NW_026126541.1, read as the reverse complement.
AAGTTTCAAAGGGAAAACGCTGTGCTGCATAGGGTAGAGGACAGCGCTGAATAGAACATTGATTGCTCAGATTCTAGGATGTGTCATGTGGTCTTCTGCTGCGCTTAGCCTTCTCTAAATGCACTTCTGCTGTGGATTTCTTCTAACATTTGTTCACAAGCACTTGGAGAAAGCAAGGAACTCACAGCTCTCTTTTAACCATTTCCCTCTTGTTTATGTTAGCAGAACAAGTGTGGAGCTGTGGGAGCCTCCAAGACTGGTGATGTGTTAGAATGAAAGGCAATGGGCAGGGAGCATCTGTTTCTCTCTGTCTACCATTTTTTTTCCTGGTACCCAGGATAATTCATATAAAGGAGGTGCAAGCTGCTCTCTCTTTCTTCTAGATTTAAGATATTTATCTTACTCCAGGAGCTGTTGCTGGTATTATTAAAATTTGAAAGGAAAACAAATGCAGCTAATTCCCCTGATGAGTGGTTTTCTTTTTTAAAAATAAGGTTAGAATTCTATTGAAGAAAGCTGTGTCGCTCCCTCTAAAAAGGGCAAGGCCTGTTACAGATACTGGAGGAAAGAGGAAAACAAACAAACAGATAAAAACCAGAGGGTAATTCCAGGCACACCTGTTGGGAAAATGACGATTGCCACATCATTTACATGCTGTGTCTGAGTCCGTTTTACACATATTCTTATGGAGAATAGGCACAGAGTGTTCCGAATGGAAATTATTCTAGTCGAAGTAAAACTGTGAGCACTCACTGGTATGGTTAATTCAGGTGGAAAGGAATTCATGAAAGCTTTGTGTGATCTAGGTACTGTGATAATCTGAAGCCAAAATAGCATAGATTCAGCTAACAATTTCTTCCTCAGAGAGTTAAAAACCTAGTAGAGAAGGTGGCAATAATGGGTACCTAAAAATAAAAGAGCAGTGTGATTTAATGGCCACCCATAGTTGAAATGATTGTAACTGGAATTAGAGTTAGGCTTTGGGATAACAAAAAAGGGAAATAGTACAGGAGTGGATGGCATGTAAAGGGTTATTAAACAGTTACATGTTATGTGGGTATAGAAAGCCACACCTACTTGGTAAAAATTTCTGTGGAGTCACCCATAGTCTTAAACATCAGTGTCACAAAGATTTTTATTCTCCTGTTGATTAATAAGAAGACAATTTGGGCCATTAAAGAATAATATATGAAAATGAAGTATGTTAAAATTAAGGCTTTCTGGACAAGGTATTGTAGTGCATACTTTTAATCCTATCGCTGGGAAGGCAGAAGTAGTTAGATAGCACGTACGTTCCAGGCTGATCTGGTCTACAGATGGTTAAGGAGCATTTCGGAAAAGGAGGCAGAAAAAGTGTAATAGCCAGAGGACTAGCAAGCAAATCTGCTCTAAGATTGTGTTTTCTAAGCGTTAGCAGACACCCACAGCTAAACACTGAGCTGAACTCTTGGAATTCAGTTGCAGACAGGGAGGAGTAATGAGCAAAGGGGCCGTGACCAGGCTGGAGAAACCCACAGAAACTGGTGACCCGAACAAGGGGAGCTCATGGACTCTAGTCTGACAGCTGGGAAACCAGCATAGACTGACCCAGATCCCCTGAATGTGGTGTTAGTTGGGAGGACTGAGTAGTCTATGGGGCCTCTGGAAGGATCAGTATTTATCCCTAGTATATGAATGGACTTTGGGAGCCCATTCCACATAGAGGAATACTCTCTCAGCCTAGACACATGGGGTAGGGCCTGGGTCATGCTCCAACTGATATGACAGACTCTGAAGATACCCCATGGAAGGCCTCACCCTTCCTGGGGAGCAGAAAGGGGATGGGATGGGGGTTGATGAGGGGAACAGGGGAAGAAGGGTGTGGGGACTGAGATTGATATGTAAAACAAGCTTGTTTCAAATTTAAATAAAAATTATATACATACATACATACATACACATATATGTAAATAAACATAAAAATTGTGTTTCCTAAAAATAATGTGAGGTTTTACCCAAGATATTTCAACAATATGGCTGTCTTAACAAGGCCTGGATAAGTACAACACCAATATGGACATGTTAATATGTAGAAGGGAAATCTCACAGGGTCCCACCCCTAGGCTGAAAACTCCTATCTACTGTCAAAGAATTAGGACAGCAGAAGAATTAGTCATATCAGTGAGAGCTCCTTAGTTAGTTTTCTAGTATATGTAGTCATCCCTGAAATCATATCATATAAGTAACACTGACAGTCTAAGTACATTGTATTTACATATTTATGCATATTTGTAGGTAATGATAACAAGAGATGTGAATTTGAAAGAGAAAGAGGGCATGGGGAGAGAGGAAAGGGAAGCAGAGAAATGTTAGAGTTATATTTTAATTAAAATAAAATAAAAGTAATACTTTTCTTTAAATCCATTCCAGATAAATTAAAGGTTGAAATCTTAAAATCATGCATGATTAAAGAAAGAAACTAAGTAAATATTGAGGCAGAGAAGATTTAAGTTAGACAGCAATTGACTGATTATATGAAACCTAACAAAAGATCATTCACTAAGCTAAAAGGTAATAAAATATGTGTTGCAAATTTTTTACAGTCTAGAAGGTGAATGTTTAAAATATGTAAAGAGTTTGGGGGCTGGGAGGTGGTTCATCAGTTAAAAAGCACTTGCTGCTCTTTCAGAGGACCCACATGTGATGAGCAACTTCCTTCTGTGTGCTGTGAATATGTTTCTCTTACTGGTTTTGGTTGATGAATAAAGCTGTTTCAGCCAATGGACAGGCAGGATGTTCCCTGGCAGGAAGGATAGCCAGAGATAAGAGGCAAGAATTCTGGGAGGAGGAAGACAGAGAATGAGTCATGGGAGAGAGACGCTGTGTAGCTGGAGAGGACTAAAGGGGCCCAAGCATCACTGGGAAGTCAAGACCTTGTGGAAATATATAGATTAATAATTATGGGTTAATAATTAAGAGAGAGCTAGCCCATAAGAAGCCTGAGCCATCGGCCAAACAGTTTATAATGTTTATAAGCCGCTGTGTGTTTATTTGGGACTAAATTGCTTCAGGACCAGGTGAGACAGAAACTTACAGCCTATAAACATGGTAGCTTTCTATAACTCTTGCTCCAGGAGACCTAATATCCTTGTCTTGCCTTCACACCACCATCCATGCATGTGGTATACATATATACATGCAAACAAAACACATGTATAACAAATAAAATAATAGTATTTATAAATACAAATTTTAAAATATTTAGTTTCCTCTTAATAAGAAAAAAACTACCTATGCTGAAGAGGTGATTAACACTAGAGGAAAACCTACTACTGCTATTTTCCTGAGTCAATACAAATTGTAACTGTGTTCTAAATACTTATCTTTATGCCCACATACAAGTGTAGCTCCCATCCATCATCAAAGAAACTCTTACATATGGAGACTATTACAGAAAATCACAACTGGTCCAATTCCAGAGAACAGTTGATCAAGCACAACCAGTACATCTGCAGCACACCAACCCCTGTACCCAAGGCTCAAGGGAGGTCATGGAAGAAGGGGTAGGAAGATTGTAAGAGCCCAAGGGCCAGGGAGTCTGCTGTGAGGAAGTCTTCTATGTACATCAGAAAACCCGTACTTGTGAAGTGCCGTGGTTGCCCAAACAAGAAATTCACAATGGCGGCAACAGCTAGCATGCCAATGTGGAGGGAGGAAGTTTCACAAGGTCCTTTTCCTAGATGAAGTATATAGGCAGTCGATGATTACTGAGAGAGGGTTCACTTTCTTCCCCCCCCCAACAGAAAAACCTTGTAATAGCTCATCTAATGCCGAGGGATCATCCCTGAACACACAGCAACACCAAATGTACTCAGTAGGTCATGTATCTCTCTGTCTTTGTGTGTGTGTGTGTGTGTGTGTGTGTGTGTGTGTGTGTGTGTGTGAGACAATAAAGAAGTCATGAATTTCAGAGGGGATTGGGAAGTGACATGGAAGAGGTTGGAGGGGGTTAGGGAGAAATGCAATGATGTAAGTACAATACTTATGTATGAAAATTTCAAAATAATACATTTTAAATAAAGATTAAAATACTAAGGAATATGAGCAGGGTATTCAAAGAAGACATGCAAGTGGCTAAAATTACATATATAAAGACATGTCAATCAGACAGCAATGAAACCTGTTTTCCCCATAACTTGGTTGGTAAAGAGGAGGAAAAGAAGTTGGCTTGAACAGAACAGGGAAGATTTCTCCTGTTGCTGATGTCATTGGTATGCTGCTTCCAAAACAGTTTCAGGGTCTTAAAATTTTATATGTATGCTCAGAAGGACCCCCAACTAACAATCTGAGCAAAAGTGGAAAGGCTACCTTAAATGCCCTTCCCCGAAAATGAAATTGATAACTAACTTATATTCCATCCTAGAACCTTCATATAGTAGCTATTGGAAACAGAAGCAGACACCCACAGCTAAACAGTGAGCCAAAATCCTGGAATCCAGTTGCAGAGAGGGAGGAGTGGTAAGAAAAGGGTTCAAGACCAGACTGCAGAAACACACAGAGACAGCTGACTTAAACAAGGGGAGCTCATGGACCCCAGACTGATAACTGGAAAACCAGCATTGGACAGACCCAGACCCCGTGACGGTGGGTCTCAGAAGGCCTGGGCAGTCTATGGGACTTCTGACAGTGGAACCAGGATGTATCCTTGGTGCAGGAAGGGACTTTGGGAGCAAATTCCCCATGGAGGGATACTTCTTTAGTCTAGAGACAGGAGGAAGAGTCTAGACCCTACTCCAAATGACTTGACAGATTTTGATGATCCCTCCTGGAAGGTATCACTCTCCCTGTGGAGAGGGCAGGTGGGATGGGAGGGATTTGGGGGGCATGAGAGGGAGGGAGAGGGAACCAGGATGCATATGTAAGAATATTAAAATATATTTAAATAAAAATCTTTATATGTATGCTCCTATTTGGTAACTGTAAACCCAACATATTTCCCAAGAAAATATTTCTCATATATGCAGATAAAATACTTGCTGCAATGCTGCTTGTTTTGAACTGCAGACACGTTTGTGACTGTTGTATAAAGTGAGTAGCTTCTGCACTCTGGAAAATGACTCACCCATGAAAAATGAAGCAGTCTTATTCACTGAAACTGAAGGATATCTAAAAGGCATCTTTGCCTTTCAAAAGCAGTGTGCAAAGCAGTGCAAAACGTAATCCATTCCAGTAAGAATGCAAATAAAAATATGTTTTTAAATTTAGGCACGCACATATAAATGTATAGAACAAGATAGCACCATACACATCAAAGCACATTGAGTTGATACATCTGGAAATGTGAGATTTCTGGGGCTAAAGAGATCTGCAGATTATCTGCAGAATATCTTAAGAGAATGTTATTAACAATACTAATAAACAGATAAACTGTGTTATTAACAATACTAATTATGCAATGAGAGGACAAACGTCCCAGCAAAGGGATTACATCTCTTGACTCAAGGAGCTTCTCCAAGTCCTGAAAGTATGTTGTATAACTGTGCATTCCACCTTCCAAGAAAACTTCTCATTTCTCTTTCTGGGTGTTTCCTTGGAGATGCAGATTCCAGAGCACAAACCCTTTAGCTAATTAGGCCCAGTTCTTATGTTTAGGGATTGCAGATGTTGCATCTCAAATCCAAACCTTGGCTAATACATAGATCATTAAGTCAGGTCTGACTTATGTTAGTTTTCTGGAGATACAAGGGTCTCTTCTTAACTCTATTAAATAAGATGCTGGCAGTTTCAGCTCTCCAGGATGTGAATTGATTGTCCTGCACTGGGTTTTTCTACCACATTATCTCTAGTTCTCTATCTAATATTGATCACTCTACTGACTGAAATCTAGCCTTTGGCCAGAAACAATGAATAATAATTGGACTTTTAATTATACCATCAAACAAATGAGCTAGCAGAGGCACACATAACAAAGCCAGAGCTGCTCAGCATTGCATTTCCCCTGCAAAACAGAAAAGTTGTGCTGAATTGATTTGGGTGAAGCCTTGCTGTGGGTGATTATTTATATCCAGACTCATATTCTAGAACTTCCTGATGGATTGCCTTCCAGTTTTCTGTTCTTAAGACTTTACCAGAACTAGCCAAGCAGGTCCAGCTGTCCCCAGGACTTTCCTTTTAATGTCTTCTTTGAAAAACTCTGGGTCTTGAATTTTCTAGCACTAGCTCTTGCAGGTCAAGTTTGAATTGGAGATGTTTAATGGTGGCTGCCTAGTTCTAGGTACACTATCAGGACCTGGAGGTGGGGCATAAATGACCTTCACAGTCTCCTCCTTGGACTGCTCACTGACTTGTGACAAGACATTTTAGACAGTGGGTTACTGAATTGCACTGATGACCTAACTTACTAAACAAACATTATGCCCTGGAGTGATGTGTGTACTGTGCTAAGCCCAGATAATAGTAGCATATAAACTCTGATTTTTATGGTCTTACAGGCTAAAGGGAATGAGAGTGGGCGGGGTTGTCATGCATTTGACAGCAGGAATCATAGCATCTCCAGGTCAGCTTACTGTGGGAAGGACGACTGTGGTTTGGGGAGGGGAGGGGAGGAGGAAATGCCTCTTTGAGAGAGATATAAGGCAAGGGATGATTGAAAGGTTAGATCATAAACCAACACATAAGAGGGAAATTAGGGAGCCCATGAGCCTGTGTCAAACACTGCTGAGCGTCTGGCTTCCACCCTGCAAAGGTCTTGTTTCCCTCTGTTTGCCACTCTGGCTAGTCTACTCCCTCAGTCCCCGGCCATCACCCTGAACCCTGAGCCACTTCTGCACAGCTCTCTCCTCCTATCTCCCCATTGCTACTCTTACTGACTCACCGCCCTTTATCCATCTCATATCTACCCAAATGACCTCCGTGAACTAGCTGAGGTCACCATGCATTTCAGTAGTTCCTCCTTTTCAGCTGTCATTCCATGTCCTTGCGAAAGCATAGGGTGCTCATCTCTCTGAAGGCACCCGAGGGTGCTCAGCCATCTTTTGCTTTTGATAATAAGGACAGTCAGGAAAGACTTTCTTCAAGCTACCTTTCCCCCTGTGTCTAATAGACATTTTCAGTTTGCAACTGAATTTGACTTAATCTGTCCTTCAGGGCTACACACCACGAGGCAAGGGTTCTGGGCTCATCGCAATGGTCTCTTGCTACAATGAGTTCTCCAGCATCTTAATGTATGAGATAAGCAGACCCCCAAGCACTTTCTCCTGTACTCACCTCCTCCCGTAATTAAACAAAAATTACTATGTGTATACATGCTAGCATTTGGCACCTTATTCCTAATTATTCAGTAGCATGACTCATCTGTTTTAGAAGGGTGATTACGGAGGAGGGATATATATATATATATATATATATATATATATATATATATAGAGAGAGAGAGAGAGAGAGAGAGAGAGAGAGAGAGAGAGAAAGAGAGAGAGAAGGGGTAGGAACCTTTGACCGCACACTCCTCTCAGCAATGTGGCTTAGATGGAAAATTATTCTGATATTTTTATTCTTTTTTTGTCAAATAAACATTAAGCCTCTGCAAACTGAAGGTTGCACTATGTATATAATACATAATTGCCGTCCAATTGCATCAGTTATAAGGTTTTGCAGATAGTACATTAGTGAATGGTTTTCTTTCAGGATGGAGAGATGCAGAGAGAGAATGCGTAAGTCAAGCGGATAGACTTGTATGTGGGAGGGAAAGTCACCTGCTGACAACCTGGTATTCAAACACACACCAGAAAGCTTCCTTTTAAAACAATTAGTCAATGTTTCCCTCTTGTAATTCAGAAGGGTGGAAAGAATGAGGAGCTATGATGTGGGCAGATCATTGTGGCATGTACCTTCTGCCTCCCGTCTGGGAGGAGAAATGGATTTTTAATCTTCTTGTTTTGAGAAAACAATATTTGGGGGCTTATATGGAGACAAAGTTATAATTAAACCATACTAAAATGGCTGGGTTCTTTGACCTAGGAATTGTATTTCTAAAATGTATCCTAAGGAAAGTATTGGAAAAGTATTAAAAATCCAAAAATAGTTTTCTTGGTGTTATTTGTGAATAGTGTACCAGAAGCAACCCGATAGTTCACCTCTAAGGGCATGCATGTACAGATAACCTAGGCAATCTCTGCTGTCTAAACTGCAGCACAGTGGGACTTAGCAGGCCCCAAAAGACTGGGCCAATTGTCACCTAGGCCTTATGCAGCTAGCAAAGTTGTTCCTTTCCTGTAAAATCCCTCCACCTATAAAATGGATATAAGCTCTTTTTCAAAGCCAGGAATGAGGATGCAAGCCTGCAAAATAGTCTATAGAGAATGTTATAAGTTTCAGGCTAGCCTGGACTACACAGTGAAGCTCTGTGCCAAGCCAAACACACACACACACACACACACACACACTTATTGTGAAGTAAGATCAACATTGTTGTGTTGGAGATGGTGTCACAATGCCTGGAAGATGGTTGATGAACATTTCATAACTAAGAGCAAGCTATGTAACATTATTTATAGAGAGCTATTGAACACTCATGATGTCTATGAAAAACAAGGACATAAACTAATAACATAGCACTCCACATTTTAAAAATAAGTGTAACTTAACAATGTAAGACATTGGGCTTATACAAAATAGTTGTAGGAAATGTGTTGTTAATACAATCGTGCACTGTTTTGAGTGTCTTTCTTCAATCTTGCTGAAATTTCTTTGACCAACACATGCAATTTTCAAAACAAAGAAAATTCTCAATTTGTTGACAAGACTCCTACTCCTTAGTTTTGTCACCATTTGGACAGGGGATCTTTCAGTGTCTCCAAGGGTTGACACTCCTGCTAGGATCCTGAATGATTCACTTTGAGTCCTGGAAAATCACAGATCTAGAAGTGGGAAGAACTATGTCTTTCTCATCTGCATGACCTTGGGAAGTCATTCAACATCTACAACCCATTTCATCTAAGAAACAAGAACAGTCAGAGCTGGATGATTACCTCACAAAGAGGGGCATGAAGAACATGAACGAAGGTTTCAGAAGCTGGAAGATACAAACATATTTCCTTTCCATCATAGGCTTTCTCTCATTATTTGAGAGACTGGAACAACCAAAATGTAGACTTTTTTTTTTTTCTGACAAAGCCAACTGGGTTAGAAATCAAGATTCATCACAGCCAGCATCTACTTTCATCTTTATTTCTGTTCTCATTCTTGCACCCTATAAAGAAAATCAATACATGGGTTGCACATGGCATTCTCTTCTTCTTTCTAAGTGAATTTCAACTAGGGACACCTGCCGGAAGATTAGGGATGGCTGTGTGATGTGACTTCTTCAGTTCTGATATTAAGGATGAACTCTTGCTTTAACAACTTGTATAACACAAATAAATAAATGAGCCAGAGACAGATATTGAGGTTCAACCTGATGATCAGAGAAGAAAAGCACCCAGCCACTTGCCCTCACCTCTAGCTCAGGATGAAAGGGCTGATCCATGCACGGCCTCTTCTCAAGTTGTTGCCTCTCCTCAGTGTGGCTGGAGAAGGAATGTCTCTCTGAGCTCTTGCTTCTGTCCTATATACTTCCTTAAGGTTGCGATTAAAAGTGTGAGCTATAATTTTCTTTTAGACTGATTCATTCTTGTGTTGATCTGGGTAGCCTTGAACTCACCGAGATCCATCTACCTCTTAATCCTGAGGCCTACAAATAAATGTGTATGCCACTACCTCCTAGTTTCTGGCTGCTGGGATTAAAGGTGTGTGCCTTGCTTCTATGGCTTATGGCTGACCTGACTTTGCTTTCTGAATCCTCAGGCAAGCTTTAACGAATCATAAACAATATATCATTACAAACTTCTTGTCAAGTGATCTTACACACTAAAACAAAGGACCCAAAAAAGAAGACTCTTCGATACTTGAGCAGACAGAGGGTGGGTTCTGACTTTCCAGTCAGGAAACTTTGTGTATATCCTAAATAAGCTGTAGACAGTTCACTGGGTGTGGTCATTTCTGGCTGATGTTCTACCCTTCCAAGCTGGAAGCCATCAACTAAGAAATATTAAAGAGCGAGCGCATCACATAGAGTAGCCACAAACATAGCTCTGGTTATTGTTTTTTGAAACATCTAAGTTTTATAAGAATTCTTCCAGCCATTTGAAATACATCCCAGCTCAGGTTATTTTTAGGGTCATCTCACCATTCCAGTGCATGCTGTGGCTGCCTTCATGCATATTTCTGCTCTTGTGGGTCTTCTTTACCTAGAACTCTGGAATGTTAGTTTCTCTTAAAGCTATGCCTACACCCTTCCACATTTAATTCCTCAAATGAGCCACAAGGTTCGATCTCTTCTAAATTTTATTTAAGTAAAAACTGCAACATTTAAAATAGAAACGCCCATTGTATTAAAAGGTGCATATATATTTGATACTTGTATAATATTCAGTGCACATACTATACAAATGTATATGGTGCCTATATAAATGATATTTTATGTATATAATTTATCAATTACAAAGACCTGGAGAGATGGTTTCATGGTTAAAATAACTTGCATAAGGTTCAGAGCTCTGAAGACAGCATTGGTGTAACAACCCAGGTGTCACATGACTGCCTATAACACCAGCCCTGGGGAACAGAGACCAGAAGGTTGCTGGGTCTTTCTAGTTTCTAGATGAAGTAAAACAAGAGAACAATGAAGTAAACAATAGGACCAATAAGCAAAAAACTCAAGGTTGAGGGAAGACCCTGACTCAAAGGAAAGGCAGAGAGTGATAGATGCCCTCTCCCCCTGGCCTCCATAGACAAATTCATCTATGTCTATACTCAAGAATATACCACATTCACATATATATGAACACACACACACACACACACACACACACACACACACACACACACACACACATTACAAATAAAATAAAGTGTGTATGTATCTGAGAGAGTCTTTCATGTTAAAATAGATGTATCTCTCTTGGTATTTTTATCTTGAGTGATGTAGGATTGTTTAAGGAAAACAATGTATTTTGATCTTGGTTTCTCATTTCTATCAAGCAGGAAACTTTAAAAAGTCCCAAGGCCCAGGCTGCATTCCTAAACCATGAAATCAGAATCCTTGGGGTGAACGCATGCACCACTGTCTTTTAAGGGTTTGCTCAGTCTGAGTGAGAATCACCGTGTTAACCTGAGATAACCGTAATCAATGCTGCAAGTTCTTAAAGCCCATCTGACAGATATATGTGACCCAAAATGGACAAGACTTCATAACTGCAGATGGTGGATATCATTGTAATTTCTAAAAGCCATTCAAGAAGACATATAGTCATAATAAGCTGGGAAGAATCTCAAGTATAGGTCAGCAGGATACATGAAAAAACATATTCTTATGCTAGTGGGTCCTGGTGTCATGAGATAAACTTCAAGTGACTGAATTATTCACAAAAACCAAAAAAATTTTTGTAGTTGAAATGACGTAGTCAGCAGGGAATCCAATTCTAAACAAAACTTTGTTAGCTGATTCAAAAAGGGTGTCTGGTGATGATTAAGCTACTGACGTCAGAGCTGCGTGTGAAACACTGGAATAAATTTGTTCCATGAAATTTGATGTGGGCAAAATAATATCTGTCCATCAGTGTATTAGGTAACATTTCACTTAGATGCCTCATAATTTGAATTAAGAAACTAAATATTGATTGTTTCAACTATATCTTTAATCATGCATAGATTAAAATTTATTGTAATGAACATTAGTAAGAATTTGCCTTATCCTTGAGATGGGCTCTGTCGAATTTACATCACATATTTTTATTGCTTGCAAAACCTAATCGTCTTTGGGGGCAGAGACTGTCTCTTACTGATTCACTTTAAACATGTCCGAGTATAGATTCAGGTTTTGTGGAAACAGAAGCACATATTGTTTAGAGAGCCTTTTCTATGGGAAGAATACAAAAGGATGGGAAGACATTTCCAGGACTCCTCCCACATGGATGGATTTAAGGGCTCTGAGGCTTTAGCCCCATGAACTTCATGGAAATGCTCATTGCTGCACTGGCGCCATGCCCAGCCTAGCTCTAGCGTTTGGATAAGACTCTCGTCTTGCTTGCTTGCTTTCCCTACCCTTCCCTCTGTGTCTTTGATACTGTCCCACTACGTAACCCAGCCCTCCAATCTGCTGTGACCCTCCTCCCATTGCTGTATTGGGACTGTAAGCATGTATTAACATGCTGGGCTACAGCATTCTGGTACTTCTTAAACGTCTTTCCTTTGTGAAAAGGGCTGTGGAGTCCGAAGATAATTCAAAGCATCTTTTGATGGCTTCTGTTCCTCAGAGAAAGCAGACTGTCCCCTGCTTTGGAATAGAGTGGTCGGTTGGCGCCCTGCCAGTAGAGCATTAGAAGCAAAGATGAGCTGCTCAATTTAGGTGTATTAAAAATTGAAGTACAACAAAGATCCCCCCCCCACACACAAATATGAGACACAGATGTGGCAAATCGGGTATAGACTATGGGTTTCCGGAATAGAGGTAGGAAAGTTTAAAAACACCTAGCAACTCGGAAAGAATTCTAGCAGAAGACAATCTTGTCTGAAAACAGCTTTATCTTCCAGAATAAAAGGAACCTACTTTAAAAACAAGTGAAAACTCCTTCTATTTGTATCGCTGAATTCTATGGGTACTTCTTACATGCTGGATACCTTTTACATGCTATGGGGGGTGGGTGGAGGAAGCTGAGTGTATGAAGTTCTAAGTGGTATATGTTCTTGACATGAGTCCAGCCATGTCAGGGTTGCCAGTGCCTTAGACCCATAGAAAAAGTGCAAAACCTGTCACTCAAGTGAGGCGCAGAGAAAAGGCAAGGCCTTCCTATGGTCTGTGTGTGGATGCTGACAGTGCATATAGAAAATGTCCACCACAGCTTTCTTCCACTTGGTGTTTAGGACATAAAGACTGCTCCCCTATAGAGATCCTTGCTTGATCCTAGCAAGATTAAACCTGTCTGCTTGATCCAGCTCTACACAATAGTCCCAGCTCCCTCTTTTTCTGTATACAGTAGCCTTCTCTATTCAACTGTATACAATAGACATGGTGAGATTCTGGGATGCTGCCATTCTCCATCACCCAACCCCGAATTGCTGTGTCATTTCCATGTCAGGGTTTTGTTCCTTCCCCTCACCTCCTCAGTCAAGTCCCGTCTCTAGGGGCTGTGAAGCTGCACTCATCTTCACTTCCCTGGTGCATGAATCACACTAAGTAGCACTCACTAGAATGCTTATTCAGCTTGTGCACAAACTTTATCGCCATCAGAGACCATGGCCCCGGCAAGAACAATCGGCTTTCACGCGTTGACATGGCATATAGAACTCATAGCTATGAATTCGTTTCCTTATTCTTGTCAACCTAGAATTCTCCCAGTGGGGATGAGGTAGCAGAGAAAACAGCCAGAGTGACTGAGGTGTCAGTGGGGTCCCTAGTCACTCTCCAAATTCGGATACCATGAGTCATGCACAATGTGGGAAGAAGGGCTGGCAGAGAAATCAGAAAGATCTTTCATCTGTGACAGCTTGATACTTGAGACTCTTGGCTTTTGGGTAGAGTCTTACATCCTCAACCCAAGAGACTGGAACCCTGGAAAAAGAAACAGCAGTCTCATACCCTTATTAGAAGTTTCCCCAAAGTTTGGACCCCAGACCACTTAAAGGTGACTGGGGATTCACTTTGAAGATGAAAAGGACTGAGATGTCTATGTAGTGAAGGCCAGCACTGTTCCCAAGAGAGGAGAGTGGTAGCAGAAGTCCTGGAAGAAAGATGAAAACACACCCTGTGGAGATCAGCAGGAAGCTTTGAGGATGGATGTGCAGCTCCTCTGAGCCTTCTTGACATTTCTTGGCAGCTCTGAAGCAAGTATATAGAAACCTCTGGGAGCAATTCTTTTGTCAATCATAATGAAAAGAACACCAGAATGTGTTTGTCTATGCTGAGGAGACCCAGGAGTTTGAACTTAAGTCCCAAGATTGTTGGTCTGGTGGCTGTACAGAGAACAGTAAGGATTTCAAGAGATGGGAATGAGTGCTTTGTATTCACTTACAGCTCCAGGTCATGGGAAGGATGAAGTTGCCTGTTAAAAATTTGAATCAAAAAGTGTGTGGATGTGTATGTGTTGTATGTGCATGTGTATTGGCATGTATAAAGCATACATATCTGCAGGTACTTATGCACTTGTGTTTGTTTATATGTGGAGGCCAGAGATTGACATTGGGTGTCTTCCTTGATTGTTCTCCAATTATACATTGATGCATTGTAACGAGTAACGTTTTTCTGCCCGCCGCTGGTCTTGTCCCGCCGCTGAGTCAGCCCCAAATAACGCACAGAGATTCTGTATTTGATATAATGTTGTTGGCCTGTTACTTGTTTCTTGTTGGCTAGCTCTGTCTTAATTATTAACCCATTTCTATTAATCTATGTATTTCCACGTGGTCTTGTCTTACTGGAGAGAGCAGTTGGCGTCTGCTCTCTCAGACTCTCCATCTTGACTCCTCCTTACTACTTCCTCTCCTCCTTGTCTCCTAGTCCGGCCTGTCTTGCTTTCCTATTGGCCAACAGTGCTTTATTCATTAACCAGTATGAGAAACATATTTACAGAATGACATCTCCCATCAATGCATCCTCTTTTACTTGAACCCAGTGTTTGACCATTTGGCTTATCTACTTAGTTCCTCTGGGCATCCTCTGTCTCTGCCTTCTGGGCACTGGGATTACAGGCAAACTGCCATACTGCATTTCTGTGCATGTTGGGAACCCAAGATCTGGTCCTCATACTTATACCACAAAGGTTTTTCCCAATGAACCATCTTCCTAAACACTTAAAATACTCTTTAGTGAGAATGGTATTAGGGTGTAAGTATCTATGCTCCCCCTTTTGAAGTAAGTAAATACATAAATAGTTAAGCATTAGATACTTAATGGCTATCTAATCCAGCTGATCCGATGGACATCCCTTTGTGAATTCTATAATCTTGCTCTTGTAAAACTGCATTGTCAGTGACAGCTGTTTCAAAAGCCTTAGTGACATTTCCTGAAGCAGAGGATTTATCTGAATTGAAATTTTACTTGACACATTTTAGGCTGGTAGTTTTAAATGAGGGAGAAAAAAAAACACGTTGTTAAATATTACTGAAAAATTCCACTTTGCTTAATGGCCAATAAAATAACACAGTGTGTTCTGGTGGCTCAACCTTCTAGTTTGACCATCTGGCCCAGTGAACATACATCCCCAGCTTCTCTAGCCTTTGTTGGCTTTTCCTCTACTGACTACTGATGAGTATTTGGATGACACTGTAATTTGATGCTGCCTGAAGCCTTCCTAAAGGACTTGTCATGGTACAAATTCAAGGATGTTTGGGAAGTCAACACACACACACACACACACACACACACACACACACACAGGAGGGAGGGAGAGAGAGAGAACAAAAACCCTAATAATATTGGTAATCCTTATTTAAGGAAAATGCACAAAAGAAATGCTATCTATTCTCTCTACATAGATTTAACATCCAGGAAGGAACACTGACCTTAAGGAAGAGAAGCCTGAATTGTGAAGAAAAAAAAAGATACTAAATCCAGAAGAATTTACAGAAAAAGTTCTGTTTGGTCTCCTTAAAATGGTGGAATCCTAAAATTTCCTGGGAATATTGACACTGGAAAAAAATGAGTCACTATATACAACATTAATAGAAACATAATCACTTGGAGGGTACAAGCCAAAAATGCTTGCTAACTTCCCATTTTCTTCTCATAATATAAACACATTACCATTTAATCCTATGTCATTTGAGAGTTTATATCAAAGCAATTTGAAGAAGTCAATAGCAAACAAAACTATTTGAAAATCCTTTGTTCATTTGTGTGTGTGTGTGTATGTGTGTGTGTGTGTACGCCTGTGCTCGTGCAGTTTGTATAATGGTCAAAGTCAATATCAGAAGTCTTCCTCAATTTCTCTGCACATTAGTTTCTGACACAAGGTCTCCCACTGAACTTGGAGTGCAGCAATTCCTGGCTGGCCTGCAACTCTCTTGTCTCTGCCTCCCCAGAGCTGGGGTTATGAATGTGTGTTGTAAAGCTCAGGTCTTTACCTGGCAACTGGGAGTCTGAATTCAAGTCTTCATGTTTGCATAGCAAGCATTTTACCTATTGAACCATCTCCCCAACCTCCGAAACCTAATCTCTAGATTCAGTTTACCTTAACACACACACACACACACACACACACACACACACACACACACACACACAATCTATAATATGTTAACATAACAGTATCCTTGTCATAAACAAACAAAGTAAGTAGAATAATATATGTATAAAATGTTTTTCATTTACTAAACAACAGGTGGGGAAGACAAACCTTGTGAGGGGGTAGCTCAGATGAATCCCATTTTTCTGACTTCA
The DNA here is from genome assembly GCF_943737965.1 of Phodopus roborovskii. NCBI lineage: Eukaryota > Metazoa > Chordata > Mammalia > Rodentia > Cricetidae > Phodopus > Phodopus roborovskii. Next base: position 6,467,633 of record NW_026126541.1, on the reverse strand, counting down.
ACACAGTGGCCTATATTCAGGCAAAGTATTGCTTCATTTTAGGAAAAGATGAGAATTTGGGTTACATAAAGTGGTTAGTTCTGTAAGATAATGAATGCTACAGAGAGGGTAAAAAAGTAATTTGGGGTTACATGGAAAATTGTTGATGTCTTCTATTGAGTCATAGATGTGCCTGCTCTGGGTAAACATGCATTGGGAACATAAAGGAACAGAAATGAGTGTCAGTGAAGATAGAATGACTTAGGTAGTAATCAGGGCTGGAGGGGTGGGATACAACATAGTCTTGCACATCCATGTGTGTCATCAGACAATCTTTGCCTTAAAAACAAGGACTTAGAAAGTAAGATCTCCTCTAGCCCTGCCTAAATAAGTCTCACTTCGAACAATATCAATGGCTTCTGAGATAACGTGGGGATCTTATCAAAGATGCATGAAGAGTCCTAGAAGAAAAAAAGGACAAGAAAGAAACATGGACTTTTAAAAAAATATTATGACCAAATATTTCCTATATTGGATGAAAAACATCACAATCATGATGCAAAGTGCTCAATGAACCTGGGATGGGACAAATGTCTAGTAAGACCGAGACCCAGAAACTCCAAGAAACAAAACGTTGTGAAGAAGAACAAAGCATCACACAAACAGGGAAACTAAGGTCGACCAGTTTTCTTATCAGAAGCACTGGAAATATACACTGGATTGATAGTTTTAAATGCTGGCAGAATCGAAAACCCTAACATCCCATATTTCAAATACGTGGAAAACATTCTTCATAAACAGGAGTAAATATATTTCGATTCAAATGAAATCTTAGTTTTCCCAATCCCAAATTATAAGAAAGTCTTCAGGTAAAGGGATCTACAGGTTTGATACCAGATAGAATCATGGCCATACGAGAAGGAGGTAACAATGCCATGAGCAGATAGTTGGGTAATTGTGAATATATTTTCTGTATACTTTTCCTAAAAGACACATGCGTCTTTTACAAAAAGCAATAACATTGTAATTTGAGGCTTATGATATAGTTAGAGGTTGGTGAAAGTAGAAAAAGGGTGTGGAGTTAGGTAAGTGTAATTGACTTTTATAGTGTAAATAGGAATTAGGAAGGAAGAAATGAGTGCTGGCAGCAGATGTGAAGTATGAAGAGGTGTAGTCTCAATCCCTAAATAAGCATCGATGCATCAAAATTGTATATTTTAGCTGAAATGTGTTAAAACAATAATACATCAAAACAATATGTATGAAATGAATCTGTCTCCCTGGATTATTTGTATACACCATCACATCTGGCTTGTTTAACGTGTGTTCTGGGGACTGAGCCAGAGGCTTCTTTCTTGAAAGATACTTAATGGGCCATCCACCAAACCCTGATGTCTTCTTTTCTAAATTTAGTTTACATTTTTATTTTTAATTTTATGTATGTGGGTATGTTTCTGTGAATGTGTATGCTGCACGTGTGGGCTGGGGCCAGAGGATGCTGGAAGGGGCATTGGATTCCTTGTTGCTGGAGTAAAGGCTATTTAATGAGCTTCCTAAAAAGGTTCTGGGAAAATCTCAGGTCATCTAGAAAAGCAAAATGGGCCCTTCACTACTGATGCATCTCTCCAGAAACACCCGTGAGCGCACATGCACACACATGGGCATGCACGCACACACACACACACACACACACACACACACACAACACACACACACACTGTTCCATTTCCCTGAAATCTTTTTAAAATGTTGCTGGGGGTTGAATGAGAATATAACCCCCCACCCCCCCAGAGTCTCAGGCATCTGAATACTTGTTCCCTAGTTGGTAGTGCTGTTCGAGGAAGCTTATAAGGTGTGGTCCTGCTGGAGGACATGTGTTATTGGGAGTGGGGTTGAGGTTTCAAAGCCTGGTGCTGTTCCAGTATGTCTCTTCTTCCTGCTTTGAGTTGGAGGTCTGAGCTCACAAATGTGGCTGGCATCGTATTGTCACCTGCTGCCACAATTTCCTACCATGATGTATTCTTATCCCTCTGAAACCATAAGCCCAAATAAACCATGTCTTCTGTAAGTTGCTTTGGTCGTGGTGTTTTATCACAATAGGAAAAGCAATGAGAGAAATAAATTATATGACCACAAGAGAATAAGTTAATAATTAATGACATTATGTGTAAGGAGTAGGTTTTTCCGCCCGCCGCCAGTCTGGTCCTGCTGCCACACCTGCCCCAAATAACACACTGAGGCTCTGTATTTGATATAATGCTGTTGGCCACTTACTTGTTTCTTATTGGCTAGCTCTGTCTTAAGTATTAACCCATTTCTGTTAATCTATGTATTTCTACATGGTCTCATCTTACCGAGAGCTGGCTGGCGTCCTGCTCTTTCCAGACTCTCCATCTTGACCCTCCTTCCTCCTTCCTATTTCCTCCTTGTCTCCTAGTCCCACCTATCTTGCTTTCCTATTGGCCAACAGTGCTTTATTTATTAACTAGTATGAGAAACATATTTACAGAATGACATCTCCCATCAATTACACTACCTAGAAAGCTACATATTTGCAATACCTAACTCAAGAAAACAGCACCTTAAAGAAGTCTTCAGCTCAAAACCTTTTACACTGTAAACAGTAGTAAGATACAACCTGTGGATGTAAGTTTCTGTCACCCACCCCCAGGTCCTGCAGCCATTCAGTCCCAAATAAACACACACAGGCTTATCTTAATTATAAACTATTTGGCCTATTGCTCAGTCTTATTATTGACACACTTTTATAACTTAAATTGAACCACAATTCTTATCTGTGTTTAGCCACATGGCTTGGTATCTTTTCTCAGTAAGATATTCTAATCTTTCTTCCTCTGTGTCTAGCTGGCTACTCTGTGTCTTTTCCTTTCTCTTCCCAGAATTCTCCTGGTCTGGTAGCCCTGCCTATACTTCCTTCCTGGCTCCTGGTCAATCAGCATTTTAGTAAAACAATATAAGTGACTAATCTTTGCATTGTACAAGAGCATCATCTAACATCAACAACCTATCAAAAGACCAAAATTAACTTGACATGGTTCATCTGTTTAACATTTAAAAACACTAGCCAAAAATGTGAAATATTAAATGGTCATTACATAAGCTTGTAAATAAACCAAGGCTAATAATTTTTTTCAATTCCATTTAATGTTGCAATGTAGATATTATGTAGTTGAAAGTGTAGACATTAGAGAGGTCCAAGTAAGAATGCCCTTATTGCCATGTATCACAAATGTCTCTGAAAGAAAATGCTAAATAACCTTATAAAATATCTCTGTGATTAAATGAAGGAATTTGTTGCACTCATAAGATTCAAGGTCAAAATATAATAATTTTATTTCAAAACATTTATGTATAAAAACACATCATTAACATTTGAAAAACCATTGCTGAAAGAGATTAAGGATTTAAATAGATAGCTATATCATGTTCATGAATTAGAAGATAAATACCACTAAATTATAACTTTTCTGAAAATTGTTATAAGAATGCACTAAAATCACATTAGGAACTTTACTAATCCCTTTTTCTTTCAACTAGGACGCTTATTCTGAAGATGAACTGACACTATGAAAAATTCAGAACAATGAAAACAATTTTGAGAAAGTGTGAGCAGAGGGATTATATTTCCTGATTTGAAGTTTCAGTAATTGGGCAGTATGATATGTGTAAATATACACAATTAAATTAGTGTTCAATATTTCTGTATAAAAATATTACATTGTCCCACTGTGTGTGTTTTTAATAAACCTCAACTAGTTCCTCACAATTTATAGAGATTAATTAAAACTGAATCATGGACTTCAACAAATAAAGTTTAAAAATGAGCTGATGAAACTAGACATGACATAGACCATGTACTATTTCATTTAAAATAAATGGAATATTAGCAGAATAGCATACAAAGGATGGTGGTGGGACTCAAGAGTTCCCTATGGACCGATCAGAGAACCCTAATACATTTTCCAGCATGACAGAAATATTTCTGTACTGTAATCATGGTGGTGGTTGCATGGATTTATATATTTGTCAAATATCAATGCATGTTTAGTGTAAGTTTCTTTGTTGCTTTCATGAAAGCATTTATTTTTATTATAAAGTTGATTTTTAAAAGCTGATGTGGAAAATTCCTTGCGAAAGAATGAGTCAGCCATCTTTTCACAGATCATTTTTACACTTGCATTCCGTCTTTTTTTTATTAATTTATTATGAGCCTTGGGCTTAATTCTATGTTTGATATCTTTTACCAATACATTTGGATAATTGTTTACAACATACGTGGAAAGAAGGGCAGAATTTCTTTCATGACATTTTGTTTAAATGAGGATTTTCTTTTATATTAGAGAAACCACACATTGTGAAGAAACCAGCGGAACTGACTTTATGTTCTATAAATTATTGATCAGTTTTTACAGTGATCTGTGAAATACAGTTCAGCATTTTTATTAGATATTTCCCAACATTTGGTGGAAACATAAACAGGAGAGAATTGCACTGTAGCAATTCCAGTAAAAATGTAATCACACTACGTAGTTCCACAGTAATCTAAACCATGGTCATGCAGAGCCAATTTGATAACCCAAGAACTGGAGGCAAACTTTCCAATTGGTGAAGTAGTATGTAGTGATGGGAACTCAGTTGAGGATGGCTTGAGGATTCCTCATTTCTTTGACTGTTAATATCTTTTTGCTTCATTGGCTTCAATTTAACCACTCATATCTTGTTTGCAAATAACTGAAATTAATTTGGACTTGGAATGACGGTGCCTGGAAATTCACTATGACCAGTGTTGGACTCTTTGGGCCAGACTGACAATCCAGTTCCCAGCAAGGCTCAGAGAGAAGTGAATTTACTGACAAACTCATCATCTTGGGTACAGACAATGGCAAACGACAGTAACAAATTACCAATAAAAATCTCAGTTTCAAAGGTTTCCATTAGCAGGCATACGGGGAAGAAAAGGGCTGTTTGTGTTTTGTTTGAACTGTCCTAAGGTCTCTAAGTACAAAGTAACACGGGGTTCATAATTATGAATGACTGATGGTGGCTGACATTTTGAAACGCAAGAATTCATGTTGGCTTTAGTAAGGTGGGAGGGCAGATGCTTATCTTTGAATTTGTTTGGCTCTTAAACTCTGAGACCAGAAAGCAAGGCCTGGACTGTTTTGGGAGAACAGCCTGCAGCTGAGGACTTTCTGTTGGTCAGAATAGCAGTTCATTTGATCACAGGGATGAAGTTTCTCAGATAAATATGGAAACTTTCAGAGTTGGTCTTGAGCAATTCCCTAAAGGCATATAACGGCCCCTCACACTGAGTATGAATGTTTGATAGGTGTTTCTTGATAGGCTTGGGTGAGTAGATTTAGACATGGGGTTGATGGGATCTGAGTTTTGCCATGAACCTTGACTGTGATGATGCTGGAGCACATCTGAGGACTAAATATAAGTCTCAACATATGTCTGCTGAGAGAAGAGCTATCAGCCCTGATTAAAATCCAAATCATTCGCCTTTCACTGCCACTGATTTACTTTATATCCCAAATGCATGTTTACCCAGTACAGGCACACCTATGCCTCAACAGAGGTCATCAACAATTTTCCATATAACCCCAAGTATTTTTTATCCTCTCTGATGATACCACTTTATCTAACACAAATTTTCATCTTGTCTTAAAATGAGGCAATATTTTGCCACTATCATGGGGAGCTGTCTTAGTTACTCTTCTAATGCTGTGAAGAGACAACATGATCAAGGCAAACTATTAAAGAAAATGTTCATTGGGACTCATGGTTCCAGAGGGTTAGGGTCCATGATCATCCTGGTGAGGAACATGACTGCAGTCATGCAAGCTTCCGTAGTGATGAAGCAGTAACAGAGCTCATGTACTGGTTTGCAAGTTGTAGGCAGAAGGAGAAGGAGACACAGGGCTAACTGAGAATGACACTTCCTTCAACAAGGCCACCCCTCCTAACCCTTTCCAAATAGTTCCACCATCTGGGGACTAAGAGTTCAAAATTATGAGCTTTTGTGGCCATTCCCACTCAATCCCCCACAGGACTACACATGAGAAATGTACCTTGACATTCTGTTGCCATGTTAGAAAATAAGTCAGCACAGGTGGCATACCTTGACTATTTGTTCTACTCCACCCCATTTTACTGTCCCCTTGCCAGGGAAGTCCCAATTTCTTGAGCTCCATCCCCTAATGTTCCAGCCCATATTCCATACACACTCCCAAAACTGTAAAACAAAGATGTGACATTAACAGATAAGATAACGGTAACCAGCCTTCCAGAGTTAAGATCTCAGCATTAAGCAGTTTTCTTGGGGGCAGGGCATCCCAACTTCCTGAGGATCTCTGTCCTTTCAGCTCACACACTTTCTTTATTTCTTTTAAATTCCAGCAAATGGTGCCATGGCATGCCAGGTGTCTGAGCAGTGTAACCAGCAACACTGCGATCTGCATTTTACTGCTCCCCTTTGGGTCTTCCATAGTCATACTGAGCACACAATGAACAATGGGAACAGAATGCTTGTTGTTTTGGAACACCTTTCTATATGCACTGTGCCTGATACATACACGGTTGGGGACATCGATAATATAGTCCTCAATGATTCAATTGCTATTGCCTTCATCAAGAATACCGGATCCATTTGCGAATGTGCATCTGAAGAAGATAAAATAATCTTATGTATGCATACTTAAAGGGCAAAATCTCATTAAAGGAAAATTTGAGGGAGCGTACCTGATCATCCTTTTTCTAGCTCAAAACAAAATAAGAAGGTATCCCATAGATAAACGGGGGAGTATCCATTCCAAATTATCATGGATGCCTAAGTACCAGGAGTCTTTCTTTTGGCTCCTATTATTTAAATAGACTACAATGAGAAATAACAAGGTTAATGATTAATTAATCAATCAATCATCATTGATTGATGCCCAGCTCATTTTATTTCATGATTTAATTTGTTAATTTAAAAATTAGTAAGCATACATAAATCTTCTATGAAGAATAAAAACTAGAATCTTGTCAAGAACTCATATCTGACTTTGTGGGGTTTCCCACCAATATATCCATGGCTCTCCCTAATCTCAATTTGGAGTTGGCCATTCTTTAGTTGTTTTTATTTCCTATTCTATATTTATGCACACAGACAATATAATGCAATATAACTTTAATGTTTAATGCTGCATTACAATGCAACAGAGCATGGCATGCAAATGTAACTTTGTTATTTTCACTGTTACATTTCATGGTATGCCTACATGACTATTTCATTATCCACTGATAGGCATTTGGGGCCACAAAATCACCCTTGTACAGCTGCCACTTTGAAGTCACCCTTACAGCTTCAAATAAACCAATGCCTTTTGAGCATTCATAAGTAAATAACATGATAACATAATAGGAGATGCTAAGTTGCATATGTTTGCCTCTGTCCTTGGAGACAGAGAGGCAGTTAAAACCAGAGTGACAGAGAACAGAATTTGATAATTCTCTAACAATACCACCTGGTGGGGGCAAAACAAGGATAATGACAGTCACTTTATTAATATGTCAGTGAGTATGAATATGCAAGCATGGGTGGATGTGGTAGGCTGAAAGGAAGACGGGAAGCTGACTAGAGGTATTGCAGGGATGGGAGTTCAGAATACAGAAACAGGAAAAAGATACCGAGGATTTGGAAGATCCTCTGGAGATGACTGAAAGTGAGTTACTTGACAGACAGGATGGGTTTCCTGAAGAGAAGATCTGGTGTTGCCCTGAAAACCTGGAAGGCTGAGGGAGGAGTAGAAGTACTATTTGGTCTATAAGTGAGAGTCATTGAAGGAGACATCGTCAACAGCTTAGATGGCAAGGAGGCAAGGGTCCTTGAGTGGGCGGGTTCAGGTAGTTTCAGGTCCTCCTTTGAATACTTGTAGATGCAAGAGGGTGTGTCTGGTAATGTGGGAGATAACATGAACATTCATTTGCTATTAGATTGTTTATGCCATTTATGCAGATTGAAAAAGACAGAAATGTAACCCTTTTTCTCTAAGTGGCTGTTAACATAAATCATTTAGACTCATTTTGAGGTGTACCTTATTTCCTCATTCTAGGATGAACTTGTGGGCTTTTTCTCTTTGTCTTCAGGGCAAGCACAACCTAGCTTTCTCGTGATTGAAGTTCTCAAGTAGACATTTGCTAAAGATGCTTAAATGAAGCAGACTCCAAGACTGAATCTGTATCTTTGTTCATAATTGAGTAGCTCTACACTGTTAATATTCTAGCTTCTGCTTTGGGCTATGATCATAGTTCTTTAAGAAATGGGGAATGGGGAAGAAATACTCAGTGGATTAAATAAGCGACTGAACCAGAAAAATGGTATGAAATTAGGTCATTAAGTCACAGAGACAGTGCAGTGGCCTAGAAACAATAGCCTGTAAATTGCTACCTGGAGCTGAGCTGGGTGAATGGTGAGTAGCTCCATCTAGAAGAGGAGAGGTGAACCACGTTCAAGGGTGCAGGAAGAGGTAGGCTTTGTAAGACCAAATCTGTCTACAGGCAGCATAGGAAATGGCCATTTTCTTAGGGGTGTGTACGGGGTATTGACTAGTTCTTTGGCCAAAAAGACTGGATTATTTCACAGGAAAAAACACAATTCCCAGTGACATGAGAGTCAGTGAGGTGCACAAGGGCCTGGTAAAGCCTAAGTGGTTTCAAAGGTGTGCATGTCTAGATTCTGTTGACTAACAGTGGACGGCCTTGGGAATTTGGCTCAAACTCTTCATGCCTTGGTTTCCCTTACTCTAAGAGAAGGATGAGCATGTCTCCCTCAGATTTCTTAATAGCTAATTTATTTACTTTTCCTCTCTTCCCTGAAAATACACATTCCCAAAAGATAGGGACTTGAGGTGTTGCATGTACTGTTGTGTTTTTAGAGCCCCGAACATTGAATAATGGATACATTTATTTTGAATGAATAAATGACTTTTTAAGTACAGTTGCTTGCTGAGTAAATGAGTAAAGTTCTCTCAAAATGTTTGGCTAACCTGCCTGCTGTGAGTTAAAAATTCAGTAACTAATAGTTTGGCAGTTTGCTTCTATTTGCATCTATTTCTGAAAAAGAAAAACCTAAGGATTAACCGTGGGGTGGAAGCTAGCTCCATGTTGGAACCACTTAATGGTGACTGTAGTAACGATCCAACATCTTGTATCCAGGGAGGAAAACTTCCCACATCTCTTGACTCTCATTCTCTCCCAACCTGATCATTTCCTTCTTACGCACTCTGCCAAGTTCTACAGGTCACACTCTACTCGCACAGGCTTCCACAGACAAGAGCTTGGCTCCTCTCCGGCCCTCCAAATCCTACTTCCACAGGGTCTGTCTTATTTTCCCCTTCTTCTCTAAGAGTTCCCTTGGCATATCTCTCCTCAGGCAGCTTCTTTTCACTCTTTTATGACTCACATTCAACCAAATCCCACCTCATCCTCTTGGGGAAGAGTGTTCCAGGCCGACAGGACCTTGGTCTGATATGCTTGGAATAAAACACTTCACTAATAAACACTGAACACCGATGCAATAGTCAACTCCCTGTGAGTTACTACAACAGAAGCCAGCAGTGCATACCTTGAAGAGATTAGAACCAGGAACCTTGAAGAGATTAGAACCAGGGAAGCAGCCTGTTGCACTGGCATTCTCGGGAAAAAACCTCCCAGTCTTTTCCTTCCTCTGGAGCAGAAACTTTAGCAATGAACCAGTCTAGACAGGCTACAAGATTTTATTCAATGCCCATTAAGGAATTTCTGCCCCCTGGCGCAATGAAAGGGTATTGCAGTTGGTTGTTCACCACCTTGTGGAGCCTATGAATTCCCTACTGGAGTTAAGAATAACTGAGTTTTCTTCTTTTCTTTCTTTCTTTTTTTTTTTTTTCCTTTCTTTTCTTTTTTTCCTATTTCTTTTTATTTTTTTCTTGTTTAAAAAAATTATGTTTTATTTTACATACCAAACCCCAGTCCACCAACCATCCCCTTCTCTCACCCCCTTTCCACCTTCCCTTCTGGTCCCCACCCACTTCTCAGAAAGGGTAAGGCCTTCCTTTGGGAGATAACAAAGTCTGGGATACCAAATTGAGGCAGGAACAAGCTCCTTCCCCCTCTATCAAGACTGAGCATGGTATCCCACCATAGGGAATGGGCTCCAGAAAGCCAGTTCATGTACCCAGGATAGGTCCTGGTTCCACTGCCAGGCCCCCACCCCAACAGATCAAATCAGATAATTCTCATCCACACTCAGAGGACCTAGTCTGGTCCCATGCAAGTTCCCTGTGTCAGACTGGAGTCTGTGAGCTGCCGCTAGCTCAGGTCAGCTGCTCTGTGGTTTTCTCCATCATGGTCTGACCAGCCCAGGACTTGGCCATGGGTCACTGCATCTGTTTCCATCAGTTACTGGATGAAGGTTCCATGATGACAATTAGGGCAGTCATTAGATTACAGGGGAGGCCCATTCAGACACTCCACTACTGCTAGGATCTTAGCTGGGTCATCTTTGTGGATCCTTGAGAGTTTCTCTAGCACCAGGTTTCTCCCTAACCCCATAATGGCTCCCTCTATCAAGCTATCTCTTTCATTGCGCTTCCCCTCCCCCAACTCCGTCTTCTTGATCCCTCATGTTCCCATCCCCCAACCCCTCCCTTTTACCTTTTTTCTAAGTTTACCCAGGAGATCTTAACTTCAGCTTTCTTCTTTTCAAAGCAGAAGACATTCCCCCAATAGAAGTATAGCATAGAAGAATACACACAACAGACAAAATATGAGCTACTCCAGGTAGCATATAATGTGGGAGGCTGGGGGTAAAACACCAGAATTTTCTGTTCTCTTTAATGAATCCCAGAGGCCATGCTTCATGGTAAAGGATCCAAAACAAAACAAACAACAACAAAAACCAAACAAAAGGTTTTTTAAATGCTCTCACATCAGCTGGACTCCTAATCTGTGCCCAGCTTTGTATGTATCATTTCAGAAGGGTTCACACTCATCCAAAGAGTAGATTTTCATGTCTCTACTTTACAAATGAAGAAACAGAGACAAGGAGCAATTCAGGATTTTATCCACTACCCACAAGTCTTGAGTGCATTGATCCAACATTAAACCCCATTCTTTCATAGTTCAAAGTCAGACTTGGACATTACCTTATTTCCAACTTCCAACTCTATTCCTCATGGTGTATATGGTCATAAACACACTCCCAGACTGGTGTGGGATGCATACCTGTAATCCTAGCACTTGATGCCCAGCAGGAGAACCGAGAGTTCAAAGCAAACCTTCAACACGTGGTGAGACCCTATCTCAAAGAGGTGGAGGGCAGAGTGGCTACTTACTTAAAGGACATAGGACTGTTTTTTGAACACATTTTTCTCTTACCACCCCCCATTTTTTTTAACCCTCACGACATTCATTTATTTACTTCGAACATTTATTCATCTCAGTACTAAAGGCAACTTTTGTAAAGAGTGAGTCCCACAATCCACATGCAGAACGTGGGTATGATATTAAGTAAAATGACAGAGGGAAAAGGGAGCTCTAAGGTACACCAATGTTCACAAAGCCAGCACCAAAAGACGTTTAACTTCTGGCCTGGCAAGTAAAGTCCCAAGATTCCCTCATATGGGAAGCCTTGTTTCTGGAAGGCAAACGGTGAATATATGATTGATGATTTGCTATCACTGGAATTAGTGACACACACATAACCCACAAGAGGAACCCTTGGAGGGCCTGGATGTATGCCTCGGCTAAAACTGGCCACCTGCGGGGAGACACGGGCTGTAAGTCCAGCGCTGTAGTACTCCGCTCCCCAAGTTCACTGAGCTGAGAGGCAGGTTCTGATGTGAACCCTCAGGAATGATAGAAATCGGGGCCGCTAGTAATGCCATCCTGTCTAATAAGCCTTTAATGAGGACAGAAGCAGCCTCAGCTTACCTCTATTGCAAAGAAGCAACTACACACCAACCTCAATTACTCAGACATTAAAATCAATCTCAAATAAAATGTCCAGGTGATGGAACTAAACCGATTAGAGCAATCAAGACGTAAGCATGGTCCAGGCCTGCCTTGTCAAGACAATTGAGGCAGGCAGCTCCTCTAATGTAATAACACAGGCCGACTTTGCCCTGAAGGGCTAAAGTGGGGCAGGTCTTATCCTGGCTCCTCCAGAAGCAGAGGAAGATTCCAGAGAGCAATGAATAAAAGGACATAGTCAGGGGCTTTGTACACAGAGTCTGTGTTTGGAATGTTGTCGTCAATAGTTCTGAAGATAAAAATGTCACTCGAATCTGCCATTCAAGACCTTGGCCCCAACCTGGCCTCCAGCTATACATTGATGTTGTGATTCTTTTTGCTGGTTGAATCTATTTATCATTCTTGTCAGTACACTGTTAACTTAGGGCAAAACGAGCAAACAGAACAAAACAAATTAAACTCCGATGGAGCATGCACAGTGTGTTAGGTGCTATCCTGGACATGTGAGGATAGAAACATAAAAAACTGTGTCCTCTGATTTGATACATCAAGTAGAAGAAGAGACGAAGCCAATTTTCTAGGTCATCAGAGAGCCAGCATGTAAAACCAGGCCATTGGTAACTGTAGATATAAGAGGCTTTTCACACCTCAGAGTCTGAACCCATGTAGAGAAGAGAGAAGTCAGGGCAGAGCCTTTCAATTTCCCTCTGTTTCTGTGACTTCAAGACACTTTTCAACCAGTTGTCTCTTCTCTCCTTTGTCAAAGCTGGTGGGAGTCAAATCTTTCACTCAATAATAAAGAAACAACTAGTACATAGGATAATGTACTACACTTACAGTTCTACACTTATTTATTTGTTGCAGAGAGCATGCGTCATGACATATTTGTAGAGAGAGAGCACAACCTGTGGGAACTTAGCTCATCACCTTGGTGGCATGGACCTTTACCGACTGAGCCATCTCGTTGACTCCTAAGCTCCTCTAATGAATATTTATTAAGCACTAATATTTGTGCTAAATATTTATCCGCATCATTTTTAAGCCATCAAAACCAAACTATGATGTAAGTTTTACTGTTTAGTTTCTGCTCCTTGTGGGTTAACACACTGTATTGGACGCGATGGGTTAAAGAGGTGCACTCAGTGTTGGCGACAATGGAAGTGGGACCCAGAGAATTGCGATGACCTTGAATTCAAAGGGCAGATGACCCAAGATGATGGCATTTAGGGGCAGTAGAAGAAGTGCTGTAGCTCCAACAGGAAGGGACAGAATGATCCTTTCCTTGTCTTATGTGTTTCATAAGCCCATAACCACCCATTGCCCACCACATTGAAGGCAGAGCTTCCCTTTTTACTCCATTCACTCTCCTGCTGTTTTCCTATAAACAACCTAGCTAGTATTTAATCTAGTGTCACAGTGCTCCCTTGAAGTCTTCAAAGTAAAATTTCTAATTTATGTATATATGTAATTGTTGTTGTTGTTGTTTTACTATCGAATCCAGGTCTTGCTATGAGTCAAGCAGGCATCTAATTCTTCCTTCTCCTGCCTCAGCCTCTTCAGATGCTTAGGTTACTGGCCTCATTTGCCTTACTTATCTCCAAGTATAAACTTAAAAGACAAAAGCACGACTTATACAAGGCATATGGAAACTAGACACAGTGGTGCATGTTTGGAATCCCAGATAAGCCTGGCCCGGAGGATCATGGATTTAGGGACATGAGTTTGAGGCCAGCCTGGGCTACATAGTCAGATCCTGTGTCAAGGAAGAAGGATGAATGAGTAAGATTTTAAAACCCACTTTATTTTCTAATGAATAAGGAGACCAACAGAATAACAAAGATGGTTCAAAGGAAATTAAAGGAATATATATATATATACATATATACACACACACACACACACACACACACACACACACATACATACATATATATTCAGTTGAAGAGATGCTAAAATGGATTTGCTAACAAATGAAAACCTGGCCAATGGCTTCAATGGCAAGGCAGCTCTAAGCTTTTGGTTCTTTTCTCCCTTAAATGCATTCACAAGAAGGGATATATGACTTCAGGGTATCAGCATTTGGGACTTACCTGAAGCAGTAGGCATAAAACTCAAACACTTGCCCATCTAGATAAAGGGCCATCACACTTTCCAAAGAGTCATAAATATTTTTGCTTTGCAAATATTATGATCTCTACTGAAATTACTCACGTAGGATCATGCAGCATAAAAACAGCCTTAGATGATAAATGAATAGATACATGCAGCTGTTCTAATAAAACTTTACTTAAAACAAATAATGGCTATCAGTGAAGGATTGTCGACTCTTGTCCTGGTTGACAAAATATCTCATTGAGCCAGTTAGTGCCTAAATATAGCATTGTTAAAAGACATCTAGTTGGCCTTCTGCTGGTTCATTTTTCTTAATGACACTGGGTGACTGGAACCTCCTTGGATTGCTGTGTCACTGTCCCGTTCACTCACAGAGAGTTTTTGAATTTACTTAGATGGGAGGAACCACGTCATCACTATACCCGTCTTTGTCGGTACTGGTGCGGTCAGGTCACACTTCGCACCCTGACCCTACCGTTACATTTGCAGTAGAGCCAGGCAGTCTGCTTTCTGTGCTTTAGGCTGATTTTCGTTTGTTTGGCTGGTGTGGTGGTTAGAAAGAAAATGGCCCCCAAAGAGAGTGGCACTATTACTATCACGAGGTATGGCCTTATTGGAGTAGGTGCAGTCTTATTAGAGGATCTTGTATAGGATATGACTTTTGGTTGTGAGACATTACAATATCCTGTTTGTAAGAATCACGGCAGGTTGGGACTGGGGCTTCTCTTCTCTCCGTCTCCATTACAGATATTGGTATAGTGCCCTCTCTATGGTCGTGTGTCTTAAACTGGGTCATCAGATGCTCTTATATATGACTTTGGCTCTCATCTCCACAGAGGCAGCTAGAGATGAACTCTGTGGCTCTGTTGAACCATAAAGTCTCTTCACACATAGGACAGGAGATGGACATGTCCAGGCTGGCATCAGCAGTTCCAAACGTTTGTTCCTGGCATAGGGTCTTTACGGTGCCATGCACTCCTGATTGCCACTCATTTTCTGAGTTTGGTTCTCTAGTTGCATAGTTACCTTTCGAGGTATTCCAGTATTTTCTAGCAAATTATTCTTTACTAAAGCTATGTGATGTTGGTTTTAGAGTTTGGCAATGTGTTTCTTAATGGTGACTGGGTTACTGCACTTCCAACCATCCTCGATCAAAGGAGACTCCCTCTGGACAGGCAGTGGGTGTTTCCACTCAAGTGGAAGAGAGAGAGAAGGCCTCATATCGTTGCCCATTTGGAAGCTTAACACCAATTGGTAATTTGGACCATCACCCCACTTTTACAAGTCCAAGACAAAAGTACAAAGAGGAGTTCAGCCAAAAACTTTGCTTCCCTCCATCAAAACTTAAATTTCACTTGAGGTCTCTTCTCTTTCATAGGAATGAGAGCCATAAAATGAGTCATTTTGCTCTTATTAAAAGAATGCTAAGATATAGTCATGCACTGCTCATGTCTGTCCAACCTGTCCTGGGCACAATTCCAGCCTCCTTACAGGGTGCAGAGGAAGCTGCCACTACACACCTCACGCAGTGAGGTCAGCATCACTTTACCC
This sequence comes from Phodopus roborovskii, assembly GCF_943737965.1. Lineage (NCBI taxonomy): Eukaryota > Metazoa > Chordata > Mammalia > Rodentia > Cricetidae > Phodopus > Phodopus roborovskii. The sequence goes on along the minus strand of NW_026126541.1, from coordinate 6,451,973 downwards.
ATTACTTACTAGAGAGCTGATAATGACAGCCAGGCTTAAAAGTGGCTCCCAAATCCATGCCGCTGTGTAACTGGAGGCATTGTCACTTTGAAGATTCAATCACAGACTAGATTGTTCTGGCCACAGGTAAAAGAACCTATGTTTTGTCAAATTATATAAATATATCATATGTTTTTTTAATCAAACTGTGTTTTATTTCAAAAGATTTTTTTGTAGTAGATATACTGATTACCTGTCTTACGTTAGATAGCAAGAACTGGATACTGAATTGGGTAATTTCTGACGACTTAAAGGGAAAATAATTGCAGATATAGGAATGCATAATTTAAACCTCTATGTATGTGATCCTTGCTGTACTTTTCAGTTTTGCTGCTTGGCAAAAATAAAAGTTTGAATTCTTTTGGGGTTGTTTCATAACTGATAGATGAACCCGACCCAATTGTTGATCCATAGAGGACGGTTAGAAATACCAATACCCTCGGGGCGGTTCCCGACTTTCGCTGTGGAAATATTTAGTCAACTAATGATCTCTCCCCTGCTGTTAGCTTTGGCAGGATATATGCCCCTTGGTTTTGTTTTGTTTTGTTTTTGGTGTGTGTGTGTGTGTGTGTGTGTGTGTGTGTGTGTGTGTGAGAGAGAGAGAGAGAGAGAGAGAGAGAGGGAGAGAGAGAGAGAGAGAGAGAGAGAGAGAGAGAGAGAGAGAGAGAGAAGAGAGAGAGAGCAAGATTCCTACCTGTCTAGACTCACAAAAAGGATGAAGTTGACCTAAAGCAACATGAAGAAGAAGTCTGATTTCTGGTGAAGTATGACTAAAGAAAAAACAAACTATAAAAAGAACCAGAAAACAAAACACAACAGTGCGCATCCATGACATGGCCTAATTAGGCAGAATGAAAAATCACATGTAGTAATCCAATGTCCTGGCTGATAGGTTCTTAAAATTATTTTTCTTCATTCTTGTGACTTTCATACTTGTATACACTGTGTTATGAGCAAATCTAGTCTCTTCACACCATACAATTCCCTTCCCATATGCACCCAATATATCTTGTGCAGATAAACACAGCAGCTTTGGGCTCATAGTAGTCATAGTAGTCATGCTCAGAGGACAAAAGAAAGTTTCAAAATGTAGTTTATTAAGTAACGTCTATGTAGCCTGAATGCATTTCCAACTTGGGCCATCTCTGTCCATCTGTCCATCCATCCCTGTTTAATACATGTTGTACTTCAGTTTAGAAGAATATGAAGACATGAAAACAGGCTGTTCCCTTCAAGGTACCTAATGGAAACAAAACAATGTGTTCTTTGTATTTTTAAGCTGATATTTACTTAGCATTTACTATGCAAGGGTGATGTGTGTAAAAAGCAGGACAAACAAGCCATTTAGTTCTTGCAACTATTCCATAACAATATGTTGTCCCTGTTCTTTCTTCAGGAAACTGAGGTTATATAATACATGGCAGATCTGATGGCAGATCTAAGTGTCCCATCAAGTCAACCTGACTTCAAAGTCTATGGTGTGCTTTTAAGTCCTTTGATAGAATGTCAGTTTAGACAAGGCACAAAATAAAGACATGACCAGATCGCAGCCCAACATCTGTCACATGGTAATAGCTGCATTTCTGAAGTATGAAAAATGTCAAGGCTCTATGTGAGTGTGTAGTCATTGAACAACCACTGGGAGGTCTCAAGGAAGGATTGAAGGAAGGAATAGACATGGACCAAAAGAGTTTTAAAAATTCTGGGCAGAGAATTTAGTGATTTAAATGAATTTTAACTGGATTAATATCAGGCAAAGAGAACAGATTGAGTTCATGAGCAAGAGAGGAAGATGCAGCATCTCTGAACACTGTGTGTCTGATAGCTGCAGGGTGCCCCAAGTTCCAGGACAGTGGAGAGCTTTCTCTTTTGGAAATCAGAGGTGCTTCATCTTATTCAACACCCAATACCAGAATGGACCAGGAGGGTAATAAACTAGTCAGTGTATTCTCAACCTCGAACTCCTGGTCCTTAAAGGAACAGGATCCTGTATTGACATAGGTGTCCAAGAATATTTCAAACCATGAGTCAGGAGGAGGCTGTGTTAATGTATTGGTTACAGTTTCTGTTGCTATGTTCAAACATTAGAAAGAAACAACTTAAGGGAAGAAGGGTTTATTACTGTTTGAAGGGAGTGATGGGAAAAGCATGGTGATGGGGGGATTGCTTACATCTGAGTGGAAGCAGAGAGAGGGCCAAAAGCCGGCCAGACTACAAAACTGGAGGTCTGTTTAAAGTAGCAGCAGCAGCTGGGGAGCAAGAGTTCAAATACAAACCTGTGTTGGGGTCACAAGACATCCAAACTACAACAGTTAAGCATCCATCCTTACAGCAGATGCAGAGAGGTTGCGATCTGTCTTTCCTAATTGCTAGATCCTCACGACAGCTGTAGGAATAACTTGAGTTGCAAATATAGGGGAAGTGTTCATCACAAGAGTTCAGAAGTCTTTGCAAGAGAGGCCCAAAATAGGGAATAAGATGAGAAAGCACCAGTCTAGCTTTCCTCCCTCCATCCAGGATCCTAAAGTGTCTTTCATTGGGCAGAGTCAACAGGAAGCGAGAGAGTAAAAGACCACATTGGAACTTCTCAGAGATACCTCACCTCAGGGCAAAAAGTAGGACAGTAGAGGATGAACAGAGGACCTGGAAAGGCCAATGGAGGGTAGTCAGCTCAAGGAGGCCCCAGTGACAAGCCAGGTCAGAAGTAAATTTTCATTGATATATAAAATAATGAAGGTTGAAAATTATTTGTTTTGATATTGCAAATAAAAGCAGATTAGCCAACAAGATATTTCTGTTTTTCCCCTGTATTTATATGTGTTTCTATGCACAAGTGGGGAAGGGTGTTGTTGCAGCTGGTGGACCGTGGTGTGTTAAATATGAGTGGCATTGATTACATGTGTAGTGAGGGGAAGACAGTGGAACATTCCTCCATTGAGTTAACTATCCAGCCAAAGATAGTAATGGGTAGCTGCTCAGAATGTTTCCTGGGGTTGTCACTGAGCCTGTAGTGATACAGAAGGGAAGGGAAAGTGGAAAAGTTGTGGTGTGTGTGTGTGTGTGTGTGTATGTATGTATGTGTGTGTGTATACGTGCACACAGCATTTGGAGCAGAATTTAAAATTAGGGCACTGGTAAATCTAAGCTAGCATTATCACAAGAGGAAGGCAGGGACAGACAGAGGGCTGATGGGAAAAATGTCTCCTGCATCTCAGAGACAGCCTGTTGTGTAGAGGCTTGCAGGAAGGAGACTGGAAAAAAATCTTCTGACTTCTAGAATATAGATAGTTTCCAAGGGATTTGAGAGAAGGGAGTTCAAAAGTGCTGTGTTTATGCTCACAATTATCTATTTCCCTACTAAGACATTAAATTTCATGTTATTAGTTGCAGGGTATTATCTTCTTGAGGCAATTTTAAAACTGTCTTTTCCTCTGCACACACATCTCTACACACGTCCAAGCAAACATGTCCTTGGCGAGACTTAGGGAAAAGTTAGATATTTCCCAGAAATAAACAGTTCCATACAAAGGCCATGAAAATTAAACTAAGATCTTTAAGTCCATCTTCGTTCCATGGAAGGTCAGCTCCAGTATCCATAAGAAGGTAGAACCCAAACTCTAGAAGCTGCCTCTGAATTCTGACACTCTTTCCAGTCCAAGCTGCTACCGTCCAGGGTTTCCATTATCATGTCAAGCAATGGTTCAAAGATGACTGAAGAATTTATATGCCAGCATTTGAATCCATCAAGCTCTTTCCAGTAAGTTATTTAAAACCCTGAGAAATGCCAAACACCAATCCACACAGCCCTTTGTATCTACATAAATAAAAATGGAAATCTGTTTCTGTTTAATAAAGATCATTTCCTATTACGTTCATGATTTTAACGTTGTGACATAGATGCAATAGTTGCTCTCTAGGTTGGGTTGTCACTGTCATCTGAGTCACCTTGAGGGAAGGACAGATGATACAGAACACACCAACAAGATAGATAAAGCTATCTCTGAAGATGAGTGGCTTGTAACTCGGGGATCAAACCAGAAACTGCCAAAATAGCCCCTCCATAGATTTTTGTGGAGGTTCTTGCTCAAATTACCTTACTTCCAGGAAGATCTCTCTGAAGGAAATACATGAGAGAATATATTAAAACTCCATAGGAAAAGAAACACAAACATTGATTATCACTGTTTCCCTTATTTGAACCTGTGCTGTGATCATTCCCATTAGAGTCCATGCATGCCTCAAAATCCCATGGATAGGGCTAGCATCCCTGCATGTAGCTAGAATTGTTCTTTAAAAGGCCCTCCACGACTCAACTGCCTTAAGAATGACAAAAATGTTCTGTGCCCTTTTGAGTGCTTCTGACAATAAAGTTTGCTTTGAGTCAGAGGGTGGAGCTAGCCACTAGCTGACCAAGATTAACCATAGAGGTTTGGAGGACTGTGGATAGATAGGAGACAGGAAGTAGTAAGGTGGGGCTGAGAGGGGATCTCAGCCCTTTTGGATGGAAGATGGAAGGGAGACAGGAGGTCACTGGTGGTTTCACTGCAGCTTCTCTGATCGTCCAGGTTCTTTCCCTGGTAGCTAAAGCCTGACTTTTTATTGATAAAGAATAACTAGATAAATGTATCACAAGAGCCAGCCAAAAGTTAATAAGTCATGGTGGGCATGGGGGTCTGTCATGTGTGGCTCAAGTGGCATGCCTTTCCCTCCAAGGCTACTGCTCTAGTAATCCAAGTTAAAAACGGGCTAGTTCTTAGTTTTCTTACAAATGTCCTTAGGTCTTGGGATCTTGTCACCACATTCAGCAAGAACTCAGGGCGCAGAGGGAAGCACTTCTCATCACGTTTCCCTTCTTTCCTGTCAGTAGAAGACATTTCTCACTCCACAGATAGTAAGTGCCAAGCCTGATTGCTCTGCTTCCCTTGGCCGTTTGTAGGATTCCTTTTATATGAGGCAGCAGAGGTACAGGAATGACACCAAGCACTGGCCAACAGAGCACGTCTCCTAGGCAACCTAAGAAGAGCCTTTTTGTTTTCCCAATTTGTAGACTCACCATGGACCAAATGTTGGAGAAGATGGCATGCTCCACAGTGCATGAGACTGTTAAATGACAAGCTTCTCTGGAAAACACTCCATCTCACATAAAGTTTAAGTCTGTGGCCTAGCAACCCCACTCCTACATTTTCACTCCGGAGAAATTAGAATATGTGTCTAGGTGTTGCACATCTATACTCAAAACACAACATGTTCACAGTATCCTCAAACTGGAAACACAAATGTTCACCTACAATACAGTGGCTAAACTCACCCATGAAACAGAATCTTAGTCATTAAGAAGGAATGGCATACTGGTAATGTGAAATTACACAGACAAACCTCATAAGCATGTTGAGTGTAAAATGGTACACAAGTAAGGATAAATAATGCATGGTGGCTTTTATAAGTTTATCCAAAGGGCTGATATGGTAGCAGATGATAATTCCATGGTTGTCTGCAATTGACAGAGGAAGAAAGCCCTGCCTATAAATGGGCACAAGGGAACTTTGGGATGATGGAAATATATTTTACCTTGATTTTAGTGGTGGTGTCACGGATCTATACATCATTTAACTGCACAGAGAAGTGTATGTACATACATTTGTTTGTGTATTTACCATTGTCTGTAAACTTTATCGCAATAACAGTGATTTTTTTTTAAGAAAATACCTACAACAGGAATGATTCCCTTTCAGTTGGCTGTTATTGTCTACCAGGAATGCTTCAAATTCCTGTAATAATCTTAGGACCATAAGGACACCAGCTCACAGGAAAGTCAGTGTGCATAGAATAGAAAGCATATAGGTATTGATGATCTATTATTTATGATTTAATAAAGTCACTGGGGATCAAAGTGCAAAAGTACCCACAGCCATAGAGGCCAGGCATTGGTGGCACACACCTTTAATCTCAGGATCTGGGAGACAGAGGCAGATGGATCTCTGTGAGTTCAAGGCCACACTGATCTACACAAAATTGATTCAGTCTAAAAGTGATGTGGCTGGGGAGGGGGAGTGGAATCTAAGATAATATTAGGTGGGCAGATACAGGTACTCGGAGGATTGCAGTCTGAGGATTGGTGGAGAGCAGTGCAGTGTGCATTGCATTCTGAGGATTCATGGAGACAAGATTGTCCATTTTGGTCTGAGGTAGAGGTAAGGGCTACTGGCTGGTTGCTTTGCTTTTCTGATCTTCAGCTTGAACCCCAATATCTATCTCTGGTTTTTATTATTCATGTTACATATAGGTTTAGGACTCCATGGTAAAAACTGCATTTTATGGGTCTCTGATCGCAAGAGGGCTGCACATGATGAAGTTTATAACATGGGCCCTGTGGGAAAGATTGCTAAGGTCAACGCTGTCTCCGCACGTATTATCTGCCTGGCCTTGTGAAGTCCATTCTCTCTGCTTCAGTGTCCTCATCTCTAAAATGAGGATAAGAGCATCGCCATCTGCCCACAGGGCTTTGGGAGCAAGGCCATCCTGGTGTGAATTAGCACTGCAGAGCTGAGCTCCTGGCCTTTCCACTCTTTCCCTTTGACTGTGTGTTTGTGTGGACAAGAATGGAGACCACAGGTCAACCTGGAATGGTGTTCTTCCTCGGGGACCATCCACCTTCTTTGTTGAGACAGAATTTCACACTAGGACATAGAAACTGTATATTAGTCTGGCTCCCTGGAGAGACCCAGAGAGACATCTGTTTTTGCCTCTCCAGCTCTGGAATTACAAGCATGCACCACCATGCCTGCTTTTCCCCTGGTGATCCAAGCCAGGTCCTAATGGCAAGCACCTTTGCACTGAGGTAGCTCCCTAGCTTGTTTCTTTCTATATTTCTACGTTTATTCACTGAAACATTTCAGTCACTCGGAGCATGCTCTATATCAATAAACAACTACTAAATACTTGCCAAACTAATGAAATAATACATGTAAACCGTGTCCAAATAGTAGCTTACACATAGTAAACAAACATTGTGTGTGTTGTCAGGAGTGACCATGAGGACTGCTCTTATTATATAGACGTGCTCTAAGACATACAGAGCTTCTAGCATTCTTGTTATGTGACTAAGGTGAGTGCCTTATCCATGAGTTATTTTTAATTGACGATTTTGGAGGCCACTAGACTATAGTCCATAACCCAAATCTGGGTCACTGCTTTTTATAACCTCTGAGTTACAAAGGGGATTGTTACAAAGGGGGGGGGGTGACTATACAACAGGAAAGCCTAAAATATTTCCTGTTTGGCCATTTATGGAAGAAGTTTGGCAGTCCCTAGGCTATTGTGTTCATGCATCCCAAAATATGCTTACTCAAGCATTATACTTTAGTTAATGTACACACTTAATTTCTTGTCTCAATGTATGCATTATAGCAATATGAGACGGGGTTAAATTTACAAGTTACACGACATGGGGCAGTATGCCGTCTACCTCCCCCTAAATAAGAGGAAAGAGGTGGAGCCTCAGGGGTAGCTGACAACAAAGTTCATGGCTGTAGTTATTGCTCATGGGAAAATGTGGCTTCATGCACATCGATTAACCGTAGCTGGCAAAGATGGTCCAATCTAACCCAGTGCTGGCGGTGTCTACGTAACTGTGGGGTCCGGAGACATTGGGCAGCATTGCAACTGCTACTAAATTGCTCAGTGTTCTAAGTCTTCCCCACATGACACCTATACATCTCAGGGACTATGTGATGTCACACATCAGCCTGACGTGCCCCACCCTCTGCTCTGGAAAAGGACCCCCGAGTCAGCACTGAGGAACTGGGCCTCGGGAGCAGTTTGAACTGTGGTTGACTTAGGTAGTGAAGCAGATTTAGTAGTTCCGTCTCTGAAAACCATCGTGTAGCTACAGCTAATTACACATGCCACATCTTTTAGTATGTCTAATGATGCTCTAGTGCGCCCTCACTCCCTCTCCTCCTTCCCAGCCTCTCTGTCATCTCTCATTTTCTACCCTGTGCAATGATTATGATACCAGCTAAGAAGTGGGGACTACTTTAAGACTTTCAGACATAAGAATTTGTGGAAATTGGTTCTATGGTTCTATAAAAGGAGGGAAATTAAGACACAGAGAGCATTGAGCTGATCCTGGCACGACCTCTGAGGCCGGACTCACATAAGAGGGAGCTGTGCCCTCACGGTTGGTCAGCAATCCCACCGCAGACAAATGCAGGTGGATTCTGTCTAAGTAGTGATAGCTTAAGATCTTCCCTTCCTCGAAAATAGGAAGAAACATTTAAAAAGAAAAAGTCAAGACTTGATCAAAGGCAAAGAAACAATCTGGCATTTACCTCAGCGCGCCTTTTGTGAGACTAAGCGGCTCACATAGGATACAGCAGTCTACACACTGGCTCAGGTATTTCCTGGAATGAATTTTACCCATCATGTGAGTGATGGAGACGTGAACAAGGGTTGGCTGTGAGCTGAGCCATGATGTCCCACTCTCCTAACTCACTGGCTCAAGCCTGTTCTCTAACATGACATATGGAGGGATGTTTTCAGGAGATGACTAAATGAAAATGAGGTCAGAAAGATGGGTCTCTGACACAGCAAGTCTAAGTTCCCAGTAAGTGTGCTCTGAGGGAAAGCCCAGTGAGGATGCAGCACAGAAGAGGTAAGGCATTCAAAGCAAACAGCAGAAGAGGCCAAACTTCCATGTTCCCTCATCTTGAATACCCAGCTTCCAGAGCTGTGAGGAAATGAAGCTCTATGGCTTAAGGCCTCCAGCCTGCGGTGTTTTCTTATAAGCCAGGACTGATTGACACAAGGCATCAACCGCAGACATCCAACAGGAGTCTGGTCCTATGGCTGCTTTCAGGGAAAACTTGAAAGCAAGGCTATGTCAGCAAGACACAGTACTCTCACCTTAAAGGGGCCGTCATGCTTTACTCGAGGGCCAGCTGTGAGTGAGCATGGCCTGGGGACGCAGATGAATGTTATCCCAAATTTCATGCTCCATGTGGCAGTAGTATTTTAAAAAATGTAGCGGCAGAACCAAGTCGTAAATGAAGATGTTTCAGATCCATTGATGAGTGTGGATGCTTGTCCTTAGTCTAACAACACTGGAGTGATCCACACCAAGTTCAGTGTCAGTATAATTATGCCCATATTATTTTAAAGAAAAAGCCAAACATTAATTCAAATAGACCTGCAGTGCTCAGGTAGGTCAAGGGGATTGGGGGACCCTGAGTGCTGCCGTGAGATGGCTGTGGAGCAGAACAATTTAAAGAAGTAAGTTGATACTCTGCACTTGACACTGCCCTCGGGTCCTCACACGGTTTATGCAGTGATTTGAAGGCTTCTTGGGATGAACGGTTTTGCATTTTCCCTCAGAGATCTCCCGGCCCAAGGCCTGTGAGTCACAAGAGGATGGCACAAAGCACTTCCCTCTGGGCAATCAGAAAGAGAGGAGGTAGGCCACACAAAGATGAGGGAGGAGGGGTGAGATGCAGCTTTGCGATGAGGTGGGGGCTGCTCCCAAGGAAGGGAGAGGGCAATCTGCAGCCGAACCTGCAGCTGTATTCCTGAGAATCCTTGGTGCTGCTATTTTTAAAAGCGGCATGTGAGAGAAAGGCTCCATGCTTGGGTGGAGGGTTCTTTTTTAATTGGGGGAAAAGAGGGGAAGAGATGGGGAGGCCTGACTCTGGGGAAAGGAGTGGAAGAAGAGAGGCGAGAGGCAGAAAGAGAGAGAGAGAAGGGTGGGGGGGAGAGGGGAGAGGGAGAGAGGCAGAGAAGCAGAGAGAGAGAGAGAGAGAGAGAGAGAGAGAGAGAGAGAGAGAGAGAGAGAGAGAGAGGAAGATGGGAGGTGACAGCGCCCTCTGGAATATAAATGGCTTGACTACAGCACGGGGCAGTGATTCCCAGAGCCGTTTATGCTGCTGGTGCTGGTGTTGCTCTGTCCCTGGCACAGGCTTCACAGAGTCCTCTCTTTTCCCTCCCTTGTTGTCTGTCCACCTGCTAAACAGTTGCTACTGCTAGTGCAAGCTGAAAATCAAATACCAAACAAGATATCATTGGTTCTGGGGACACCTTTACTGCCCCTGGAGAGCTTGAATCCATAGCCCAAGACTACAAGGCAAATGGTTAGCTTCCAGATATGATGTGGGACTGCCGGAAACCAGTAGAATAAAGGTAGAATTATGTACCTCCTGTCAATATCTTAAAATCTTCCTTGGTGTGTCTCCATGTTTGAAGACAGGGTTTGCAGAGGTAATGAAAGTTAAATGTGGTCATGAGGATGGGCCCTACTCTGATAGGATGGGCAACTTCAGAGAAGAGATCTCTGTCTCTACTTGCTTGCACCAAAGAAAGACTGAGCATGTTGTGAGAAGTCACAATATAATTGTGCTGGCATGCTGTGACTACCTTCCAGCCTCCAATACATTCTATTGTTTGAGCTTCCTAGTCTGGATCATTTTCCTACAGCATCCTGAGTAGACTAAGATACTTTGCCCAGCAAAATGGATTGACGGATGCTAGATTCTGATGATAAGTGGATGTTTCTGAGTGCACAATCTGTCTAGTGTCTGCAGGTTTTCTGTTGATGACTGGTTGAAAGTTATAGCAACTTTGCCAGCACTGGAAGTGTGGGAAATCCATACTTGTTGCTTGTAGGATAATACACTAAGGGACAGGAGATGTACCAGCACAGGCACTGGCTCCTTTAGTTTAGCCAATCATCTGCTTTGCACAGAGTTTTCTAGGAATTTGAAACTTACCACGCTAACACCTGAAGTATTCAGGGTAAACAAGGCCAAGGTACTCTAGGTAAATTTGCTAAATTTCAGCTGCTGAGAGACCACCGCTATGCAACAGTGGAGTATTTATTTAAAGGTAGCTAGAATCCCTCATCTATGGTTACATTATATGGACTGCAGGCTAACTTTTTTTTCTCCCCTGGAAATGAGAGCGTAGACCGTTACAAAGGAACATTTATGTCTGAAATAATATCACTTTTGATTCTTGAATCATTCTGTCAGTCGAGGGGATGGATCCAATTGTAAGTATTCACAAAGCAATCTGTGAGAGAAATAAGGTCTGAGTCTGCCTGGTGCAGGGATCACGTTGTATGGAAGGTATTGCCTTCAGGGGTAAGAGATGATAAACAGATAGTGTGTGACAAGTGTGGAGGAGACGTAAGGAAGTGTTTGGGGTTGGGGCAGCAATCAAGTACCTGCTGAGCAGAAATTAGCCACACATGAGAAAATCGGGTGAAGGGCTTCAGTATAAATGGAGATGCAGAGGGTACTGGAGGGAAATGAGGCTCTGGAAGGAGATGGGGACATATTATGTCAGGTGTATGGGCCATAATACAGAGCCCAGGTTTCATTCTAGGACTCTGAAGGGGTTGAAATCATGTCAGAGTTATAAGAACTGGTTAGCCTTAACCACCAAGTCATTACTGCACAATTATGGGTGACACAGATAATCACACGGACTAATAACATAATAAAATGTTAAGTACATTATGTTCTTGTTCCATAAGGTTGGTTGTAATAAACTGAGAGGGGCCTCCAAAGGTCTGATGCAAGTTCGGGGTAATGGGCAAGAGCTTCACCTCATCACTTTGAAGTTTAGTGTCCAGGACTTTCATGGCAAGTGACAAAACGAATCTGGGGCTTGAGTGATCCAAACCTGCCTCTCTGGGAGCGGAATGTTACTTGGAACGTATCCTTATAATTAAGATCTAATTGTTATTGATGCTCAGACAAATGCTCCTGCTGGCTCCATCTCCAAGAAAGTAAATCACAGATTTTCCCCACTAGCTCTGTCCTGGTGCCAAGCAGTACTTGAATACGTTGCCCAAGGAGATATTAGCCCTGATTTTAGACACTGACAGGAGTTAATGCAGCAAGAGCTACAGATTTGATCTCTGCTGGTTTAAGGTTTATCCTCTACTTATTACAAAAACATCTGAAACAGATTTTAAAATTAAATACTGAAAAAACAGAGCAATAGAGGAAGAGAGAGCAAAACAATCTAGGTCTCTCCAGCTCTCTGGAGGAAATGATTATAGGTGAGCTGGGTAGGTGAATTCTGCAGGAAAGGAAATTCTGGTTTGCATGATATGTCTTATCAGATTAAAATAAAAACAAACAAAAGCCAAATGCCTTTCAGGATTGCTTTGCAGAGACTTTTTCTTTGAATTCCATAGAGAGGGTTCAGGCTGCAGGTGATTTTGCCAGAGACATTGGAGATCTAGTGGACAGTGCATTCAAGTTACTTTGAAGGGAAGACACGGATGTAGTTAGGGATAAATGTTTCTTGGGCTAGTGTCTATAAAAGTAAAGAGCGGCATACATTCACAATGGCACTTTTGTAGGAAGCCAACATATTGCAGTCCAAGTACTTTGCTTTATGGCAAAGACCGCACTTAGAAAAACTAGAAGCAAAAAGGACATTTCTTACCATACCCATCAGACCCTCTCTTATAAAATATAGCTGTTTTAAGCAAGCTATTGGTGGGCATTGAGAATTGAGTTGCAGTCAATTTGAGAGAGTACAAATCTCAGGGAACATAGATGGTCAGGACTCCCTGTCCAGATGCATTTAAATGTCTGGTGATGAAAGAGGCTGTGTCGTCCTGCTGGACAGAGAGGTTAAGATACAGACTTGTGCTGTCCAGAGCACATTGTGCTTCTTTGTGGGCTTGCAAGAAAGACCATAGTGCTCCTTAGAAAAGAGCTTCAGATAGTATTGAGAACTGGTGTAAGTTTTGGGGTGAGCCCTATAGGTCATGAAGATACACTGCAAGCAGCTTCTAAAGGGAGCAAATGGCCGCGGGGCATGGCTTAATGGGAATTCTTGCCTAACTTTTCAACTCTATCACAGATACCTAAGTTAAACTGGCACATCTACATACAGATCTGTGGATTTTTTCTTTCTTAACCATTGTGTTTGATTACTTTGTGACTTTTCGTAAGACTCAGCATCAGAATTCTATTTCCACACAGTTTGTGTATGTATATGAACACAGATGAATGATAAATTTGTTAGGGTATTGATTGTAACGCCAACAAGGAAATCAGTTACTTCAAATTACATGGTTCATGGGAGAGGATTTATTCCTGGATTATCTAAATCTACCTGGGTATTTTCCAAATGAAATGACTACACTAGACCTTTTATTAATCTCTACAAGTGTGTCAAAAATGAGCAAGTGGCAGGTTCCATCCTGAAGATTCCAGATAATTTCTATATACAATAAGTAGTAAATGTGTAATTACTGATAAATAAGTCATAGGATAATAAGAGAGGTTCACATATGGTCATTCTGTGGGGCTGAGTATGAAAGAATAAAAAGGACCAAGTGTTCTTGGGTTCACAGAATGGAAAGCTATGTCTTGTAGGATGAATCAGCAAAAGCCTTTTAGAATGGGTCATATTAAATGAGCAGTATAGGATGAGTAGGGATCTAGACTATGGAGATGACCAGGAAACAGTGATCATTGTGTTTACATGGATAGTACCAATCCCAGTCTCACATTGGTGAGACTTTGCACACCAGCCTACATGGTAGACTAATGATCCAAGGTCATTCCTATCTTACTTCACTCACGGGGAGGGGTGTGTGTGAGGATGCCAAGACAGAGTCCCTTCTCAAACAATGCTAATCAGAATACTTCTTCTAAGAATCTGAGATTTGGAGAAGTGGAAGTTAATAGAAGGATATTTTCAGTGAATCATCTTGAAGGCAGACTCCAGAAAGATGCATTGCCTTCGATGGTGAACATCCTTAGAAAGTAAACCTCACTACATTTCCATGCTCAATTCTGTCATTGGACTTGTGACCCAATCCGCAGTTAATATTCTTAACCCTACTCATTTTTCTTAAGCCAACCAGATTCAGTTTCTGCGGATTGCAACCAAAGAGCCTTATCTGCATACTAAGAGATGGAGGCAGGAAATCATGAAGGAGACCCAGGAAGACTGAGTATTTCATCAGAATTAAAGTATGAAGAAATGTGGGTTATGTATCACTGATTATGCATTCATACATTTGCCTGGTCAGTAAAATTTATTTCTAATCCTAAATCAGTCGGGATGGAGCCATCACTTCATCAACACACATACATTGAGTGGCAAAAATGTTGATGCACACAATCCCATCTGGGGATGAAGGTCATACAAATCAATACTCTGAAGTTTTAATCCAATTATCTTGGTTTTTAAATATCAAACTGATAAGTATTGTACATCCTTATAACATATCATGGTCTATGTAAAGATTATCATAATGAAAACAACTCATGTTGGCTGAGTCTGCATATAAATGCCCTCTTTGTGATCTATTTGATGCCATGTATTTTGCAATTTTGTAGTTTGTGATGAAGATTTCACTATGTAGAATGACCTCTCCAATGCAGCCATGAAATGCTGTCTGGAGGTCAGAAGGATTATGTACTGTCAGTGAAAGATAGTTTTTGGATCAGCTTCAGCAGGCCACAGTTAATAGTGCTCTTGGCTGTGAGTTCAATGTTAACAAACTGAGGAAATATATTCAGATGTCTTTAAATTGAATTTATGTACCAACCAGTTAATGAAAATGTAAGGAGAGTCTTTCGGGAACTGTAAATGTTTGGAACCCAGAACTCATTATCAATTCAGCAATAGCAGAGGTATTTATGTGGCAAGTAAGTAGAGTTTCAGAACTGAGATGCTGCAAATAGGAAGTCCAGGGTGGCTTCCCTTTCGAGTTGCTTCTGAGCAGGCAGTGAGGAAAATACAAACTTTCTAACAGGCTGTGGTAACAAAGAGAAAGCAATGCAGGTGGAATGTGGTGATTGGAGGTTGATGAACTCAGGATCAGGGGACCAAACTGAGCAGCAAGATGGAGAGGATGGTAAGACTTTGAGTTGGGGTGAATGGCAGAAATTCTGGAAGGTTGATCTGGAACCGGGTGTGTGAGAAGGATGATAGGTTTCGTTTTAGATGTATTGAGTTGGAAGGCCTGTCAGCATATTCAATGCATGTTTTCTATTCAGTATACAGTAGCTGCATTTTTAATAACAGCTGTGAAGATAAGTAAAGTGATGATGTGGAGGAAGAGAGGACAAAGAATTCTATAGCTACTTGCCAGAAAACTAGCACTCAGCTTCTTCCTATTAGGTCAAAATCTCACAGAACTGAGCTCTGGATAGCACAAAGGCAGTCCCTGCAGCCCACAATGTGCAAGATGGGGACTGTACAGAAAAACCACCAGAATGCTTAGGCCTCAATGACTGACTATAGCTCAAAGGTAACCAAATCATGTTCCCGGAGCTTACCTCGTTCTTTTCCAGTGTCGCTGACACTGGAGAAAATCTAGTAGTAGCCATAGGCCATGTAAGGAACAGGTCTTGTGCCTGACACCCTAAAGGAAAGTTCCATTCCATGCTAACTTCTTCTCTCTTGGTGACAAGAGAGCCAGACAAGTCTGAGCCAGGAGCCTGAAGGTCTGCTGCTATTGCCTCCACCATGAAGCTGGAGTCCTTTCTTCTGCTCATCTGAATAAGAAAGTGCTTCTCCTTTGCCACGCACAGAGATTCCCTAATTCTCTGGCTCTGAGTTCTCGCTCTCTCTCTCTTTTCAGTACAATTGATCTCTATTTCCTACACACACACACACACACACACACCTCCTCACCTCTTTGGATAGACTTACCTCCTTGATTTAACACTGCCCCCCTTAGGATGGGTTGATTTCAGAGAGTGTATACAATTTGGTATATCCAATTACCTAGTAATAGTTCTAGATTAATCTTATACAACAATGACCTGTAGGTTGGCTTGAAGATCTGGTTGATTTGTACATGGACCCCTGTAAAATATGACAGTAACCCTTCCTTCATTCCTTCATTCCTTCCCTTCCTCCCTCCTTCCTTTCTTTCTATCCTTTCCAGTGTTCACTAATTCTGTATCTCTGACACATGGCTCTGAAAGTGACTTTGCACAAGAAATGACCTATCAGTTGGCAGAGTGGGAGATCAGTCCCTTATATCTTTTTTAAGGCAGCGTACGTTCACTCTGCTGGCTGATGGGGAAATGAGCAACTCCTCAGAGTGGGTGAACAGCTCGGAAAGATGCTAAGCAAGGTCCCCGAGGTAACACTTAAACTTGCTAGCATCACAGTATCAAAAGAGAAAAACCAGGAAGTTGCAGAAGGTACTCTCAGGATGACCATTTTCCTTTCATCGTGTGCCTGCCTGGCTCCTAAGGGTCCTCTGTGTCTTTCCAAAATAGAATAAAGTTAGGAGAAAAAAATCATTTCTTCTTCCCATCAGATACATTGTAGTGGGTTTTAAGATTCTCTCAAGACTCACCAAGGTGAATTTCTCAAGGTGGCATAAAAGAGCCTTTCAGCCAAAGGCACTTACAGATGTTACAATGAAACCAGGC
The DNA here is from genome assembly GCF_943737965.1 of Phodopus roborovskii. Classification (NCBI taxonomy): domain Eukaryota; kingdom Metazoa; phylum Chordata; class Mammalia; order Rodentia; family Cricetidae; genus Phodopus; species Phodopus roborovskii. The sequence goes on along the minus strand of NW_026126541.1, from coordinate 6,435,519 downwards.
ACCTTTGCAACTGCTTTATCAAAACCTTCGAAGAACCATTTCAAGGCAGGATGCAAAGGCAATAATATTAAAGATAGAACATCCATTTCAAGGCAGGAATGTACTATGTGATCTAAACTAATGGCAGGGTGAGAGAAAAAGGATGCACTTGTGAGGAACATTTCCCTCCCCATTTTGTTCGTGTCTCTTTACTAGTATCTGAACTGAAAATTTTATAGCACCCATTCCAAGCCAGGTAGAGATAAAGTCACTCATTTCTTAGAGCCTGTCTGTCTGTTACGAATCTGAAGGCAATAGATAGTTGCTTTTTTCCCCTTTAAGTAAGTACAGAAAATAGAAAAATCCAATCTCCTGTAAAGGCATGGCATTTGACAGTGATTCAAAAAGAGCCTCATCTTTGAATAAATGCATGCATCCAGTCTGCATAAACAACACCTATTAGGCTTTATCTTTAGACCTCTGCTGGAAAAGGAGAGAAGGGGAGGAAAGCAGCCCAGAAGAACAAAGGCACGTGAGTGTCCTCCTTCCAGACACCCAGTGCTGGGAAGGCTAGGACTATGGGGCCTCTCATGGACTATGGTACCCTAGTCTCTCTCAGGAGTGAGAGAGAGTCAAATAAGACCTGACCAGCCATCGTTACTCAGTGCAGATGAAGGTGTGAAAACCGAGGCCCCTTTTCTCCTGCCACCTACTCTTACAATCACACCCAATGGGAGTGATTTTAAGGGAACAAGAAGCCTTTGGATCTTAGCCCTGCCCTCATGAAGGAACACTCAGAACTTATCTAGTCTAAACTCCTACTTATATGGTCCAGGAAACTGAATTCCTAAAAACAGGGAGTGAGGAAAGCTAAAACAATGGCTGTTTTAGGAATCCAGGCACTCTTCTTACTTATCTATGTTTAATAATAATACATAGTTTAATAACGTAGACTTTTGTAATGCAACAACTTTGAATCTCCACAACAGTTCTCAGTATTAGTTCTGTAATCTAACTTCCTCCATTTGATAAATGGAAAAATTAGAAAACAAAGCAAAACAAAACAACCCCCCCCATGATCGTAATGAGTAGTTAATACACACAGAACTCTTGGTGAGTGCCTGTGGCTATCACTCCAGCTTTCTGGATTTCTGCTTCTTTACTTCCTCACTAACAGTGACAGTTTCTTCAATACTGGGTGGTCATAAGACCCTAAATACAATGCTAGCGGCTTTTGGTAAATGTTGGAAGTGTGGATATTACGGGTTCATGAAAAAGAGAAAAAGAGTAACCGTTATTTGTGCTCTAACTAGTGAGGTTTTGTTCTTTGCTTAATGTGAGCCAGCCTTCAGAAAGGAGGCACGGGAAGAAAGGAAAGCAGGGATGTTAAAAACCAAATATGCAGGAAGTTAAACAGAGGTGCGTTAGTCAGCAAATAGATGATTAGGTAGATAGATGGATGATAGATAGACAATAGATAGATAGATAGATAGATAGATAGATAGATAGATGCATAGATAGATAGATGGAAATGATAGATGCTAGCCAGAGGAAATAGCTCATGAAATTATGTAGGCTAATAAGCACTAAAAATTGGCCATCTGGAGGCTCAAGGGTGCTAATAATGTAATTCAGGTCCAAGGCTGGCAGTTTGGAGATGTTGGACAATTCGATATTTCAATGTGGGTTTGATAGCAAGCCAGCAATCAAGGTTCTAGTTGAAGATATCCAGGCAGGAGTAATTTGATGTCAAGGATGTCAAGGCTCTATTCTTTCCAGACCTTTCACAGATAGGATCAAGTTTACCCACGTATATGAGGGTAACTGGCTCTCTGCATCTACTGACACAAGTGTTAATCTCAGAAACAACTAAAACATCTGCAGTACTATTTGACAAAGTGTCAGGACACCAGGGCTCCAGTTGAGTTTACATATATACATAGTCTAAATGTGCATCAAATCTTTCTTCCCTCACTTTGGCACCATATGCAAATCCTTCAACTGCTCTTAACATTCACATGCAATCAACAGTCAGAATCATGATTCTGCTGACATGTTGCATCTACCTTTCTTCTAACCCAAATCACACTAATCCATTTCATAAAGGAAGGGATAAGTCCTGCTGAAGAAGTCCTCGCTCTTTTTCCTTACATCTGTAGCTTAAATGCTATGAAGTAAAACTAGGAATACCTACATATGATGACATGAAATTAGTACATTCTATGTTACATGGTAAGGGGAAAGGAGGCAATGAAACACACACACACACACACACACACACACACACACACACACTCAAATAGGAAGAGGATGAGATAGCTATGAAGCTTGTATGTGGACATGTGGTTGTAACTGGCATTTACAACCCCCCTTCATACTGCCCAGTTGTATTACTTTTGCTTTGTACCTCAGTCATTGCTCTTTACTTGGGTTGGGGTGATGGCACTTTTAGATACGGGTCTGAGTCATAAGTAGTCCTGCCTGGATTATGTCATCTTTCATTGCTTTTTGTCATGGAATAATGTGAACACTAATGGATGTGATGTGAGTGTCTATTGTGCATATTCCCCTTGCCTCCTTGGAAGAATAGTAGTTGGGATATATCACCCAATCAACTTTAGTAATTCTCCTTTTTTGTCTGTTAATTCCAAAGCTTGAGCAACTCAAGCTGGTCAGATGGCGGCCTTAACTCCCAGGTCAACAGAATCATTGCTTCACCCCATGGTAGGAGCATCCCTCTCATTAAAACTAATTTCTCTGTGCTAGCAGAGCATAGTGATATCATAACAGGATGCCAACTTTGGGTTAGTAGGGATCCAAGAACAATAGTGGGTGGTGTGTGGTGTGTAGGCAGAGTTTTTCCATCCTCGACCACCTACTCCCAAATAACTGGCAGCCACTTCCCAAATAACTGACTCAGAGGCTTAATACAAATGCTCAGACAATAGCACAGGCTTGTTGCTAACTTAAACCATATTTCTTATCTATGTTTTGCCACATGGCTCATGCCTTGTTACTTTTTTTTTTTTTTTTTTTTTTTTTGTACATCCTGCTTTTCTTTGCACTGGCTGTCATCTCTTCTGACTCTGCTCTCCTTCCCATCATTCTCCTAGTTTGGTTGTCCAACATGTAATTCCTGTCTGGCTACTAAAAATCTTCAGAGTGTACAAAAGGATTATTCTGCAATAGTGGTGCACCTCCCATATCTACTCCTTAATTTCTGGACCAGTAACTACCAGCTATGGAAGAAAGAGTATCATGCATTGCTGATTCCGAACATCTAGGTTAAGTATTGATACTTACTTAGTACCGTATGTGGTCTTTGAAGGGTTGTTCATTTGAAACAACTGCATCAGAATGGTAAGGAATCGAGTAAGTGCAGCAGACAACCTGAGCAGACACCCACTGCTACTTTTCCTGAACAGAGTCAATGCTGCATGAAATACCATGATGCTGAATGAGGCATTCTGTTAGTCCACAGACGGTAGTTTGGCAGAAGCCCTGTGTATAGGGAAAACAAATCCACAGACAGGCTAAGTGTATGTTCAGAATGAACAAAACACCGCCCCTCCCATTATGGAAGATGTCCAGTGCAATCAACCTGTCACCAGGCAGTTGGCATGTCACCTTGGGGAATACTGCCATTTCAGTGTTTTGATGCTGATCTCTGCAGCTGGTGTGGTGGGCATTGGATGATGATTTCTGTAGCCAGGTTGCCTTGGTGAAATTCTGTTGCTGAGTCATGGAGAGCTCTCATCCTTGCCACCATAGGCACTTGGTTCTTTAGCCTGATGGGCAATGACAAGGGTCACTAGGAAAAGAAGCTAAGCAGTATCAACTGGAAGGGCCGTTCTAAAGACTGGGTTATGCAAGTTCTGCTCTGGCTGGAGTCACCTTTTATCACTTGTCTGCACTGCTTTTCTCTTTCAGGGATGGGAGGGGGGTCTATCTGCAAGCCCATTATCAGAACTCCTCACTGTTAATTCCCAAACATGCTCCTCCTAAGACCCTGTGCCCATGAATATGGATGTAGCCTGTGGATAATCATTTTTATTCAAGCAAAGAGAGCAGCCTGACACAGATGTTCTACACTAAGGGAGGATTCCCTTTTACATGTGAGCTTCAGAGATGTCCTAGGAAGAATTTCTATAGTGTCAGTGTTCACTTGCAGATAGTCAATGCCTACAAGCAAGAGTGTGCTCCGTGGAACCATTTGGACACAGGGCCTGAGTCTCCTCTTCCTGATCATAAAAAACTGCATCATGCTCTGAGTTGAGATTGATGCCACACACACACACACACACACACACACACACACACGATTGTTCATTTTCAAAGTGTATTGATCTGTATTGGGTCCAGCTACAGTGAACAGATTGGACTCCTGCTGGTGTTTGCTAGTTTAACCATCACCATACTGACCGAAACTCTGCTAAGTCACCCACACTCAAACTAGAAATTTAGAAAAGAACATTACTAACAACTAAGATCAGGGTCATGTATGTGATTAGTTTTAAAATAGTCAGGATGTAAAACATGGAGATGAGCCTGACTTTGGTGTTTACTGAAAGACAGACACCCCAGGTATGCTGATCCATGAATTTAGTCCTCTCACTCCAAAGAAAGAATCAGGTGGGCCTCTGCCATGCTAGGTTGATGCCCGGCTTTTCAAGGTCATAAAACACACTGCTTTGCTTTCACTATGCTAGGCCTTCAATACTCTTGCCATGGAGTGAGAGCATTTTTCACAACTGCGAGACAGAAGGCAATATAATATGAATGAGGATGATGAGCATGTGAGACATTTCTCCACATATCTTTACCTTTGGGGTCTGTGCAGGCACAGTTATTTGTAAGCCACTTCTACATGGTGATGTGTTGGTGAACTTGTATACCTTCACGGTTTGTGGTTTTGGAGAACACTTGGTCCCAGTGGGAAAATCTGGCTGCATGGCCACATAGTAGCTCGGTTGAGTACTCCAAAGGGCATGCCCATAATGCCCCCAAAATGATTCTATGTGAGCCAGACTTTATATTATTGTGAGTAAATACATGATTAAAGCATATTAAGGGAGAGAAATTATTTGGTGCATGGTTTCAGGGAGTTCAAGTCCAACAGAGTAGGGAGAGCATGGCTGAGCAGCTCCTCATGGTGGAGAAGGAGCAAACAACTGTATGGGGGCAAGATATCACCCTCAGAACATGCATCTAGTGACCTACATCCTCAATGGCCCCACCATCTAACTTGCTTCACTTTCCTATAAATCCCTCAAACTGAATGCATTAAGGCATTGACCTATTGACTGAACAACTGTCCTGTGATGAAGCTGCCTCTGTCAATGCTATTAGAAATATACCCTGAGGTGTGCTTCACTAGTCTACAAGGCATCCGTTAATCCAAACGCAAGTGAACAGTCAAGGGCAGTTATCACAGGGTCCTAGCAGCTTCCCTCTCAGCCCCTGACACCTTACAGACACGGTTTTAGCTTCTGAGTCATATGACCCAGGCAACAGAACGATTTTCATGTTCTGGGATCCTGTCAAAACTAATAGATTTAGCGTTGTTCATTAAACAGGCTCAAGTAACAGAAACAATTGTAAAATCCAACTTGCCTTCTAGGCACTGTGCCTTACTTAATGGTAAAAGGCGTCAGACACAATATCTTACCTTTCACTAGAAGATATGTCTTGGCTTTTCCTGCACCACTGGCCCACTAAAAACAACATTTTACTAAAGGAAAAAATACTGGAATATTGTCAGATTTACTATCTCCAACCATAAAAACATGTAGTCAGTAAATCTAGAATAGTTTCTATTTCTTGCTTTGCTAAGATAAGTCAGAGTAATGCCATCAATCAACAAGCCATTGGGGAAGTGTTGTAGTTAAGATCCCTGTGAACTCACCTATGACACATACCTGGAGAGACTTATCCTTAAGTTAAGAGATTGTGTGTATTGCAGGTGTCACCATGCGAAAGAAACCTGGTTGTGGTATTTATGACTGATAGGCAGAGAGAGGGGGCATTTTAAACTGCATAACTACATGAGAAGTACTGGAAGACGTGCCAATTTTTCAGGCAATGAACACACTGGTAGCAAAACAGCGTTACTAGTAGTTTTCTTGTAGTTAGGGACATGGTAACACACTGACATTTTCTAAGAGCTATTCTAGTGTCTTCTGCATAAGTCAGAGAGTTGGATGGATGGACCATGCTGTGGCAACCCTTAAGTCCTTCATGGTGACATAAGTCTCTGTTTTCTCTGCAGAAATGCAGTGTTGCTTTTGGTGTATTATTTTCTTAGGTAGAAGCAATCCTGGTAGCTGACCCTTAGCCTTTGTCATCATAAGAGCCTTAAGGCTTCAGGTTAGGTATTTAATATGGCGACTCTGCTCATTGCTGAGTTTGTTCCAATTATGTGTCCGGGACTGGGAAAATAGTCCCAGGATATATTTATGGAATGCAAAGTAATTTTGCGTTAGAACCACATTGATCACTTGACCTCTATGCCCATACTTCAATTGATAAACAGCAGTAAGTTATGTGGCTTCTTCTTAGAATGAATGGCCTTCCCAATTAGTTCCCTAAGGGTTTAATAACTTCTTGTTTTGAAATTTATAGCTACTACAGTGAAACAAATAAATGAACAAACAAACCAAAAGTTCTTACTGAAAGGTAATTAGAATAGTCTTGTGGACTTTCCAAAAGGTGAGCTGGGTCCAGAAACAAATTTGGGAAGCGATTGGGGAATCTACCTCTCTGATTTTGTGCTTTAAGTTAGCTTTTCATTTACTTGTCCTGGGCCTTTTCTGTGTTTTAGAAATGAAAAATAATACAGTGGGCTCCTATCTATTTCATTTCCAGCAGAGCACAATCAACTATCCAACAAACAGGGTGATGCAAATCAGGCTGTCCTGACTGTTATTTCAGCTCTGACAGGTCTTGACACACAGAAGGGTGGCTTGGATGCATCATGAGTAGACGCAGGGAAAATGGTTACAAGTTTCTCAACCAGTGCAGGTGAGACACTGCTTCAATTAGAGGTGGGGCCAGCTCTTCACTGGCACAGAAACCATCAGAATTTGGGAACTCAATTGTCCTCAGCTTCATCAAAGTTTTCCCATTCCAACTTTCAGTATCCTAGCCCTCCCAAATTACTTCTCTCATGTCAAAAATGGATAATCCAGAACGCTGAGATTTGAACTTGCATTACAGGATAGGAGGCTGAATTTATTGAATTACTCTAGGCCCTATGCCCCCAGGAGATTAGAGAGTCTTCTTTTGGATATACACAGAGCTTTTAAGTCATTATGAAATGCTAGAGCTGGGAATTTATTTTTCTCTTTGTAAAGACTTATTTATTTATTATGTATACAACATTCTGCCTCCATGTATTCCTGCAGCCCAGAAGAGGGCACCAGATCTCATTATAGATGGTTGTGAGGCACCATTACGGTTACTGGGAATTGAACTCAAGACCTCTGGAAGAACAGCCAATGCTCTTAACCTTTGAGTCATTTCTTCAGTCCCAGAATTTACATTTCCTAACACATTATTTTCTTTCATCACTTTGGCCGGTGACATTAGGAAAAAAAAAAGATGACTTTGTTATGTTTATTACTTTGATAAACACATTAGAAAGAATCGCCTATTCCCTATCACTAAGATGCTTGTCTTTTACTATTGGCTGATTAGGAATATCCAAGGGTGACATTTCACATATCTGCACTGTTCAATCACATAACAGAATGTGTTATCATTCTTTAAGATTAGAAATAAGATCAGTAAAATCAATTAGATTAGAGACCCAATTCTTGGGACCTCAAAACCAATCCAGAAAACATCCTTAAAATCCCACCCACCCTGATTATCACTTTTAGTATTCAGATTAGAACTGATCATGCTCCCCAAAAGAAACAGAACCAGTAGAAGATATGTATGTAGATTGTATGTGGAGAGAGGTCAATAGAATCTATGTATGTAAACCATACATGGAGAGAGGTGAGAAAGGCTTTGGCTCTTATGGTTAAGGAAACTAAACAAAAAAATTAAAAAAAAAATGGATCTATGCTTTTTGATAAAAGAAAACTAGCAAGTCACTGAAAATTATGAAGAGCTAACTATATAGTACCAGTCCATTTTCCTAGACTACCTATAGCACACTAAAACAACTATACAGAATCTTCCCAAATGAGTAGCTACTACGAGATAAGAAGCAGAGGGACAGTGCAGAGGAAGAGTTCAAATATGACCCCCAAAGTGATGAATATAATTGAACAGGCTTTTGTCCCTGATATTCCCAAGAAGCGAGGAAAGAATGTTTAAACTTATTGCAAGTGCAATGTCTAGCTACACACGATTTGCAAGCACTTGGGACAGTGAAGGGACCTTGTGTAGTTGTCTAATCTTCCGTGTGATTTAATGAATACTCATGGACCTGGGTTCCAGACTAAAACATCTGTGGCTGGAGGAGAAGTTACACTTGAACCAGGTTGGGAAGATTGATCACTGGAACAGAAGCCACCAGACTTCATGCTTCTGATGAGCTGTAAGACATCTGATGATAGTTAGAGGCTTCAGGAAACTCAGCCTGGAGCAGCCCAGGAGTTCAGGAAATCACGAGTCTCCACTTTCATTGGATTTCTGCATGACTTTCCATTCTGTCTCAGGTCTGTTGTTTTCTAAGATCAGTGCCCCAGACAATTTGATTCAATTAAGGTTTGCATCACATCAAGTAACTTGACTGGGATGGTGCTAACAGGAATCTGTTATGCAGTGGTCAGTGATGTCAGTTGTGTTCACTGGACAGAGAGCGAGCTAGGCTCACCTCTATTGATCCAGAGGAAGCTCTGAGAACTGCACTGGAAGAAAATCATAGGTGTAATCTGAATGTGCAAATTTGCCCTCTGGGCTTGTAAGAATGCAGGTCCACCCTACACAAAGAACTACAGGCAACTATGGAATGCTGGGAGTGGGAGAAATAGTCTTTCCAGAGAAAAGCATGTCAACTGGTTACCCACTATCAAATGATTGACCCTGAAAACATACATACAAGTAACATTACACAGACTGGCAGGGTGTATTTATGTATTGAGGAATATATATATATATATATATATATATACACATATATATATGTATATATATATATATATTCTTATATGTGCATATATATATATATGCATATAACAACAATTAATAAAAAAGGAGGCCATGAATTTGAAAGAGAGGAAGGAGGGTTATATGAAAAGCTTTGGAGCGAGGAAAAAGGGAGAAGTGATATAATTATAGTATGATCTCAAAAATAAAAAGCAATGCTCTTTACCAATCCTCTCAGTCACAAGCATTCTGTACTCTTATACTACAGCACTCCTCCTGTGGGACTGTGGTGTAGACTTAAGAGCTGGAGTTACTTCCAAAGCCAGTGAGGGTAGCCTTTAAGTGCATCCCAGAAAAGCAAAGAAGAAGTGCTATGGGAAGAAACAAGACTTGGATCCTCAGTAGCTGTGTACCCTTACAGTAATACTTTGGCTTCTAATAAAATAGTCCCATCATCTATTTGCTGAGAATGTCTACCTTATCTGCCTCAGCGTCTATAGTCATACCTTTTCATCATGAATTTAAAACATACAAGAGAGAAGAGAATAGTAAATGCCCGCAGCCAGCATTCTTCAGCAGGATTCAGTCATTGCCTCTATTTGGCTCACTAGTTTTATATATCATGGCTTCCTTTTTCAGCTAATTATCTCCAGGAAAATCTCAGACCTCTTGTTCTATGCATCACTGTGCATTCTTATATAGATATTTTCTCTTGTGATCAAACTGTCATTACCAACTCTTAAAAAATTAACAATAATTTATGATTTCTTTATCTACTGTATCCATATTTTCTAACTGTATAAAAATATAATTTCACAATTGAATTGATCCAGATAGTTCCTATTTATGACATGTATACAAACAATCTCTCTTTGAATCCTTTAATTTAGAATAAAAACTCCTATACCCTCTTTTCTTCTACTGTCTAGAAGAATGGGGTGTTTTAGAAAATTCACATTCTTGGTTTTCCTACTTGCTTGTCCAAGCTAAAAATTTTCTGGTTTCTCTATACTGCATGCTCCTCGTATGTAAAACTTCAGCTTTAGGAGTTCAATTATCTCCACATTTAACTTTAATTGTGAGGGTACTTATACGTGGCGGTGCTGTGTTTTAATTTGCTTAACTTTTGTGGTGCCAGGGTCTTGAGAATGCTACATAAGTTCTCCACTTCTCAGCTGCACATCCCCAGCCAGTGCTGGGTTACATCTGGCTTTGAGCAATAATGATTCCCGGCTTCTCGTATCGTGTTCATGCTTAAATCCAGCAGTGGGTTTAGATGGAAGGAATTTCATCACCAGAAAGGAGAACAGTAGATGGTATAGGCCAGGGGATCAACAGAAGACGTGGCTGTAAGTGAATACAGACGGTCCAGGGGAGCAACAGAAGACATGGCTGTAAGTGAATACAGACAGTCCAGGGTAGCAATAGGGAGACATGGCTGTAAGTGAATACAGATGGTCCAGGGGAGCAATAGAAGACATGGCTGTAAGTGAATACAGACGGTCCAGGGTAGCAATAGGGAGACATGGCTGTAGGTGAATACAGACGGTCCAGGGTAGCAACAGAAGACATGGCTGTAGGTGAATACAGACGATCCAGGGTAGCAATAGGGAGACATGGCTATAAGTACTCTATGTCCTTAAAAGAAACTGTCTCCATGTAACCCAGCACTGTGTATAATGAATATACTCCCCCTTCCCTCCAGAGAAGAAAACTTCTCCATGTACTTTCTAATGTTAATTTTAAAATGTCATTGACAATTTTTACTTAATTATTTCATTAGAAGTTACAAAATGGCAATTTCTCTAATTCTGACATTTCTTCAATTCTTCTACCTTTATTAACTGAAATTCTTCCATAAAGATGTTTCTTCATTAACTAGGGCTACATGCTCACATTCGGTACTGCTTGCCTGAGAAAGGAGGATGGGCATTTGAATCATCTTCCTCTGTCTATGTTCAGAGTGACAAGTTAATTCCATACTAATCAATGAGCTCTAGACTTTTGTATGAGCAATCCCACCACCTTGCGACTATGTAACAAACCTATGTTTTTCACTAATTACCTGATATCTTTATCAATTACAATTATTTGTTTTGGTGGTCAAAAGGTCCCATCTTTGATCACTGAGATCCTCTATGACCTGGCTCGTGTATCCCTTCAATTTGGTTCCTTTAGTATGCGACCGTGTATCTGTGAAGTGGGTTTAAAACAAAAGTTTCCAAACACATCTCATATATTTCCTGACCTGATATGAAGCTAATCATCCCTTGTTGATTCTTTTCAATGGGGGTCAATCTTGAGACAGGCGGCCATGAATATGATATATAACTGCTAAGGGCCTGAGATTTCCCTCTTCTGTCTGATCACTTTCACCTCCAACAGGCTTTCTTCCCTCATCAATACACACTGTGTATGCCTTGTAATGAAGGCTGTGTCTAGTTGATTGGCTCTCACGAACCCAGGACAGATCCTAGGGCATATTAAATAATAGTCTATTATTTGAAAAGATTTGCTTGTGGTAAGACAACTGTCCTGTTCTAATTGATTTCTGTTTCTGTTTCATTTATGTTGCTGAGATTAACAAAAAAAAAAAAAAAAAAAAAAAAAAAAAAAAAAAGACCATGGCACAAAGCAACTAAGAAAGAAAGGAGTTTATTTCAGCTCACAGTTTAGACTACAGTCCATCTGTATGGGGAAGTCAAGGCAGGAACGTCAAACAGCCAGTCACATCCAATCCGCAGTCAAGAGCAGACAGAAATGTGTGCACACGAGCTTACATCCTGGCTTGCTAGTGCTCAGCCTGCCTACTCCACTCTTACATACATAGTTCAGAACTCCTAGCCTAGGGAATAGTGCTGCCTAAAGTGGGTTGGGTCTTCTTACATTTAGTTAAGAAACCCCCATCAGTATGTCCACATAACATGACAGTCGCTCAATAACATTGTCTTTCCAGGGGACTTTAGCTTGTGTCAAGTTCACAGTGGAAGCTCATCATTACCATGGCGTTCTTGAATGTTGCATCAGGATTACTTTCTAGACAGTTTCATTGCAGTTTATTTTCCCACAGCTTGTGGCACCTGACAAAATGGCACATAGATGTACAATATATGAAACTGAAACCCTATAATCCAGCTATACAAGGTCTGGCTATACACACCAGAAGGATTCTAAGTTAGCACATCACAGAGATTCCTGCATGCTCATGATAACTGCTACACTGTTCCCAGCAGCCAAGATATGTGCCCATTTAGATCCCCACCAACAGATGAATGGATAAGAAAATGTAACAACAGTGTAATTGTACTCAACTGTAAAAAATAATGAGGTTATGACAGTCACAGGGAAATTAACGGAACTCTAGAGATCAGTATGTTAAACAAAATGAACCAGACTGAGAAAGACAAATATTATATGTTTTTTTCTCATATATGGGATGTAGACATGAATGAACACCACACACACACACACACACACACACACCAGGACTTGAGAATAGAAATGGGACTAAGAGAAGGAGAAAAAAAAAAAAAAAAAAAAAAAAAGATCAACGGAAGTCATAATTGGGTGGTGGAATAAACATGTCATGAAAGAAGGAGCTATTTTTAAAGAAGTAAAGGACACCAAGACTAGGTGGGGACAATGGAGTGAAAACATATGGTCAGAGTATGATGATGTACTGCATGAAAATTTCAGAGTGACATACGCTTATTTATAAGCCGAGAAGCTTCTGTTTGCAGTAGATGGTGATTGACACAGAGACCCAAATGGGTCACAGTGCAAAGAGTAAGAGGATGAAGAGTGTTCAGCCTTAAATGGAACATCTGTGTCATACCCTCTCCTCTCAAGGCTCAAGGACCATCGCGGGGGAGGGAGAAGGAAGAGCATGGGAGCTAGAGGCCGTGGAAGACTACAAGGAAATGGTTTTCTAGACTCAACATGGAAGCTGCACATATGAACTCACAGTGGTTATAATAGCATGCATAAAGCATGCACAGACTCAAGCCAGGCAAATAGTTAGCTAGCATGGAAAGAGGAAGGTGGGCATATGGTCCCATGGGTAGGCAAGGAACTACTGTCAACTGAGAGCTGATGGGAGAGAGAGGATGAGTTTTCTTTAAGTGTGTCCCCTGGTAGATTGAATGTGCTCCAGTGGGCGGCTACCCACCCAAGACTATTGGGATGTAAAACTTGGACTGATGGGATTTTTTTAATGCTGACACAAAAGTGGGTTGGGTTAGAAGAGGTTAGAAGAGTCAGGAAAAAGTTAAAAATGACCAAAATGTAGTTTATGAAATAAAAAATATACGTTTCGTTTTTCACAGGTATCTATGGTCTGCTTTGCACTTGAATACATTTAGATCCATCAAAGTGCCATCCAAGGACCCACATCGCCGGCATCACAGCTCTTCCAATCAGTCTTCTGCCACTTATCTCTGCATCCGCCCAGCTTCACGGGCATTTAAAGTTCTTCTAAAATGCCTAGTTAGTACCACCCTGCCAGTAAGCCATCATTCACTCTGTTCTTTACCAGATGACCCTAGTCTCGTCTTCCCTCTCCATTTTGTCCTTTTAATTCCTTTTCAAATTTGCCTCTCCATTTAAAATGATCTCTTCTGGAAGGCCTTGTGTAACTCCTCCTGTGAATAGTTTCTCCTTTGGGAGCTGTGTTCAGCACAATCTTGTTTCTTCTCCCTTTATCTGGCTTTCGAATTCCAAAGGAAAAAAATGCATCTAAGTAATTAACATATTAACTGCTCTGGCTGGAGAAATGGCTCATCGGTTAATAGAATTGGGTATTCTTCCAGAAGACTCAAGTTCAGTTCCAAGCACCTATCATACAGTGGCTTATAACCATCTCACTCCAATCTGAGGAGATCTAATGCCCTCTTCTGGCTTGCTGAAACACCAAGCATGAAACATGATGGGCAGACAAATACTCATGAAAATAATCACACACACACACACACACACACACACACACACACACACAGAGAGAGAGAGAGAGAGAGAGAGAGAGAGAGTTTCTTGCAACTAGTTTCTATGTTTTCTATCTACAAGCATATATTTTCTGCCAGTTGAAGCTCAGTAGGCAATGTGTACAGTTTTCATTGTCTGAATCACAAATTTAAAGAGTACACATGAATATTTACAAATTATGATATTACTGAAATATTAGCAGATATTCTTGATTCTGTAAAGAAGTGTTATTTATTGGTTAATTATCCAGTTTGATCTTTAAATTTGAGGTTCAAAGGATACAGAATGTTTACACTGCTTAGCGAGATTGAACTTGAAGAAAATATATGCTTGTAGATAGAAAATACAGAAATCAGCCCCCCACCCCAAACCAAGGTCAATTTTGATGTTCTAGCCAGGGGTTAGGGAGAGGAGACACACGTTACAGATGAAGTCACAGTTCAGCCCATACTTTCCCTTCCCATTTTCCAGATGCACCTATATCATCTTGGTGTAAAATTCCTTCTGTGTGCCTGGGTTCTTTTGAAGATGATACCCCTTCTGTTGTTAGGGATAGCCCTAGAATCATCACCCTGGTTTCCTTCCTGCGGACTCTTCCTTAATGTAGCAAGCAGCCAGGGGAGCAGCAGACTTCCTCTGGACCTTACAGATCTCCATGGATCTTGTTATTTAGCTGCCACAATATTTGTAACGCTGGTGCTGTATCGGTACGTGTTTGTGTCGGCATTCTGCATGCAGTCACAAGTTCTACTGGAGAAGAAAATATCCCCATAAAAGCCCAGCTCCCTGCTTCATCCTGCAGTAGGCACCTCATCCAGAAGGAGCTGATTCAAAGGTATTAGATTCTTCATTAGTAGCTGTTGAAATTCCGGGATAGAGGCACCATACTGTCTGCCTTTGTGTCCTTTTCAGCCTCCACATGATTTGAATGGTTGTAAAGGACTTAGAAAATGTTGATTGAATGAGTAGTTATTGTCCATAATCAAGGCATCCAGTTGCCCTAACTGTAGGGATAAAGTGTTTCCCAGAACAGCCGCCCACTCTAGCCTGGTTTCTGAATGTGAGGTGGCCTTCCTCCTGATACCTCCCAGTGCATCTCTACATCTACTCACACCCCCATCTCAGTCTCCCTCAGCTCTCTGCAATTCATTGCCCAAATGCTAGCGGCTGTGAAGGTTGTCTTTGAAGACTGCTATGCTTAGATCTGATTGCATTTCTTGCTGTGCAGCTAAGTACAGTATTTGATCTCTATGACCCTGCTCTAGGGCTTCGAAATGGTTGGATACAATTTTAACAAGGACTCTACCTCATCCAGAATGACTTAGCTCTCAGGAAGCCATGTAAGCACATTCTATGAGTCCTTTTCATCTCCCAGTCCATTACAGCCTTAGACAGGAGGAGAAAGTCGAGTGCCACCTACTGCATGCAGGACAAACTGTCTTGTTTACATAAGAAAGAAAATATAACCTATGCAGTGCAGGCACATTGCGTGCGTGTGTGTGTGTGTGTGTGTGTGTGTGTGTGTGTATGTGTGTAATATATGTATGATTATCATGCAGTGGTCACTGAGTATCACTATCCACCACAGTCCCTCAAGACAGCATCCCTCACTAACCCTGGTGCTTACTGCTTCAGCATGACTATGTGTTCAGCAAGCCCAATAGGTCCTCTTGTCTCTGCCCAAAACATCACTGGACACACAGACATAGTGACCTTTATATGGTTGTGCTGGGGTTAATCTCAGCCCCTCATGCTTACATATTGAACTCTGTTATCACTGTGCTATCTCACTATCTCTGAGAGACACAGCTTGAAGATGTTAGTAAATTCAGTGTGAACTTTCGGTGCAAAGAGAACCATTCATTTCATTTCATTTAGGACAGAGTTCTCGCAGGCATGAGTGAATCGGCAGATGAGAATCTCTACCGATGGCAACACCAGGGATAAAGGTGCTTGACAAGTGGGGCCATAGATTCTTCTGTACTTAATACACTGCTTTGGAAAACTCCACATTCAGCAAACAGGACCGATTGCTTCTGGGGAAGGATAGGGTCGGCGAGAATGGGGAAATGCTTGCTGTCTGGATAGCCACCCATCTAGAAATGTGATTTCAGGGCAGAGGTAGTTTACCCAGTGGCTAGCATTTCAGCCATTGAACTCAAGGCAACCTACATTCAAATTCTAGCCTTGGCACTTAGAATACGGGTAATCGTGGATAAATTTTTATAATTTCTCTGTGTCTTGGACCCCTTATTTGTAAAGTGGGAAAATTCTAAATATAAATATGATCAAACCTGACTTACAAGATTGATGAAAATAAATTGTTTAGCTCCCTGTGGTGGTCAATCTTGATGTTCAAGTTGACATGATTTAAAATCACCATGACAACAGATCTCTGGGCATGCCTGTGAGGGATTATTTAGATGAGGTTAATTAAGGTGGGGAGATCTTTACCCTTAATGTGGGTACCATTCTGTGGGCTGAAGCCTCAGACTGAACTGAAAGAAGAAGTGAGCTAAGCAGGAGCACTCAGGACTCTGAGCCTTGACTGTGGGTGCAGTCTGGCTGTTTCAACTCCTGCTGCTGTGGCTTCCCTGTTGTGCTGCACACTGTGCCCTAGAACAATGAGACAGAATACACCCTCCCTTTATTAAGTTGATTTTGTTAGGAATTTTGTGTGGCAACATGGAAGTCAACTGAGATGTCTCACTTGATAGAACGGCATCATTATGTGTTTTTAAAAGTGCCTACTTCCATAAAAACATGTTAGGGGCTGCCTTGATAGGATTTTTACCATAAAGATGCGAAAGAAACAGTTCCTGCAAATCTACTTGTAGGATGACTTGTGTGTTGTGTGGTAGAGCTGTGGGAAGTGGAAACCAGAAATATGACTTGTCAGGAAGGAAAGGGGTGATGATTCCGGGACTTAAGGATGAAGAGCAGTACAGCCAAGATGAACGAGAGAGGAGTGGCAGGAGAGAGGTCCCAGAGGTTGCCCAGATGTTTTCAGGGAGTGGCTTTATGCAGGGCAAGCAAGGTGGCTTTAGGCAAGATGAGTCGCAGAGAATGCAAGGCCCTAAAAGAAGACAAGAGTGGGGACAGACAATCTATAAGCAAGGGTCTTTGAATGTTTGATGGGTAATGGGTGTGGGGTATTCTTGTCTGTCTACCCTGTACTTGTGCTGGCTAGATTTCTGTCAACTACTCACAAGCATGACTCACCCCGGAAGAGGGAATCTTAACTGAGAAAATGTCTGCATCTCACTGATCTGTAGGGAATCCTGTGGGGCATTTTCTTCAGTAGTAAATGATGTGGGCAGGTCCACCTCAAGTGTCGCTGCTCCTGGGCAGGTAGTCCCAAGTTACATATGAAATCACGCTGAGAAGGCTCCGGACAGCAAGCAAGTAAGCACAACTGCCCTGCAGCCTCTAATTTAGCTCCTGCCTCCAGGTTTCTGCCTTGAGCTCCTGCCCCGACTTACTTCACGGATGGACTATGATATGAAACTTTAAGTGATATAAACCTTTTGTTTTCCAAGTTATTTCTGGTCATTACACAGTAAAAAGCAAACTGAGACACTTTTTCTGTCTTCTGAGAACAAAAATTGGTTCTCATTTGGGCACTACCTACTCCAACCTGAAGTTTCTGTTCACAAGATTTTGATGGTATTAATCATATAACCCCATCCTATGTTTTTAAGTAGTCATGTGACCCAGGCCTGGAGGTTATATTCCGTCTGTTTGACCACATAAATTGGTTTAACGTTTGAGGATACCTCTACCTAAGTTAGTCCAATCAGAGACACACCCTACCTAGGACTACTCAGAAAGCTGTGTGTAGTAGCTACAAGGACACATAAGTCAGAGGTGCTAGAAGTTATTACATACCCAGCAAGGAGATAAAAGAGAAGAGAAAGAGGATATACTTTGGAAGGGAAAAATGAAATTCTCAAAATGTAATTTGAATTCCTGGATTCAGCTACACCTGATGGATGACTCACTTCCCAGACTTTCTATTTACTGTATCTTCTGCTTTAGACTATGGCAGCTGGTTTGCTATTGTGCTTAGGCAACTGACTAAAAACCATGGAGGACTGCACTTTGTAAAGAGCATGGTGGCATGCACTTGTAATTCCAGCACTGAGGAAGTGAGGCAGAAGAATCCTTGGGGCCAATGGCCAGAGTGTCTGGTCCACTTGGCATGTTGTTGTTCTCAGTGAAAGACCCTTCATCATAAAGCAAGGTAGATGGGCTCCTGATAAGTAACAGCCAAGGTTGACCTTTGACCTCCACATGTACACACACACACAGGTACACACATATGTGCACATGCACACAGTACTGCACACATAAACACACACATAGCATTTGTATTTTCTGACTCATGATTAGACTTGAAAAGAATTTTTAAAAATTATTAATGCATTTCTCAGAAAAGTCAAGCACTTCTCTTTCCTAAATCAAGCCTTCAGAGATGAATTTTGTAATCCTGCAGAAGCAGGAAACAATAAACTCTGCAGGTAGGGGAGAAAGGTATTGTGTCTAATTTGCAGTTAACTTGTAGCAAATTGAATTTAAATCAATGGAGCATATCAGTTTTAGACAACGGAGATCTAAGAAGCATCTTTATAGGCTTTGGAACTGCTACATAGGGTCTGCCTGTGTTTCTGACTCCATGCTGATACCTAAGGAGAGGGAGAGAAAGACGAAAGGGCCTTTACCCCTGCCAGGTTTGATGTTCCGGCCCTGCCAGGCATCCTATATAGAAATCAGCACGTACTCGCATCAAGCCAGACAGCTGCTGAGGGAGAGAGCTGTTGCTCTGGACTCAGCCTGGGGGACAAGTGCTGGCCTGCCTGCTCTCAGGAGCTCCAGCTAGGACCGTAGTGCTTCTCAAGGGATGCACCTGTGTATGGAGCACAGAGTCCCAGGCAAAGTAAGCAAATGTTAATGAAGGGAGCTACTAAGTCACAACCCATGGGATGCTGGTGTTGGTTTTAGGTGATGGTAAAGATTCTAGCATTACTAAGTCACATCACCCAACAATAGGGCTTTCATTGTTTTTCTTGCTTTTATGAGGACTGAGTGCACCATGCGCACCATGAATCATGAATCATGAAGCCTGAAGCCCTCTCTGATTGAAAGGGGAAACTCCCTTTCACAGTTGATCAGGGCATGAAGCAGTACAAGCTCTCTGTCTGACTTCTGTGTCTGCAATGGAAGAGGTGGATTCCAAACAGGGTGAAAATTCACATATACTGCCTATTACAGAGTGTCCTAGTTAGGCCTTCTGTTGCTGCAATCAAACACCATGACCGATAAAACATTTGGGAGAGGAAATGGTTTATTTGGCTGACACTTCCTCATCACTGTTCAGCATTGGAGGAAGTCAGGACAGGAACTCAAACATGGCAGGGACCTGGAGGCAGAGGCCATGGAGGGGTGGCATGCTTCCCTGGCTTGCTTGCTAAAAGCATGCTTTCTCATAGAACCCAGGGCTACCAACCCAGGGATGGCACCACACACGGTGGGCTGGGCCCTCCTGCATCAAACACTGATGAAGAAAGTGCCCTACAGCTGAATCTTAGGGAGGCATTTTCTCAATTGAGGTTCCTTCCTTTCAGATGGTTCTAGCTTGCATCAAGTTGACATAAGACTATCCAGAGCACAGAATAAAGCTCTCTAGAGGGTATTTTCTTTTTCTTACACAGTATTGTTAAGACAGAAAAGCAGCTTTGTGGGTTGTTATGCACTTTTAATTAAAAAAAAAAATAATTACAGCCACATCACATCACTTCTGCCTTCCTGTTCCTCACTCCAACCCCTCTCATGTCCCCCTCCAAGTCTCCCCTCACTCCTTCTCAGATTGATGACCTTTTGCATTGTTACTGTCACACACACACACACACACACACACACACACACACAATCTCTGATTCTGTCTAGTATGGCTTGTGTATATGACTTCAGGACTCGACACTTTGTATTGGGTAACCAGCCAGGGACTTCATTCCTGGGAGAGACTAACTCTTCTTCTCTCAGCCCTCATTTGTTACCTCAAGTTCTTTGTCTAGGGGTGGAACCCTCCCATCCCTCCTTGTGAGCAGGTCTACTGCTATTGTCATCATTCAGGTCTTGCTTTGGCAGGCTAAATAAGACAACTTGTTGAGTTGTCATGGGTGTTTTTCTTATTAAATCATCTATAAAAAAATATCATCATTTAAAAATTCTCCCTAAATACTGAAGGTCATCAGGATGACTTGGAACCACCCTACACAGACAATCTTGGTCAACTACCGAGTCTGGCATTAGGAGGTGTCTGAGTTCAAAATGATTTCCCACCTCCAGACTGCTGAATCTAAAGAAAAATGTATAACAGGATGAGGGTGCACACATCATCCCCATGGTATTTGCTCTTATGTCATTCTGTATATGTTTCTCATACTGGTTTAATGAATAAAGCACTGTTGGCCAATAGGAAAGGAACATAGGAGGGACTAGGAGACAAGGAGGAAATAGGAAGTAGGAAGGAGGAGTCAAGATGGAGAATCTGGAGAGAATAGAACCACCAGCTGCCTCTCACTGGTAAGACCACGTGGAAATACTAGATTAACAGAAATGGGTTAATAATTAAGGCAGAGCTAGCCGATAAGAAACTAGTAACGAGCCAACAGGTTTATATCTAATACAGAGTCTCTGTGTGTTAATTGGGGCAGGACAAGACCAGGCGGCAGGCAGAAAAACCCTATTCCTTACAAATGGCGCCCACGTGGCTAATAAGAACTTTCACTTAAACTTTAACAAAAGCTTAAAAAAGGGTTTTAGAAACAAAAGAACAGAGATAAGCAAGGTTTCTTGGTAACAGCATTTTCTGGGTTACACTCTGTTTTGTGTGAGACAAGCAAAAATTTCCGCGGCTCCTTTAAGGGAAGATTCCTGACTCAGCATAAGCGGCAAAAAACTGCACGGCTTTAAAAAAGCACTGCTAACAATTTATTGGTGTGTATCAGAACTGGCAATGGCAGTGACCACATCTCCAAGCCGGCAGCATTGACCAGGGCAGTGACCACAGCTTTCAATGCTGGCGGTACAGGTACCCACCACCATCTTTGATAACCGCGGCAGAAACAACAAAGACTTTCATTTTAAAATGTTGTTGTTTACCAGATAAAAGAAAAAGATAAAGATTTACAGTAAAGACAGATTCATATTAAGGAAAACCTCTAAAGGTTTACAGTGTGTTTTAAAAAATATATAGGCTTGGGAGAGAATTAAAAAAAAAAGGGTTTTAAAAAGACAGAGAACAGCTGGGTGTGGTAGCATAAGCCTTTAATCCCAGCACTCAGGAGACAGAGGCAAGCAGAATTCTGTGATTCCAAATAAACCTGGTATGCAGAGTAAATTCCAGGACAGATAAGAGTTACACAGAGAAACCATGTCTCAAAAAATAAAAAATAAAAAGTAAAAGAAACAGAGTAATAATAAAGCCAGGTAAAGATGAAAAGCTCAGAGAGAATCTGGTTACTGTATGGTGTCATATTGTCTGTGTATCTTTTGACTGCTGAGGAAATAACAACTGTTAAAACAAATGCTGCTGGATCAATCCAATTTATATATTTTAAAAATGCTTTGACTCAAAAATTTAAGGTCAAGGACAAGTTACTGGGGAAAAGGATTTCTATTTTTGTTTCCACAGAAAATAAAAAGCTGTGTATTCCTTCCAGACTAATGTGGTTTGAACAAGCCAGACCCCTTGAAACAGCGTTCCTGGTGATCCTAAATTCAAAACAGCTGGAAAAAGCAGCCTTACAGACTACAGCCAGGAGTTTTGCATCTTTTTAGAATCCTCCATGACAGAGCCCTTTATCAGCAGGAAGTAGTTTGGAAAGAACGACGCCTAAATTCCCAAATGTTGTTTATAAATGTTTGTTTTCATTTAAATGGACTTGGTTATAAATGGTTAATGATCACAACCAATATTCTTTTTAAAGGTAAAAGGGGAATTATGGTATAGATATGAATACTTTGTTTTGGAATGGATTTTCATTTATTGATACAATTTAAGGTCAATTTTGTTATGTGTATATTCTCCTTTTGTTTAGGTATTGTGTTTATATAGCTCAGTTAGAAATGTAGTGTATAACTTAGTACAGATTATAGATAATTACCTATGATAGTCAAAGCTTAGAGTTAAGTTAGTTAGGTTTTTCAAGATACACAGAGATGTATTTGAGATAGATAGGCATTCTTCAAACCTTTCAAAGACCTACAGAATATGGCATTTAAAATGGTTTAGGGTTTTTCTTGACAATGAGGCACAACTGCTCCTGGCTACACCACCTTCGTCAAAAAGGAAGATGGACATCGAAGAAACTCATTATGGAGTTTACTTCCAATATGGCAAGACTAGCCATTTGGACAAGATACTGCTCTTGTCTGGACTGTTTGACTTTATGCTGTATAAACTAGACATGCAGGACCCACAGAAAAGTGACTGCTAAAACAAGATGGACATTGCTATAGAGTTCCTGCTTCATGGAAGAGTCTGCCAGACAGTCTGCAGGACACAGAGAAAAGTGACTGACAAACTGCCAATACAAGAAGACAGTTTAAAGTTTCCTGCTTTGCTGAAGAGTCTGCCAGACACACTATGTCCTATGGGCTGAAGATGGAAGATTACAAAAGAACTTCTGGTGACCAGGCAGTGAGTTGTCTCTGTCATTTCTAGAGTTTATAGACTATCCTTCTGTGGTCTTTGAAGGAGTTGACGACTATGGTTATAGTTTTCCTTAGTATTAAAGATAAGTTACATAGACTTTAGACACACAAAGATAGGATAGATGATGGAATATTTTCTTCAAATCTTGCTAAATGTTAATGGACTAAATAGTGTTAACTGTGATTCTTATTTGATAACTGTTGTGTTATATATTTTGCTATGTTAAGGTTAAAAAGCCCTTCTTTTTATTTAGACAGAAAAGAGGAGATGATGGGAGATGTCATTCTGTATATGTTTCTCATACTGGTTTAATGAATAAAGCACTGTTGGCCAATAGGAAATGAAGATAGGAGAGACTAGGAGACAAGGAGGAAAGAGGAAGGATGAAGGAGAGTCAAGATGGAGAATCTGGAGAGAATAGAACCGCCAGCCGCCTCTTGCTGGTAAGACCATGTGGAAATACACAGAAATGGGTTAATAATTAAGGCAGAGCTAGCCGATAAGAAACAAGTAACCGGGCCAACAGCATTGTATCAAATACAGAGTCTCTGTGTATTATTTGGGGCTGGCGCAGCAGCAGGACAAGACCAGGCGGTGGCAGGTGGAAAAACCCTACTCCTTACAGTTGTCATAGGTGTTTTTCTTATTAAATCATCTATAAAAAAATATCATCATTTAAAAATTCTCCCTAAATACTGAAGGTCATCAGGATGACTTGGAACCACCCTACATAGACAATCTTGGTCAACTACCGAGTCTGGCATTAGGAGGTGTCTGAGTTCAAAATGATTTCCCACCTGCAGACTGCTGAATCTAAAGAAAAATGTATAACAGGATGAGGGTGCACACATCAACCCCTTGGTATTTGCTCTTATTACACACTACAATACCAAATGTGTTATTCAAAGCTCCCACTAGCATATGGGAAGGTCTGTGGATGGTGACAGTTTTGATTTATTATTACACCCCCTGTGCCTATCACAGGTCTGGGAGCTGAGAAAGTAGTTACTATATGTATGTATGTATATATGTATGATGTATGTATATACACACATATATATATAAATATAAATATATATATATATATATATATATATATATATATTCAGTGAATGATTGAGATGGAGGAAAATGGTAGACAAGAGAGGGGGATTAAAATGTACTGAGGATGTAACTATATATATATATATATTATACCGTGTACATCACAGAACTATCATTTTGTGAGGAAAGGCACACAAAGTGAGCCTACAGGAAGAGGTGTGGCTACAGAGGAGCAGACAGTAAGGACAATACCCAGTGACGGGAACAGAACTCGGCTTATAAGAAACTTAATGTTTATATAGGAAATCTACTTACAGCACACATGGAATATGATAGGGTTAGATGAAAATAAACTTAAAGCCTATGTTCTTTCCAGTGACCCTCAAGAATCAGGAATTGGGGCTCCCTGGGATGTAGTAGGGCAATATTGGAGTCCTTGGAACTGTCTCTAACTTTCTAATTGTGATCTTTGAGCCCTCCTATATTACAGTCATTTTGAAGTTTTATTAAAATCCAGAAATCTGAATGTTAACTGAAATATCTATTGAATAACTCTCCCTGGGGCTGAATACTAAGAAAAACACCCCACAACTTCCTGTTTGATTACTTATTTTTCATACTTTAAATTTTGATACTCATTGTCAAGTCAATAAGGGCAACTTACTATAATTTCATTGCCTGAGGAAAATAACTCTTAAAATGTTACAATTTAACAAAATTTGATTGGAATGTGATGTCTAAATGTGTAATTAGCTTTAGCCAAATATGCAAAATATTTCTTCAACCCCTTGGGTGTGCTTAAATTGATCTCTGGCTTATCTTGACATTTCCATATTTTATAAAATGGTTCCCATCTTTAGAATGACTATGAGTAAAAACAAGAATGTTTGGGAAGGATGAAAAACAGGTGGATGGGCAATGCACCATGCAGAACTATTTTAAGGATAACATTTTTAAGCTAACAACAATAAGCACCCAGTGATGACTTTTCAATAGGGGCCATAAAAAGTTCACATTCCTTTCCAGCATTTATGAAAAGTGTTTATGTTATCAGGAGAGAGAAGTCAAAGGAATAAGGATGGAGACTACCTAGCAGGTTTTGGTTTTCTGTATTGATGTGCAGTAGATAAGCATACACTTTATTGAGTCAGAGATGTAAGAAACAGAATTTGCGAAACATGTGATTGATCTTCTGTATCAGAGAGAGAAGAAAAAGAATGACTTCCCAGGATGAGATTTGGCTAGTGGGGAAAAGTGTGCATTGCCCAAGCGTGACGTTATGAATTCCCCTCCCTGGAATGTATTCAAAACGGCAGTGGCATACATCTGTAATGTAAGCACTCCTGTGGTGAGATGGGTGGCGAAGACAGGAGAGTCCAAGCTGGTAGACCAGATATCCTGGAATACGAAGTGTAGTGGCAAACAAGAAGAGAGATTCTGCATAAAAGCAAGGTAGATGGTAAGGACCGATACCTGAAGTTGTATTCTTACTTCAGCATGAATGTAATGGCATGCACGAACCATCACACACAAATATGTACAAAGAAATACTAAAATACACATATGTACAGATAAATGATAAAAAAGAATGATTTCCAGGTTTCTGACCTGTACAATTGTTTGATAGTGATATTTATTTAGGCAGAAAAGGCCAAGTGATGAGCAGGCATGTGTCATTAAGATGGGAAGTCACTCATTTAATTTTGTATCTTAGAAGTTTAAACCATTGCAAAACATTCAAGTAGATAAATAAGGTTAAGTACATGCATCTAGAATTCATTAAAGAGATTTGACCAGGATCAAAGTCATATTTGTGAGTATCTGCAGGAAATGAAGAAAGATTAAAACAGAGGTGTGGCATGATCATAGAGTGATGGTGAAAATTTGGGATGAGAAGATCAGGAGCCTGGAAATACATAAAAGGAAAAATTAAGTAGTAAATAAAATAGCCTGAAGGAAACACAAAGAAAGTAAAATCCTTTAGGAAAATTAACCAGAGAAGGAAGTAAATTTTGTCTTTAGAAGGAATTTTCTAGTGATGGTGATGCTGAGGCCATGTCAAGGATAGCTATACTTCCATATACACAAAACACTCCCAAGCAAAAGAGAAACACTTCTTGTTTCTGAACTGAAGGATCATAGTAGACACACAGATAATAGCTACAAAATATTGAACACAGCATAAGCAAGTTTGAAATAAATCTTTTTCTGATTAATTTGTTGTGAATGATGTCTGTTCTGATAAACGAATACTAAGTACAGGTGAGACAGCCAGCAGAAGGGTTGTCTGGGTCTCCATCGCGCTGGGGCCATGCACACACTCTTCTTCTTGCTGCCTGGGTCCTTTACAATCCTTGTGTGAGTGAGAAACTGAGAATCCAAAAGCCTTGCATCATTTTGGAGTTCAGTCCTTTCATAAGGAACAGTACAGTTCAATGTAACACCCCTTTACTAGTTATTTGGAATCATTTTATCATTTAATTGTTCTTAATCATTGCTGTACTAGATTCTGACTTTTGTGAACTTTTCTTATTTTCAATCTGCCTGGGATTTGCTTGATCAAACTCCTATTTCCTTAGCAACTCCTTCTTTTACTTGAACGTCATTCCTGAATTTCACATCCATTTGGGTATTACAGACTTGTTCCTTCTGTTTCCTACTCTTAGCTAGGTTTCTGGGTTCCATGGGTAAGACCTGCTTGCTATTTCTACAAAGAATCCTTCTTGGATTACTTTGAAGACCATACAGTGGGAGCTGTTCGGATAGTGCATTTCACAAACAACCAACTATCTTGTTAGAGCTGAACATTACTGGGTTGTAATCTAGTCCTCAGAACCACACAGAACATCTTAGAACTAGCAGTGTACATGCTTACCCAAGACTATCTATGCCACATTGAACATAGATCAGGAAGCTCTAGCCCAGAGCACTAAATGCCTCCCCTCAAATTCTATTTCCTTCTTTTACCATTTGATTTCAAGAAGGTAAAAATTGTTCATATTGTCTAGTTCACATTATGGATGCATGGGATATTGAGATTCTACTTCAGAGTTTTTGTTGCAATTTATTGGGAAATAGTCTGTTTTCTCAATGGCATTTGAATTTGAGAAGCAATAAAGAAGGGGGAAATCCACCTGAGAACAGAGCTAACACAACAGAAAAGAGAGGGAGGGAAAGAAATCACCCCCTCGTGAGCTTGTCTGAGACACAAGTCGATCACTATGTAAGTTTCACTGTTAAGTGTGTCACCTAAAAGAACTTTGTTTCCTGTCACTTATATGGGAAAGGTCCTGATAAGTAAATCATTGTTTTGCCCCTGTCCATTCCTTATCTGTGAAAAGCACACGACTCTCAAAAAAGTGACCTGGCTATAGCGATGAGTCTGAAGACTTAGAAGCAGCCTTGGCCAGTCACAAGGCACCTTTCAGAGGCTCGGTCAATTTACTAAGAAAGCCCTGGCTGGGACCATCTCGCCACTCAACCCAGCCCGCTCCGGTTTAACCATTATGAAACTGGGTGAAGAGGCTGCAGTCCTGATTCTTGAACAGTGTAATCATGAGATCCCAGGAGCCATGCTGGGATGGAGCTGGCTTGTCTCCTCCTGAAGCGAACCTAGGAGCCCTCAGGATCAGTCCTCCACCCTCCCCTGATTGAGCCCAAAGCACATTTTTAGAAATAAGAATTGATTGCTCAACAAGAAAAAGCCTCTGAAGTCTTGGTATGGTTTCCCCCATACTAATCACAGGTTTAAAATGGTCCTCAAACTGTCTCCCCCCCCCCCCAGGAGAACAAGAGTGATGAAGGTGTGATTATTCAGGATCAGAAGAGTACAGGTCTGAATGGCTGTGACGTCTACCTCAGATGTGAATTTTGTCTCCTACCAGCTCTGTGTGCTTGGTCTCTAGATTCCTATTTCCTTTCCAAACATTTCAGTAGAATAGAGGAGCTGGGTTATTTGTTGCATCACCTGTGAGGTAATAAATGGAAGAAGCAGGGAGAAAATGGATTTTTGCCCAAGGCTCTCATTGCTATGCTATTTCATGATTAGAAATTCAGGGAGATGAAACTATTTCCATTGTAAGTGTGTTGTGGGGAGTAAGAAAGATTGTACACACAGAATTTAACTCCCATCATGAGTTAAAAAATGTCATCAATATAATGATTATTAATATCATTTAAATGTATCTCATAGATACAAAGTATTCTATCATTTGGATACCAAATAATTTAGCAAATTTTTACTGGAACAACAGTCAATTCATGAGTTTTCTGTGTGCACAATTTTGTTTATACTTACACATCCTTCTCTAAGGAAATTTCCTATATAGTTATTTAGTAGACTAACATATATGAACAGTTCTTGAGTAAGCATAGTTTGGCTTGACTTTTTGACCTTTCAGTGGTGCAGAGATGAAACACTTTCCTTCATAGTGCACTTCTGAATTTTGAATTTTGATCTCTCCCTGAGCTGGTTCTCTATTGCTATCTACACAGAAGCAGCAAGTTCACCTCTGGGTCAGCTCCACCCTGTTGGACACCAATGGCTCAGACCAATACATTATGAAGCAAAGTGACACAAAGAGTTGGTGTTCAAGGGGGTTCAATGAGTTATCAACTTAGAGCTCCCAATATAAAATTTTATAAAATTCCCAAGGAGCTGGGTTCGTCAGACACAGTGCTGAAGTGGGAAGGTTAGCCCAAGCTTCAAAGTGGGGAGAAACACACACACACACACACACACACACGCACACACACACACACACACACACACACACACACACACACACACGGTGAGGGTAGAATAATGAGAAATATAAACTCAGATCAATTAGTGTTTGCTGTGGTCCAGACAACTTAAAAGCATGAAGCCTAGGTTGGGTATGTGAAAACAGGTGTTGGAGGGTGTTCATCTTTTTCCTGCTTAAACAAGTGAGTCTGTTTAATGCACCCACCCCACACACCCACAGGAGAATGAAAGAAGGGCCTTTATCCAAGACTCTGTCCATGAGGTGTGTATTTGTTCTGAGGACCTCTGCATCACTCAAGCGTCTGACCCTCAGGTCCAGGAGATGGCTCCGTGTGGACCTTTACCAACAGCCTGCTGCTGCTGGCCACGAAAAGCATAACAAACACACATTCATCCCCTTAGCTTTGTAGGAGTCTTTTTGCAGTACCACAGGATTGGAATGTTTATGTAAAAATAATCAATAAGTAAATAAAGCATTGTTTTAGTGCAGCACCGTCTGAAAAAAATGTAGGTTTCTGCACTGGATGACTTCTCAATGTTCGAGGACAATAAAATATTCCATTTAAATGCGTTGTTTTTTGAAGGCAGACCAGAGATTGCAACCTTCAAACATATGAAAGGCTTCCAATTTTATTTTATCACATTGTCTTTCCACATGTTCTTGTGGAAATGTGACAGGAGGAATTGCTTTATGGGAGAGGACACGTACACTTGATACTGTGCACCAGCCCAGCGAGAGAGCAGCCCCTCCTCCACAGCATTTCAGTTCCCATCAGACTCAAGTAATAGTGAAGAGACATTCGTCAGGGACACAATTTACTCTTCACGGAAAAGAAAATAATTCCACAGAATGTATTACATTCACAGATAACTCAAATAAGAAACGGGGGAGACTTATTTTCTTATCAAAGGAATGATTTGTAAGAGAAGGGGAATAATTGATTTATCACCTTTTAAGGCGTGGGGAGGTCTGAGAACAAATCATTGTGATTAGAAAATATATATGCAGAGAGAAACAGAGAGAAAAGCAGAAGTGATGCTCAGTCCTTTGACCTCAGAGCCTTGCCTTTTGTGTGTCTGACATATCCCAGTCAAACCTAATGAGCATAGATTCTTGGGAGGGCTCTAGCCTTGATTTAAGCTGTAATGTTTCCCCCTGCTGGAAGTCTTCCACACTGGACTCTCTTCCTGAGGCACACTTTTATTTTTGTTGTTTTGGTTTTTGTTTTCCCTTTTTTTAAAATTTACATTTGAAACAAGGTTGTCTTACATGTGAACCCCAGTTCCCTCACTCTTGCATCCTCCTCTACCACCCCTTTCAAACCCCAGCCCATCCCCTTTCTGCTCCCCGGGGAGGGCGAGGCCTTCCAAGGAGGGTCTTCACAGTCTGTCATATCATTTGGGGCAGGGCCTAGGCCCTCCCCCATGTGTCTAGGCTGAGAGAGTATCCCTCTATGTGGAATGGGCTCCCAACGTCCATTCATATATTAGGGATAAATACTGATCCATTAATAGAGGCCCCATAGACTGCCTAACTAACTAACTAATACCCGCGTTCAGGGCGTCTGGGTCAGTCCTATGCTGGTTTCCCAGCTATCAGACTCGGGTGCAGCATGAGCTCCCCCTTGTTCAGGTCAGCTGTCTCTGGGTTTCTGCAGCCTGGTCTTGACCCCTTTGCTCATCACTCCTCCCTCTCTGCCACTGGATTCCAGGAGTTCAGCTCAGTGTTTAGCTGTGGGTGCCTGCTTCTGCTTCCATCAGCTACTGGATGAAGGCTCTAGGATGGCATATAAGGTAGGCATCAATCTCATTATCCAGGAAGGGTATTTAAGGTAGCCTTTCCACTATTGCTCAGATTGTTACTTGTGATCATCCTTATAGATTTCTGGACATTTCTCTAGAGTCAGTTTTCTTTTCAAACCTATAATGGCTCCCTCTATTAAGGTATCTCTCTTCTTGTTCTCCTCCATTCTTTCTCTGTCTCAATCATCCTGCTCCCTCATGCCATCCTCTTCCCTCCTCTCTTCCCCTTCTCTTTCTCCTAACTCCCTCTCTCTACCCTTCATGCTGCCAATTTGCTCAGGAGGTCCTGTCCCTTTCCCCTTCTCCAGGGGACCATGTCTGTCTCTCTTAGGGTCCTCCTTGTTTCCTAGCCTCTCTGGTGGTGTGAATTATAGGTTGGTGACCCTTTGCTCTATGTCTAAAATTCATATGTGAGTGAATACATACCATGTTTGTCTTTTAGTGACTGGGTTACCTCATTCAGGATGGTTTCTTCTAGTTCCATCCATTTCCCTGTGAATTTCAGAATTCCATTGTGTTTTTCCACTGAGTAGTAAAAGTATTCCATTGTATAAATGTACCACATTTTCTCCATCCATTCTTCAGTTGAGGGACATCTAGGTTGCTTCCAGGTTCTGGTTATTACAAATAATGCTGTTATGAACTTAGTTGAACAGATGTTCTTGTTGTATGAATGTGCATCTTTTGGGTATATGCCTAAGAGTGGAATTTCTGGATCTAGAGCACTTTTTAAGCTTAGTTACTTCCTTTACACACAAAGGAAATAATGTTGCCAAAGGACAGCTAAAATGTTGAGCATGAGGTTGATGTTTGCTGTTCATCTTGAGAACTCACATCCCAAAAAAATACATTAGCGACCTTCCTCTAGCCCACATTGGGACTCACTACCTTGGATTTGTTTTTAATCAGGGAAGAAAAGAACATTCACCACATTTGTGGAGTCTCCAGTAGGCTGTATTCTAGATCCATGTGCCAACCCTTGCCCTCTGTTTTTCTTTCACTATAGGAGTAATATTTAAACAGCAAATGGACAATTCTAAATAGACTTCAGCCACATGATCATTTATGTTCTTCAGTAGGTTTAGAAGGAAGGAAGCGCTTTCTGAGATCTTTTAAGGGATAAGCTGGTCGGTGTTGTAAAACACCATGCTCTTTTAGAAAACTGTCACTTATCTCAGATGATGAACTGTGAAATTGCAATTGCTATGTCATGCCTTTTCTCAAATGATTAAACATAACCTGACCCTATCACCCAGAAGTCCCGCCCCCTAGAAATATACTCAAGAGCAATGAAAACATACAAATGTCTATAAAGTTTTTGTAACATCGTTATTCATAAGTCAAAGATAGAGTCAACTCACGTGTCCATTAAAGGAAACATGATTACATCCATACAGTGGGCTAGCTATTGGCAACAGAAGGGGATACAGTAGTGATGAATACCGTAGTGACTCATTGCATAGCTTAAATGAAGCTCAAAAACATGGTGGAGCCCAGGCACCACCATCAACCCACATATCGGATTGCCCCCGTCATGTGAAATCCAGAACAGAGAACTCTATGACAACAAGAGGAGCAACGGATTCCTGTCTGCCATTTCCTCCCAGTGAAACACTCCATTGGGTGGGGTGGGGGGGCTCTTGGGACTCGGCAGAAATCCTATTTATGGCCATGTCGTTTCTGTACTGTATCCAGAGCTCTTGGTAGCAGACTGGATTCATTCATATTTTAGTCAAAACAAACAAAACAAACAAACAACAACAACAAAAAAAAAAGGGTTCTGGTTGTGGCAAACCCTGTGGTAGCTTTATGTCTTTAATGTATAGGGCTTGGGCTCATGGTGGGAATACAGCTGGGTTGTCACTTCCTTTCAGTACTAGCATTCTCTACACATTGCATGTACTTGTTTATTATGCACATGCAAAAAGCAAACAAACAAACAAGCAAACAAAAAGACAAACAAAAAACAAGCACCGGTACTTTGAGACATCTATAAACACACACACACACACACACACACACACACACACACACACACACACGAATGAATGGCCTGATTTAGTCTTTGTTATTTCCTCACTGTATCCAATAACCATTCTTGAAATAAGAGTAAAAGGGTTCTTTTCTAAATGTTAGTGAACAGCATAATCAGAAGACATCATTACAGTTGATTTTTGAATGAATTGCAGGTTGCTCTACCAGGATGCATGCACATACAAACTCATGCATTAAATACAAACATAGCACCACCCCCAACTCACACCTATTTTATGCTGGACCCAGGGTAAATTTGTAATTGGTGTCAATTAGAAACAAATGAACTCTAAATCAGCTAAACTCCAAATCAGCTGTATTTCTTAATGTCCCCAAATTATGCTGTCTGGTGTAGTACAAAGTAGAGGGAAAAAGAATGGTAATGCTGAGAATACTTAACTCTCTAGGGGAGTCTGTCTCAGCTCCTCTGGGTGGAATGTCTTCCAACTAAATAAGCAAGGAATTAAAAGCCAAGGGAGCTTGGTCTTGCTCACAGGAAACAGGACCAATGTAAACTCAACACCAAAACCTAAGGAGAGAAGACAGCTCAGACAAAAGAAAAACACCCTTGCTTTCCCCTCTGCAGACTTAAAGGGTCAGAATCAAACAGGGAGGAAGCAGCGTTAATTCCTTCCCATCCTAACATGACCTGTTCTTAAGTTACTTAAGGCTCACCATAAGGACATTTTACTTTTAAAGACACTGTAACGTTAGAGCGATTTTAAAGACCCAATATGGACAGCAAGGGCCAAAGGCTGCTAAAATGGTTTATTGTCAAATCATCCTTAGTATCCAGATCTAATGGCTTACTAAGTCAAAACCTCAGCCTTGCTTGCCCTATCTTGAACTCTTAATTATTTCAGTGTATTCTGATAATAACCATACGGTAGGTGTCATACTTACCTGTTATTTAGATGAGAAAATTGAGAGATTTTCCCAGTTTGTAAAATGAAGAAACTGGAGGTCAAACTGATCTGTCTGTTCTCAACGTGTCTGCCCTGGGAAGATAAATGTGGCCACTGCAAGTTGAGTCACTCCAATCAGTCCCCTCTAAGCATCAGTTAGTATATAGTCAACATTAGAATTAATGAGTAAATTTAGAATGATCACTGGTGCAAAGTAGTTATAATTTCTAAGCACTAGGGACAAACAAAAATTACCTATTATAAACAAAAATAAACCTAATGAAATATGTGGCATGACAAACTCTTATTTTAAATGTTTAAATAAAAGAGAATATGACAAACTAAATGTTTAAATAAAAGAGAATTAGATCACTGCCACGTAGAGAGAGGCAGATCATGTCATTGGATAGAAAATGTTCTATTTAAATGTCATCTTATACCAAACCTATCTATTATATATTCAGTGCATTCTGAACCAAACTACTAGTTGCTGTTTTGTTTTATTTTTTAATGGAAATTAGCAAATTCTTTTTAGAATTTACAAGATAAAGGGTCAAGAAAAAAAATCACACAGAAAGTAAAGCTTTAATATAAAGCTTATGTAATCAGAAACCAAGTTTTCAGTAAGAGAAATCCATGGTAATTAATAGTGTTCCATCTGCTCAGGGAAAAACATAGATCAATATTCACAAATCAGAACAAGAACCCAGAGACAGACACCACTGATGTAATCTCTTGATTTGTGAAGCTCCAGTCTACAAGGGAGATGGATGAGTACTTCAAATAATCAATCAACTATATACCCACAAGAACAAAATTTAAATATGCTACTCAGTTCATTAAAAATCACCCTCCGAGGCTAGAGAGGCAGCTCAACAGTTAAGAGCACGCCACTGCTCTTGCAGAGGATCCAGGTTCAGTTCCCAGCACCTACATGGTTCACAGTTATCTGTAACTCCATTACCGAGACATCAAGTGCCATTTTCTGGCTTCCATCATAGGCACCAGGCATGCACATGGTGCACATTCTTGGATTATGCAAAAAATTAAAGGACATATGAAGTGCTGTTTACAAAGAAAAATATGAAGTCAGTTATACTAAAATCAGAGCTGCTATTTACTGGGGACCAAGAGAGTGTAGAGTTGACGGAGGGAATAGTGGGGAAGGACAAAAATAGCTGAGGGGCAGGTGAGGGTGGTATGGAAACCGAGTGCAGAGGAAACTTCCTAAAAAATATCAGAGTGATTCTAAAGAAGTCTCGAAATAATGAGAAAGATGGAGTCCCGTCCGCCTAGTTCTTGTCACCAAATGAAGCTTCTAGTACCGGAATTGGTTATATCCAACTGAGCTTTTGGCTATAGGTGACCCATGGAAATCCCCAAGCAACCCAGGCTGTTGCCAAGACAATTGATTTCTCTCCATGTACTGACAACAAGCCCCCATTTTTGAGGACAAAATCCACAAAACACATTGAGCATGGAGCATTTCAGTTGGTGCCCATATAGAATCTTCACCCCTGTGTTCTAGTGTCTTCCGCATGAGGAGGCACTCCACAGCCTATGGAAAGAGAAGAAAAAGCAAACTGTTGACCTGCTATCCATCCTGCCTGCAAAATATGCTGGGGCAGTGGTGGCTCAGAGCTGTGGAAGTGACCAACCACTGTTGGATTTGATGTAAGGCCCTCTCCACAGGATGCAACCCGGACAGTACTCTTCTTGGGTGGCCAAGAATCAGAGTCCAGATAGCTCAGAGACTCAGGGTAAAACAGAATACTACTGGTCAAAAACAACAAACAAATGATAACCTAAAAGCAAACAGACTTCTAATAATATTCTGCTATTCTCATAGATCAGCCTCCATCAGAGGCTTCCTCGTGCAGCGGATGGGAACAAATATAGAGACCCATAGTCAACATTATGCAGAGAGAGAGAGAGAGAGAGAGACAGAGAGAGACAGACAGAGAGAGAGAGACAGAGAGAGACAGACAGAGAGAGACGAGAGAAAGCATGCTTGGATCACACAATTCTAAATGGGATGTCTCCATCAAATCCCTCCCCTCAGAGCTTGGGGTCCCTGTGGAAAAGGTGTAATAGTCAGAGGGGATGGAGGAGACCAGGAGAGCAAGGCCCCTGAATCAAGGCTTCTATGAACTCATAGAAACCGAGGCAGCAAGCACAGGGCCTACATGGGGCTGTCCAAGGTACCCCGAGTTTGTGCTATAGTTTGCAATTTAGTATTTGCATGGATTCGTGTACCTTCTCTTGGGGCTGTTTCCTTCTGTTGGGTTGTCTTGTCCACTTTTAATGTCATTATTTTAGTTTTGCCT
This sequence comes from Phodopus roborovskii, assembly GCF_943737965.1. NCBI lineage: Eukaryota > Metazoa > Chordata > Mammalia > Rodentia > Cricetidae > Phodopus > Phodopus roborovskii. Next base: position 6,399,882 of record NW_026126541.1, on the reverse strand, counting down.
TATATTTCATTTTGTTATGTTTTATTTGTTTTAAACTCTTAGAAGCTTGTTCTTTTCTAATGAGAAACAGAAAGGGAGGGGGTCCAGATGTAAGGGGTGGTGGGAAGGAACTGGGAGGGGTGGGGGCGGGAAACTGTCATGAGAGTTTATTGTGTGAAAAAAGAATCCATTTTTAATAAAAGCGGACAATTTTTAAAACAGGCGCTGAGGCTTTTGGGGCTGAGGAGACAGCTCAGTTGATACAATGCCCGCCCTGCCTGGCACACAGTAAAAAGAAAAAAGCCAGGGACGTAGGCACACGTTAGTAATCTCTGTGCTGGCATTGTCTAGCCAGCCAGCCTAATCAGTGAGCTTCAGGACACTGAGAGACCCTGTCTCAAAGAAGAAGGTGGGTGGTGTCTGAGGGACGACACACGCATGGACAGAGAGAAGGACAATTGCAATGCAGGCAACCATCACATCCCCACAGAAGAATAAAGAAAATATAACTCAGCTAAGGGGATAAAGAGGCACTGAAGGAGAGCTGTAAAGGTGCAATAATCGTAAGAAAAACAAACTGCTAAAACTGCTTTACTTCTCCGTGAAGAGGACATTAAGAAAAAAAGCTACACTTGCAGCATCCTGACCTGAGTGGCTAAATGGAAGAGACAGTCCTATGCTGTACTTGGAGGAGCTGGTTCATCTCCCGTGCACAGACCATGACATCTACGGTCGCTGTGGATGGGACCAATGATTCTTTTATGAAAACTGCAGTGACCCAGTAGCTCCCAAATCTGAACCCTGTGACCCATACATCTAACAAGACTGTGTCCACATATCCACAGAAAGAGACTGCTCTGCACAACAAAAAATTGTATTTTATAGACCCAATAACAGAAGAAGCAAGGCTGATAGGGTATATACTTTGTGATCTGTTGCTATAAACTTCCTTGGCAGAAAAACAAACCTTTGATGTCAGGTAGGAACGGTGGTGAGGACTGAGTGGAACCTAAAGGGAAAATTTTGGTGTTCACAATATTCCATTATTAAACTTGACATTAGATATATGAATTTCCACTTTAAGGAAATTTATTAAAGTATATTTAATGTATATATTAGGCTTAAATAACTAAAAGGCAAAGGATAATATAATATAAATTTCTGTTTACCCCAGAAAGATTTAGTAGAGAGCATCTAGGCAACATTGTTTACATCTGTTTCCAGTCTCATACCTGCTAAAGTACACAGACTGGTGAATAAAATTATTGGCTGTTTGCAATGAAAAGTGATGCCCATGCTGTAATCCTTTTAAAGAGGTATAAGTTTATCAATTTCAATTCACTTGGGCTGTATATATGGTCAAAGATTGCTTTGTTTTTGCCATTGGTAAGATCAAAATTGGCAATTCAAAAGGCTTGCGTTTTAACTTGGTCACACACATTTGTACAACTTCCCCATCTTATGACCATATTCTCTGAGGAGTTCGAATCTCACCCTTGTTTAGTCACAGAAGCATTCTATAGAGACCAGCAAGATGAGGAAGGATGTACTCAGGGTGCTTCAGGATGCCTGGCCTTTCCTCCTCCCGACTATTCATTTCCAAGATTTGGTGACTAAGAAGCAAAGAGGAAGATTACTTATCCAGAACAGTTGAACCAATTAGTAACAATTCTGGTTAAAACCTAGTTCTAGAGTTTTCTATTCCATCGGCCACTGTGATGGGTTTCTTGGTGTTCTTGTGACAGTCATTATTTAATTCGCCAGATTTTCCTTCCTGTGCTTATTAAAATGTGCAATGTGCTGAGTAGCCGTTTATTCTGAATGAAAACATTCTGTTCTGGAACCAAGGAGGCAGCTTCTAAGACTCAGAAGGCTAAAAAACAGAACAAAGCAAAACAAGCAAACCCTGAACTTACAAAGCGCAGAAAGTTAACCTTTTTACAAGACCCCTCCCCTAACTGCATCTGTGCAACTGCTGCATTGAGGCAGGAAGCTGCATGGATGCAGGCATGGATGCAGTGATGCAGTTCTCGAGAGTTACCCACTCCATGGTAAACCATCCCAATAAAAGCATTGGCTCAGTAAAGGCAACTTGGGTGGAAGGAACACTCTGTGTTCTATTCAGTCATTCATGCCTTATCTGGAAAGAATGGATATTTTTCTTCTCTGTAACTTCGTAGAGAAGGTCTACAACAAAAGTGTTGCTTTTTACCCAGCAACACTGCTGTCCTGTTACATTCATAGTGAAATGGATGCCTGAGCACTCATAGGTGCGACACACAGCAGGCTTCTCCATGTTTACATGCATGCTGATTCACAAGACTGTAATCAATGCTTTTATGTGTTATTCAGAGGCACATGTTCTTAGCCCATTTAAGAAACATGATGGAAGCATGAAATAAAGTAGGATTGTCCTTGGGAGCAATACCAAGACTGGAATAGGTAGCTATGACTATGTTGGTACACTATGTTGCCTGCGGGCTCCTATCATCCTTCAGCAAATGCAGGTTATGTGCTGTGTACCAAGAACTCAAGCTGAGGACCTCAACCAAGCATACTTTTGCTGGCTCCTACTTCTGTGCTTCATTTGTTTGCTTGGAGCTGAAAATTGAAGGAGACAAGAGACATTTCCATTTTATTCAAACTCACGTTTGTTTTCCATCAAATTACAGTTTTCTCCTTAAATGGCTATATTTTATTTCTTGGCTCATTATTTATTATCATTTCATTTATTTTGAAGTGGAAACTTCAAGAAGTTTGATTAAGAGATTAAATATAGTTCCTTTCTAGAGCTAAAAATAAATGAGCAGATCTAGGTGCCGGGGGCATTAGGTTTCCAAATATTTGGGCGATCAAATCTCTAATCATACTGTTGCCAAATGCTTCCCACTTCCTTCCAAATTTTAAACATATGTGTATTTAAAGGGTAAAACAATACAAAGTTTCCAAAGTCAGTGCTAAACTACATTACAAGGGCTTTGTAATGACCTTCTCTTTAAAAGATATGGTGAATGAAAAGGATGGGTGAAGGAAACCTGATACTGAAAGTATAATCATTTGATCTTCTTGCTATAAGCAATCCATCAGTAGCTACACATAGGAATTTGTCAAATGCCTTCACTTTTGCCCAAGCAAAGTTCCATAAAACACCAGCACGAGCTGGTCAGTAGTGAGGTGCTCTGTGTTCTACATATGGTGACAATTTGCTTTTAAAAGTGACTGACTCTTGGGTGGGGGAGTTCTTGACTTCTGGGAAGCAGAAGCTCTCAGTGTTTCAAAGGAAGAAAATAACAGAGAAGAGATGTTTTACATCCAATTTCCCCATATATATGGACTCAGAGCTTTGAAAAGAATTATCACTGAGTATCTTTGAACTGAATTCAGATGTGGAGGGGTCCACAGGTAAAGACATTTATCATGTAATCCTCAAAATGTGTAAATTTGTTTCCCAGAACCAATGCAAAGGTGGAAAAAGAGAACCAACTCCAAAGAGTTTTCTCTGACCTCCATATATGTGCCATAACATGTGTGTACCCACACTGACATACATTCAATGATAAAGTTTACATATACTCACATATATGCTACATGAAAATAAAAATACTTTATCTTAGAATAAAAAATGAAACAAAACAGAGTATGCCAAACTCTCTCTCTCTCTCTCTCTCTCTCTCTCTCTCTCTCTCTCTCTCTCTCTGTGTGTGTGTGTGTTTGAAATTCTCAGCCTTCTATACACCTAGGAAGGATGTCCTAACAGCATCCATGAAGTATGCCTTGGAAACAACAGTTAGCTGGCAAAATTAAATGAATGAACAGAAATTACCCTAGCACAAAGAACATTCTTCTGTTATGGGAATGGGAGGAAAGCCTTCTTTCTAGCTTTTATTGAAAACAAAAACTCACAAGAGAAAGAAATGTACATAGGTTAAAATAAAAATGATCTTGAGGAAATAAAGTAGATCAAAGACAACTCATTAGAAGTCTGAGTTCTGATGAGTCTTATAATCTCATTTAAGTCTCAACACAATATACATTTATGGAGCACTTTAGAGGCATTTGACAATCAATCCATTAAAATGTCTGGAAACATCCATTTGATTCTGGAACACTATACCGCAATGGCAGAACTCAAACATGTCTAGAGGAGCTAAGAGATTTATGTAATAGCCACGTGTCACGAGACATGGCATCACTAACTCTGTTTCTGAGATCACACCAATGAACTCATGAGATTGGAGATTGATTCAAGGTCACGTGACCCACCAGGTGTTAGTACTATTTGCTGTCTCCTATGTTCTGTTCTAAGGTTTCTCACCTGGGCAGATTGTAAAGGCAATGCACATTTAGTGAGATGCATTAGTATAACCTTAGAACAGAACGTGTACACTGATAGATACCATTCATTTTCGCTAAGATGGATACTTTTGAGCATGATGGGGTTGAAGACATAAGCCACCATAACCCACTTTAAACAAAGCAATGGGTGACCCCTCAATGACCTTTCTTCCTCCCTTCGAGTCATCATGTATGGAATATTCTGTAATTGTAAGAAGGTTGATTCTAGAGTACAGAAGAGGATTCCAGAGAGCTCTAGTAACCAGCTCGAATTCTCTTTCATGCACCATGAATGACAGGTTTTCAATTGGTCAAGAAACTTCCAGGAAGGAAGAAAGTAAGCAAAGCTGGAGTCAAAGTAGCTGAAAAGAATCCAGATTCCAAGCCTGCTTCAGGGTGATAGTGGGAAGAAGGCTTTTAATTCCCAGGATAGAGATTCTGGAAGGTCTACAGACTAACCTAAGGAATTTGTCTACAATGAAAGAACAGTTGTCACCTAAGGCCACTAATAAATCTTTTAAACCATTATACTCAGTCAATAATTTCTTATCAACAAAAAATTATTTTGGCATTTATCAAGTGGATATTATATAAAAATATTATAACATATAGTGGGGAGAAGATTTTACATGAAAACAGTCTATTCAACATTAAACAATTCTAGAACAGCTTTTAAGAAATTATTATTGAAAACACTGATCTAAGAGATTTTGAAAACAGTTATTATGTTAGGTTAGCATAATAATTTCATGTTGCTTCATAATATGCAACAATTTTGTATATGGATGTAGTGTTATACTTCATTACATACATGCTATGTACTGATGGATTGAGAGTCATTAGCATTTCCATCTTTTTTTAATGCTTGGGGTCTTTAAGCTCTCCTTTTGAAGGTCTTCATAAAATATGCACTAGATACATACAACATGCTTGCATGCTTGCCACAGGAGCATGACTACAGGAGTCCTGATTTGTGGAACCCACAGGGGGAAGATGTAGGGGCTGCCGCCTGTACCCGTAATCCCAGCTCTGGGGAGGTAAAGACTGGAAGATCCTTGTGAGTTCTTTCTATATCCTTGGTTTTATATTCATCTTCTCTTTCATGCTCCAGTGCGCAACTTCATGCCCCCTGCCAAGTGAGTGGCCCTGGATAAACCCAGTGAGTCAGTCACAAAGCAAAAGCAAAAACAAAACAAGGGGTTTGGGACTCCAGGATGGAGACTTGGAAAGACAAAAGAGGCAGGAGAGGGAGGAGGGTGGCCAGGATGTACTATGTGCCTGTGTGAGATTGTAAGAGAATAAGTGGGGGGGGGGGGCGCGGAGGGGCGGAGGCTAAGGTGAAAGACCACGAATTAGCCGCTATGAGAAGAGAAAGAAAAGCACTTACTAGAGAACACAGATCTAAAGTGCCCTTCAGTCCCACTGAGCCTGTCAGTTCTAATAGACTTCTAGACAAGTATTTAGGTCTGTTCTCTATATAAAACCACAAACGTGAACATAATGATAATTTGGCTTCTGTTTTATCCTCTGCCTCCCCTCTACCTCATGTGTATTCTCATGGGTGTGTGTCCACTTGGGTGTGTGTTCACATGTGTGGAGTCTTGAGATTAACCTTGGGGGTTGTTTCTCCGATGCTTGGTTTTAGAGAGTGAGTCTCTCAATCTCAGCTAAACCCTGTGGCTTCCGATTGGATCAGGTTAGCTGTTCAAATAACACTCAGGACCTGCCTTGCCTGGATCTTTATGTGAGTGCTAGAGATTAAAGTCAGGTTTTCACGCTTGTGCTGACTGAGCTGACTGCCAGTCCCCTTAACCTGGCCCCCGTTCATTGCTGTTGACTAATTAGTCTCAACAAAACTTCTAGTGCAGTAATGATCAGAGCACTGAAAGTGGACAGTCTTGTCTTATCCCATATCTTACAGAAAATGCTTTCAGCTTTTCTACTCAATATGATGTTAGATAGGAGTTTCATATAGTTTCTTCATTGTATTGACAAGTGTGTGTGTGTGTGTGTGTGTGTGTGTGTGTGTGTGTGTAGATCAGCTTGTAGATTTTCTTCACATTTGTATACCAAGTACTCTTATCCACTGAGCCAGTGCCACTGAGACATGTTTAACCAATGTTCAAGCTACAGTCATTTCATCAATGCATACCATACACAGACACACACATACACACACATACACACTCTCTCACACACACACACAGATGCACACACACACCTGTACACACAGGTGCATAAATATACACAGACATATAGACACATAAATAGGTACACAGGCATCTGCACATACATGTGGGCACACATACAAGTGTGTACATAGACATACACAAAAGGAATTTTTCCATCTGTATTCATAATGCTTATCAGTCTGCAATTTGCTGACATAAACTTCTCAGGTTTTGGTATCAGGTCATTGTGTCCTATAGAATATGTGCGGAGAATTTCCATCTCTCAATTTACTGGAATAGTCTGAAAACAATTTTCTCTTTAAGAGCATGGAAGAATTCAGCAATGAGGCGAGTCATCCTTGATCTTGTCCTTGTCAGCAGACTTTTAGCATTGCTAACCTCTTGTTATCTGCTATTGGTCTGTTCAGATTCAGTGTCTTCAGGGTTCGGCTTTGGTAAGTTATTTTTCTGTTTGTTCTAGGTTTTGTTTTAACTTTATTGTAACATTCTGCCACACCATTGTTCACTGTGATCTTCAATTATCCTTTGTGTTTCTGTAGTCATTGCATGTCCCTTTCATCTCTCCGCTCTCCTGTTCACATTTCCCCTGAAAAACAGCATACCCTGTAGCTAGGAAACTGTGATCTTGGTTGCCAGGACCTTTATCTTACTTTCTACCTACTGTGTTATCTAAGGTCTCCTGATCTTTCCCAGCTCCAGCCTTTCTCTTCCTGAGTTTCAATGCTGTCCATTGTCCACTTACCTGGAAATGCATCTATTTTTTGCTTGGTAGGATGAGTGTTTTGGTTTTCATTTCATTTAAGGTTTTGGAGTGAGACGAGACTAGCCTTGAATTCTATATGCTGTGAAGATTGGCTTTCAACTCCTGATTCCCTTATCTCCACCCCCAAGTGCTAGGATTATAGCCATGCACTGCCATCCCTGGTTATTATTTGTTTCTATGATTATTTGTGGAGTAGAGAGCAAAAACTGGGATCCTCTGTTCTGTTATCTTGTTCTTCCCTCCTAACTAGATTCCAGATCAGACCAACAGAACCATTCTGTCTTAACCCTCCATAAAACACAATGTGCGCCATTGTCCTCCGACGAATGCTTATGCTACAGAACCCATAATGTTGTGCTTACGCATACCTGTGACTATGGGGAAAGACTGATTTTAAATAAATGGGTTGTTTCCTCTCTGTGTCTTGAATCATAACATTTAGAAGCTGGACTTTGGATATGAAAAAGAATTTAAAACTGAATACCAGTCATTAATTAAAGTAATATGCTAGGCAAAGATCCAAAAAGAAAGAGAAAATAGGTGCAAAATTGTTATTTCTTAATGACTAGAACATTATTTGGCCACAGAGATACTTCTGGACCAATTAATCAATCAATCCCCCTATCTTTTTCTATTCAAACTTCAGGCAGTTCCTATTTCATCTAAACTAATCACCTGGTGATGACACAGAGTGCCGGGAGTAGGGGGGGTCACAGCAGACACTACAGCTCTCCTTCAGGTACTCCTGAAGATGAATTGGTTGGAGCTGGGACATAATTTTGTTCTCAACTAGCCACAAAATGTTCAACCAAATAAATTACTAAGGAAAGTCAGACCAAAGCTGAAATGTCAAGGGCACCATTATTTCTCACGATTTCCACTACCTTCAACTCTTTTTCTCTTGCTGGAAAGCGCAAACTCGCCAGAATAAGAATGGGTTTTTACCACCGAGTGTAGTGGGTCAAAATGACAGAGCTGGTCACAAAGGCATGCAAAGAACAAAGCGACAACACCCAACCAACCACAGTGTAATGAATGGTCTGTTTGCTTCACTGGCATCTCCTACCTCTGTCTGCTGGGCTTGCTCTTCCAGTGCTGAATGCAAAGGTTCTGTCCCAGCTGTGTGGTCTCTAGTGAAGGAAGGAGTTTCCCTCTGAGGATACTGTTGTTTTTTTTCCTGGAAAAATAGTTTAAAAATCAAAATGAACAAACCTACTAAGAGTTGGTGGTTTGTAAATTAGTACGCTAGGCCCTTGCCTAAAATGTGGTCCTTGAAGATGAGCAACAGCGAAGAAACATCCATTCTAAGAATCTTCCTTTCCCTTCTGATCCATCATAGGAAGTAGCATTCACTGGGCAGGGTTCTCTGCTCACAAGAATGCTTTCTTTATTCCAAGCCTTACCAGTTAGCAGCCTTTCACCTCTCTGGAATAGGTAGGAAGGACTCTCTTCTGTCCTTCAAGAGCCACTAAGGGAGATGCCATTTGACTCATTCTATTGGATGACAGTTGGAAATCCGCAATGGTTAGCTAAGCTGAGACTCAGTCCTACCCCGTTATGCCATCTGAGCTGGGCTCAGTGAGCAAGGTTTCGCTTTTCTTTGGAAATAAATGTGAACACCACGGAGGCACAATTCTGAATGGGTTTTTAGGAAAAGCAGTTATTATTACATATTGCATCTGCCACCACCCTTTAATTGTGTGCTTCTGACCAAGTGAAATGAATAATATCATAGAGAAACTTGCTTTATAGCCCAGTTTAAGAAACAGTCCATTTGCTAGGCAGTGGTGGCATATGCCTTTAATCCAGTCAGGCAGATCTCTGAGTTCCAGGCCAGCCTGGTCTACAGACCCAGTTCCAGGATAGCCTAGGCTACACAGAGAAACCTTGTCTCAAAGAATAAGAACAAAAACAAGTGTTTTCCAAACACAAGACTGATGTATGTGTGCATTCACAGAGACCATGGCAGCACACACAAAGCCTGTACAGGGCCAAGGCAGAAAGAGTCCTAGCACTAAGAGAGAGAGAAGTAGAGGAAGCTGGGGAAGTGGGCACAGGCTCCCAACCCTAACCAAGAAGCTGTCTGCAACTAATATCCACTGACAAAAAAAATCAACTCTCTTCAATGGAGTCTCACTGGTGTATCAGCCACACTTCAGGGCCAGCCCCATGGGCAGGATTAGATGGCCAACACAAGATGAACTCGCTGGCATTTTTGTAAATTTTCATCTCTTTTTGTTTGTTTGTTTTATTAGTCTTTTGTTTATATATTTTGGTTTCCATTTTTGTTTGCTCATCTGGTTGTAAAGAACAAAGTGATTTAAAAAAGAACATGAAGTTTCATATGCAAGGGAGATGGGGGGTCTAGAAGAGACTGGTAAAAGAAGAAAGATGATTAAAATGCATTGTATGAAAAATATTTTCAGTTAAAAATAAAAGAAGCCATCCATTGTTCAACGAAGATTAGGATATTGGTAGGATGCTATAAGTTTACAAAAAGAAATTTTTCCCATGGACACACTTAGACACACTCTGACCTTGAAGAAGGCTACTCTGCAATGTGAATTTCATATCTCCGTTCAACCTTTTAGGACTAGAAAATTCTCGGACCATGTTAAAGTGAATCTCTATAACCATGATGTGAGATTATCTAATTGGAGCAATATTATGCTAGGAATGTATTCTTGAAGGTTTCTTACACTTCAGGATTTGCATAATTCAAGACCAATTTTCCCATAGGGATACATGTAAAGTGAGATTCACATTATTTCAAATTTTATGCATAGAGTAATTCTTTACACTTTCTTGTTTAAAATTTGCATAAAGCAAAACTTCATTGTAATGCTAATAGTGCTACAGCCGTATGTCACTTTTCTGAGCAATCAGCAAGGTAATTCATACATATAAATACTTAGCACCTGGTACTGTGCTCATGAATTATCATTATAGGCATAAGTATATTGCTGCTAATACTAGGGTTACTGTGAATATTATTATTTGCCTGTGTCTCAAACCATGCATACCTCAGCTCCATCGTCTCAAGAATAACTGGCAATTTCTCCTTTATTCCAGCACAATCATTCTTTTAAACATTGTTTTTTTTTTTTTTCGTTTTGTTTTTTGTTTTTGTTTTTGTTTTTGTTTTTTTTTTTTTTTGAACTGGTCTGTATAGAATTGCCTTGACTGAATTATGCCTGAAAGTGAGAATAATCACACCCGAGGTTATTATGCAAAGGAGCCCCATGAATGTGTCAGTGCTCTTTGCTGTTTGCTCTTGAAGGCCTGGTCCCAACATCTCACAAGAGAAATTACTGTCTTGTCAGAGCAGGATGATCATTTCAAAATCATGACCTCTGTGAATTGAGATGATAAATCTTACCTCATACTTTCAAAGAGCCAAGCTAAAATTGTAGCTTGTCTAGGACAATTATGTTTTATCAGACCATTAATGATTATCTTAGCTATTTAAATCTTTTTCTCCAGTTCAAATTTTTTTATTTCAATTTGTTATTTATTATCAATGTTTAATGTATTAAATTTTGCATGCAGTATAGATCCTAAAGTACTGTGTTCTTTTTTTTATTTTAAAATTCATCTTAATTTTTAATTTTAATTTAATTTATAATTACATCACTCCCCCTCCTCATTCATTCTTCCTTCCTTTCCATGTGTTCCCTAAGCCCCTTCAAATCAATAGCATTTTTATGTAGTTGCTTCTGTACTTATTGTTACATATATAAATGCATCTCATTCCTCCACGGTCTCAGTGACTGCCTCATAAATGTGTTTGCGGCCTCAACTGAGGCAATGTGGGTCACTCTGGGGCTTCCAGTGTCATTCTTTTGGAAAGATGCTCTTTCTTCTAGTGTTAACATACTGTGCTGTACACATTTGGCACAGCTAAGGACACCATATGACAAGAGCATCTGAGAACCGAGTTAAGAAAAATGAGCATCCCAGACTTTGGGTGAAGTTACCTGAGCTCTTAAACTCACACAAAGCCTGCCTGCTTATGAGATTTCTTGTTATGACGGATTTCACTTCCATTTTCATTTAAGCTGCTATGAGTTATTTTCAACTGATAGGCATTCTATTATTCTATTTCAAGTATTAATATTTCACCTGGCTTTTCCTCATATTGAGTGAAAGAATGTTACAAAAAAAAATCTGAACGATAATGGTTGTTAGCCTTCTAGTATCTTCACACATGTCATAGTGGTCTCAGTCTGACCATTTCCTTATTGTCAGAAAATGCATCATTGGGAAAGCTTAAGATTTCTGTTTTAGGAATGTGAATGGGAAAAAAAAAGGAATGAAATTTTTTGCTTTCAAATCTGCATGTTTCACAAAGCTGGTAGTTGCTGTGAGTTTTAACTAAGAGTGTTTTGAGTGTGCATGATGTGTTCTCCATGATGGAATCAGATCACACCCAGTACTCACGTAATTCCTAATTAGTGTCAATGGTAGCTGCAGTTGGGAAAGCTGCCCCAGCGGTGTTGATACAGCTTTCCTGAGAAAACTTCAGAAGACCTTCCTGTGTCCCCTGTGACCACCAACATTATCAGCACAGCTACTATGATTCTAACAAAATGCCATAGAGTTGTGAATTTGATTCTCTTTTTATACCTTGGATACTATGATCATTTGAAATATTCAAAATCCACATAGGATCGTGCCCTTGACCAGGGTTAAGATAAACTCCATAGAATAATTGGATGTTTTCCTTTTGCTCTCCCATCTCAACTAGCACAATTCTACCTACCCAGGTTTGGCTCTGAACTCACTAACCCGTAGGTATCCAATGGAGAGTATAGGTTACCACATCTGATTATCACATTATTTGCATTCCAAAACTAGGCCATATTCTTCACTTATTTGTGTGTGTGTGTGCGCGTGTGTGTGTTTGTTGCTTGCATGAGTGTACACACAATCATGTGTGTGCATGTATGTGGGTATATATGTAGAGACTAGAGGCAGATATTGGTTGCCTTCATCTATCACGCTTAAACATATGCTTTCAGAAATGGATTCTCACTGAACTTGAAGTTCACTAACTGGCCAAGACTAGCTGGACACAGCTCCAGGGATAGCTTTGTCTCCCTTGTCTACAAGAACTGGGCTGGTAGTGCATGCCATCATGTCCACCTTTTAAATGGGCGCTGGAGATCCAAACTCAGGTCCTCCAGATTGTACCAGAATTTTGTAGACTGAACCCACACTTCAGGCTGCACATTCTGTTTTATGTAAGATCTATATTCTTCCCTCAGAGGAAGTGGCTCCCATTGTTAAACACTCACTGATGATTGGTTATGAGATCATGCGCCTCCCAGTTATGGGATCATGCCACTCCCAGTTATGGGATCATGTGCCTCTCAGTTATGGGATCATGTGCCTCCTACTAGCATTGGTTTCAGAAGAATGTGATTCATTTCTCTCTGTGGTCACTATTGCTTTTCCAGTACCTTCTAAAGGGCCTGGGATTCCCAATAGCCAATTTCCTGCCTTCACTGCACTCATACTTCAAAAGCCTTTGGTGCAAATGATCATTTCTTCCTCAAAATCCTTATGATTCAATTACCAAGACTCTATTCTTTTAGGCTACCCACCTCTCTGGTGACCTCTTTAGTCTCTTTCCGTTATGACCCCTCTCACATCATTTTGTGTCCTCTGAAAGTTCATGTTCTGTTCTTATAATCCTAATGGTAGGACTTTCCCATAGGCCTGACAATACCACATTGGAAAGAAAATTGTATTTCTATAGGTTAACAGGCAGTGTGAAAGCAAATTTAAAGCCCAACACAGGTGGCCAGAAAAATATAATGGCATCCACTCCACGGGGTATTATGCTCCCAGTGAAGGTATGAAGCAGACACTCACAGATTGTATAATGAGAAGCAAATTTAATTGATTTCCAGTAGCTCTTGAGCATGGGGTTCCACTGCCAACTCCCTTTAAAGTAGAATTCCACTCATCTCTCCATCTGAAGATGTCCTGCAGTAAATCCTGTAGTGACTATTAAGAAACCTACAGGGCAAAAAGCTACAACTGCTGGGTTTTAGCAACCCCTATCATAGGTAAAGACTGCAGCAATCAATGTAAACAAACTGATATCATTATGTAAATCACAGAATAATCTTGAGGATTATATAAGACAATTTAGATAATTTGATTCAAACTAATAATATTAATAATACACTTATACGTATAATATATAATACAATAATAAGCCGGGTGGTGGTGGTGGTACATGCCTTTAATCCCAGCACTTGGGAGCAGAGGCAGATGGATCTCTGTGACTTTGAGGCAGGCCAGGTCCACAGAGCGATTGCCAGGATATATATATATATATATATATATATATATATATATATATATATATATAATCGGGATCATTTATAAGAAGAGTTGGTCGTTTCTCCTGTGCTTCTGCAGTCTAGGAAGACCAGGAACCTGGGAACACTATCACTATCATTCCAGTTCCTGCTGATGGCTTTATTCATGGTGACATGTCAGAGGCAATCACCAAGTGGGACAGGCATGCAAGCATGCAAGCTGGGTTTGCATTCTTCTGCTTACAAAGCCTCGTCACCTCATCAAATCCCAACTTCCTCCCAAAAGTTCAACTCCAGGCACACGTGAACTAGGAGATCAAGTTGTCACCATGTGAGTCTGGGAGCGTATGTTCAGACCACAGCATAGGCTGCCATATATGTGGCACTGCATTCATGTTTACTTTCTATGCTATAAACAGAAAACTGAGGCTTTGTGGGAGTTATATCCGGGTAACCATTTTGGTTATTGCTTCCTGTATTTCTCTACATCTTTGTCACTGAGACAAACATAAATATACTCATGGTTTTGGTTGCCAAGAAACCATGGTAATGGGATGAGGAATGAAGACAAGGAGATGAAGGAAGCCAGTAGATGCCTATAATGCACAGTACAACTCCATGGGCAGGCTGGAGAACAGGTGGCACTTGTGACTCTTAGGACCACATTTCAGATTTTTCTCTCTAAAAATATAAAGGTATTGTTTCTTCCCAGATCTACAGGTATAAAGGTGTTGTTTCTCCCCAAATCCAGCCAAATATTGGTTGTTCTCAGAGGTATCAAGGCACCCATTCTGCCCATGCTAACCACCATCAGACATAAACCATGCTTAGAAAGGTATTTGTAGTTGGAATTCCCATAGTGTCTAAGCTAACAGCCACTGAAGGTCAAGGGAATATGATGTGGCACCAACAATTATCCCTGTGTTCTTTCCTGACACATGTAGTAGGAGTTTTTCCACTGGCCTTCTAGGTAGTTCCCACCACTAAACTGGCATTAGTTGGCAAACTGAAACCTCTTGGTCATTTGGATTCTATCCTAATAACCTGTCAATATAGACTAAGGTCTGTTCTGTTTCTCAGGCAGGTTGTAAATGGTAGTCAGAGACAATACAGCCTTGTGTTTTCTCACAGAGGAAGAATGCCATGATGCAGCCTGTCAGGATTACTTGGTTTTCCTGGTGGCATAAACACATCACCATGAGACCTCGGGAAAATGTATTACCTACTCCATACCTCAGCTATTCTGTTGGTAACTTGGAACCAAAATACTATTCTATATTTGTGTTTGCATGTGTGGGAAAAATCAGTGAGTACATATTTATATTATAATCAATTTGTGTTTGTTTCTATTAACTTATGTATCTAACTGTCTCTTACCAAGTTGCATAAGTAAAACTTATGCATATAATAAGAAAAAGTCTCACAAAATAAATAGCAGATTGGATTTTATAAAGCAAATGTACCAAGCCCTCAGTAATTTCATTTCCCATTCTACATGACATTTCTTAAGTCATCGGGTGACCCAGAGGCTGAGCTCATGTAGCTTCCTTGCTAATTCAGGCAGGAAAAAAGGCTGATAAATGGTTTGCCCTCCTTCTAAAGGAAAGTAGAACCAATTTTTAGAGACCAAGAAAAATGGGATCTTTTCAATTTACATAAAAAGAAAACCTCCTGAAAACAAAATTGGGAATTTTATCCCCTAATTCCTTTATACTTGAACAATGGAGGCCTCCCATTGCAATTGCTTCCATTTAGTGAATGGTTCCTGGACTTCTTAAATGAGGCAAAGTTAAAATAGGGGCCATCTTATGATATAGGCACATTTGTAAGATAAGAAAATATTCACCATTCCTGGTACCCCCTTACTTCTTTGGGAATACACTGAGCCTATCTGACCTTGCAAGGACTGCATGCTTCTTTTAGTCTAAGCTGTAGGCTTAGCCAAGAATCCAAATGGTAACCCTGCAGAAGCGAGCTTAGATTTCTATTTTCTAAATTATGATGCCTGAAAATCACCCTTGATATATTCATTAAACACAACTAGATATGATATGCTCTATTTGAATGTGAGGAAGTGCCCAGAAATCTATGAATGCATAAAAACAAACACTGGATAATGAATATACTGAAACAGTCATATGCTAATGTGCAATTCTGCTTTCTCTTTCCTCTTCCTTTCCCTGTGAAAGACTTAGGTTCTGATGCCAAAAACAATCTGTAATCTACACTGTAATTCATATAGTCCTGTGTCAAAAGTAGGTTGTTGTTGTGGGACTGTTGTACAAACTCCAGGTTTGTGTTTGTGTTAATTACATAAAATCAACCCTGATCAGGAGGTGGAAATAGCAACTAATTGACAGAAAGCAATCATAGAGTCAGATGGAAGATCAATAGATACAAGCATGAAGTAGTAGAGAGGGGCTTTGAATGTGGTGGTCTTTTGATTTGGGGGAGCAGAAGGATGCTCTGTTTCTAAGACTTGGCAAAGAGGGAAGGTCAGGTAGTTGTTCCTAAACTTCTCTGAGCTAGCAGCTTTTCACCATAGCCTCTGACTCCAAATTCTTATTGATAAATATCACAATAGAGATTTAGTTGAATCTGCATTTGGTGATGGGGCAGGACACAGACTACAGACTGGAGAAGTGGGCCACTAACTGCAGAGCAGCAATTATTGGCTGAACAGCAGTAGATACAGGTTCAGCCTGTATCTGGATGAAACAACAGGGTGTATTACACTTTATGTATTATATTAACCTCCCTTTGTAAAGGAAGGGACAAAGGACTGGCTATATATTTTTAGGTCAGGTATACCTGTTAATAAAAAACAAAACTGTAATCCTCTGGAAAGGTCTTGAAATTGTATGGGGCTACAGTTCTGGAGAAGGAAGAATTTAGACCTGACACTAACTGCAAAGAAAATACTAACTGAAAAAGTAAAGTACCTTTTAAAGAGAAAAATGAAGTGATAATGGATCATAATTTCCTTTTCTTTTGTTTACAGGGGGAGGCTAAGAATTTAGCAGATTCTTAAGAAACTAAGCAACAGTACAAAAATCTAATATAATTAATACTTCTTGGTACACTTCAAAAATCCACTGCTCATTTGGTGGACACTTCCCATCAAAACTGATGGATCCTTGTTTTGGGGTAGGCGTTGCTCTCCTTGAAGAGATTTTTCTGCTTATAGAAGGATTGATGAAATGAGTTGAAGCTCCCACAAGCCATCACAACCAACAAGTGACAGGATATGGTAATATCCATCTCAATGACCTTTCTATTGCTGTGACAATGGAAAAGTGTTGACCATGATCAAAGCAATGTATAAAAAGAAAGCACTTAATTGGGCTCACAGTTTCAGAGGGTTAGAGTCCGTTGTACCATAGCAAACTATGGTCAGGAACAGTTGAGAGCTCACATCTTGTTGTGCAAGTAGAAGGGAGGGAAAGATAAAAGTGGTCAGGGAGAAGGAGAGATATACAAGTCTTTGATATCTCAAATCCTGTCACCAATGACACATCTCCTCTAACAGGGCCACACCTCCTAATCCTTCCCAAGGAGTTGCAACAGATGATAATGAAGTATTCAAGTATATGAGCCTGTGTGAGCCCTTCTCATTCTAACTACCACAGCATCTTAGGCTGCATCACAGAAAAATCTTTCAATTAAAATTCCAGCTTGGAGGAAATGTCTGAATGAGTAGGGTGTGTGGGTCTAAGAAACAAAGAATAGAGTGATATGTCATCTCTTATCCCTAATGGGTTTTCTCTGTGTTTTCTAGTCTGGTCACCTCTAAATTGGAGATCCTGGACTTGAAGGGGATATATTATACAATGAGGACATAGTATAAGGTACTTTTGCACTATATGGTACAGTTTCCATTTCAGTGGACCCATTTTATTCTCAGAGGTTTTCAGAAATCATTATGCTGAAGGATAATGACCTCAGGTAAAGAGAAGAGAAGACTGACATTTTTACTTAACTGAGGTATGGAGGCTGTCTATGAAACCCAGGTGTTGTGTAGAATTATCTTCTTGCACTGAGAACAGATGTGCATAATATATAAACTGAGAAGTGTGTAACTATCAAGTTTCCAAATAGTTCATTTATGGGGGTCCAGATGACACCACTATGGTCTACTGAAGGTAGTACCTTAAAGTTACAGCAATTTAAAAAGAACATCAGAAGAGACAGAGAGAGTATGCCTTGGGATCTCAATGTCAAGAACACTCATGGCATCCTTACATCCTATGCTTAACCTCCTTCATCTGAGCACACTTAGGAAGAAAACCTCAATGACGATGTGAACTATGGAAGCTCTATGAATAATGTCTAAGGATCTCTTACTACGGGAAATTTAATCATTGTATGTCACAGACAATTTGAAATCCAGTGAACACTTTGTGTTGAGGCCACGTTCAAGACAAGGAAGTAGGGATACAGGGACACACCCATTCTCACAGGAAGGAAGATTTGATGGCCTACTCTCTCTTTCAAGAACTCTAATGGTTTGTGACAGATGTAGTTGGATAATATTCCATTAACCCTTTTCTCTACACTCTACCTCACTTGGGATCAGACTTGCACGGAAGACTCTTGACTCTTCAACCTTCTTCAGCTCATCGTTCACTTATTCCCATGCAAACATTTTCCCTAACAAGAACATTGATCACTTAATTCTGTCTTTGCTGTCTGCTTTTAGAGGTCCTGGATTGCTTCATCATAGCAAGATACTCATCATGCACAAACTAACTTGAATGTATTGAGGAACTGGAGTACTTTAAGGAAAAGCTAAGCCTTCTCCAGAAAGGCTCTCTTTCCCCTTGAGCCGGAGAAAATCAGCATCCTTGTTTGCAGTACAGATGCAAAAGAACGAATGTCATTTCTTTATAGGACCAGAACTTTCTACAGTTATTATAGTTGCTTCTGCACCAATTCTATCCAGCTGTACCCAGTAGGATTTGCCATTTTAATATTTGAAAATCTGTCAGTGTGTAACTAGTTTCATCCTATATTTTCTTCTTAAGGCCATAAAACTTCTTGAGATTGTTTGTATCAAAACTCAAAATAAAATCTCTTTCAGGCACATTATTTTATGAACTTAACAAAAAGAAATTGTTTTTCTCTGTGTTTTCATGATCCAAGAAGAAAGTAACTCATCTTAGAAATGGGGGCCATTCTTGTAATTTATAGTTTTAAAATTATAGGCATAGAATATATCTTTCAAATAAGGGAATAACCTGAGTCTTAATGAACCAAGTCTACCATTTTAAATACAGGAATCCTCAATTTGCATCAGATGTGAGAGTAAAATAAATATGAAAGAAAGGGAAGAAAGCATCCCTGCTACACATAAAGGGAGGAGATTAATTAGTGTTAGTGGCTTTGTTAGTAGAGCAGGAAAGTGGGGTTGAAGAAAACATTAGTGAAGCAAATACCTAATAGGTAAAATGAACACAGAATTTCAACACCAGAGAACCAGTATTAGAAACATAAAGAGTTAACAGATGCTAGAACATTATTTTAGTTGGCTCAAAGGAAATTAAATTTATGAACTGTTACTATTGTCTTATTTTCTATAAGCCACACTGAGGAAACATGTCTGTAGTATTCTGAGATGCTTAGGTCTCCACATGTCCTATGCTTGTATGCCTATGAGTGATGGTGATGAGTGTGTGTGTGTGTGTGTGTGTGTGTGTGTGTGTGTGTGTGTGTGTAATAGGAAGAGTGGTATCTGACGTTTAAAG
The DNA here is from genome assembly GCF_943737965.1 of Phodopus roborovskii. NCBI lineage: Eukaryota > Metazoa > Chordata > Mammalia > Rodentia > Cricetidae > Phodopus > Phodopus roborovskii. Next base: position 6,380,537 of record NW_026126541.1, on the reverse strand, counting down.
AATGAAAGAAGCAAACCTATTTTAAATATGGAGCATTAGGAGCTACTGAAGCATGTCACCCCCATCCAGCTTTGTGTTGACTAAGTACCCTCCCTCTCCCTGAACAGAGTCTTTTGTCTTTTCTTGAAACCTTAGCTTGCTTCTTCCAATTTTATTTCTATATCCCACTTTTATGCTTGCAGAGTCCCATGTATAATTTTGTCATTCTTTTGGGGAAGTACATTAAAAAGTGTTAGAATTCCTTTTTCAAGAAAATTGAAATGCTGAAGAATTCATTAGGCTGCAAAAAACCTTGGAGGGAGAAATTAAGTAGATAACCACATAGGAGATGGTAAGAACAAAAAATTCAACATGGTAGATTTGTATTTCAGAACTGTCAGCTCAGAGTCCTTATTTGACCTACTTGTCAAGAATTCTCTACCATTTTGTTTTGCTAACGTTTTCTTCCAGTCTTCCCTGCATCCCATTTTTTTTTTTTACCTTTCATTATTAGAAATTAAGCTCAACATTCATTAGCTTATTTTAGCTCCCTACTTGATAGTGTCATATATTATGACTCTGATCATGATAACCCCAGCTTCAAATGGCTGATCATCAAGTATTGAGTGGATAGATTCCCACTTTAATATGAACATTTATTCAGTACACTGTTTTACTAAGTGTCCTCTGAAAATTGCTATGGCAAATTAAATAGGTATACCCTAGGGAAAATGATGCATAAATATCCTTGCTGAAATTAACAGAAAACATTTCCAAGTTTAAAAAATTAAATAATTTTCATTGAGAGACCTCAAATCAAAGCTTTTAGTTGATATACTCTTCCCTGCCTTCCTGCATAGTAAAGAGAATTTTGCCTCTACCTCACATCTCCAGCCCCAAACTTGAAGTGGTTCTTAAACCAAAGGCCACACCTAACAATCATTCCTGAAGGTGTTTATCGCAGGCCTTCAATTCTTTTAGCACCAATTTTCCACCTACAAAATGGGGATGATACTACTACCCTTCCATGGGCTTACTGTGCACAGCGAGTGGACCGAGATGTGCCATCTGAGTAATTGTCCAGTGCCTGCACCATGGTGCCCACTACCAATACAAATTCAATGTTGATACTCTGTTGCAACTTTACATAAAGATCACTCCAGCTAATGTCTTCCCTTTCATATTAAAATGTATATTTGATTCACCCTGCTGCTTGGATCTCAGCTCACTGAAAAGTGAGAGCCAAGCTGTGTAAGTTCCTAGGTATCCCAGATCTTTTAATGAAGTGCACAGTAAAGCTGGCCTTGGTGTACCTGCCATATATTTTAAAAGATGTACAGGTCTACTCAAATTTCATATTTATTCCTTGGCTTAGTCATTAATTTTTTTTTCCAGAAATCACCCTCCTCTGTTTAGCTTTTTAATGTAAGGGAAGTGTGGTTTTCATCAAAAGCATTCTAAAGTTGAAATGTGTTTGGTCCCATTGAGCCATGTGGTGGTCACACTGCTTCAGTCAATAGCAATAGGGCAAGGAAGTACATGGCAGGATGACTTCCCAGGCAATAAACTGTTCTCCGATATGTAGTAACCTGTGTATGTCACACTGGGTTCTCTTCAAAGATGTTATTGTCACTAGTTAGAGGGGCTTCAGACAGATGCAAACAGACACAAAATCCAAGAAAATATACCTGCTTGGTGCCATGCCAGTCTCCAATCCCCATCATTTAGCCCTTCCTTCCGCCTTACTATACAATTCAAAAGGTAAGAGCTAATAGTTTAATGTGCAAACCAAAGGTCAAAGAAATATCTAGACTGCTACTCAGCATGCTGATAAATGTTTTAGAAAAAAATGTGATTAGAGAATGAATACAGTGAAGCATGGAATTATGCTGCCTGCTCATGTTTTATGGATTCATATAGCGAAGGGCAGGTGGACAACAGCAGGCCTCTTCTGAATGCTAATGACGCAAGCATCATGCACTGCTTATGACCATTTAAAAATAGAGTGTGGAGACTTAAAATATCCAAATCTGGTGTATGTCACACACTCAGCATCTTTTATTTTTTTTTTTATCACAACAAATTCAAAGAGAATTGGGTCCATTTGTATGAATGGAATCTTTTGTTTCTGCTTTTGCTTTTTGAGACAGGGTTTCTCTGCAAAGCACTGGCTGTTCTGGAAGTTGCTCTGTAGACCAGGCCAGCCTCAACCTCATAGAGATCTGCTTGCCTCTGCCTCTCATGTGCTGGGATAAAAGGCATTTGGTAACACTGCCCAGCACATGAATGGATTTTTAAAAGGCCTTTGTTTACATATCTGGAGAGAGAGAGAGAGAGTGAGAGAGAGAGAGTGAGAGAGAGAGAGAGAGAGAGAGAGAGAGAGAGAGAGAGAGAGAGCTTGAGAGAACCAACAAGGAGGTCATAAAAATAATTGATAATCCCACAGCAAATTTGTATCCAAATACAGTTTTATTTCAATGCAAGATATAGGATGGCTGTATGTGAAAGGAGAAAATGAATTTACTTATTTTGTTTAGTCATGAAGATTCCAGATCTTCTCTGTTCAAGGATGATGTGTTCCTAATCTATTCTTATCATAATAGCATGGCAAGGTTTGCAGTGGTGGGGAGCTCACGGTGTGTTTTTCTGCATGGTAGTTTGGTTTCCTTCTGTGTTGTCTCAGGAAGGTAAACAGCATAGATATCATTTCCCCACTTGTAGAGATGAAGAACGTGAGGTTCCGAGATCCCAAGACCATCTTAGCCTCTACAAAGCACCATGGTAGAACAGAATTGAATTGGAGCTTTAACTCTGTCATTGACCTAGCATGTGATTTTTCCAAAGCAGTCTGTATCCCAGTGTCTTTCTCTATAAATCATGGATGGTCACACACATATAGCCTGGCTGCCACACACCCACGGATACAGGTCTACTTCTGTGTTCTACAGGATAAGATTCTGTAAAAAGCAGCTGTTAGTATAATATTCTGTAGGACCTTTCAATGTCAGTACCTGTCATCAGTTGCCAAACACAAAATAATCATGAACACATTAAGATAGTTGTTAGTGCAGAGACCTGTAACTTTTCAAAATACTGAGGGCAAGTGACTGGTAGTGTTCACTTGTGGGCAGAACATCTATGTTCACCAACCCCAAAGGATCAGAGAGGACGAAAGAAGTCAGAGCTAGAGGATGGGCAAGACTCCCACCCACAAAATCAGCCTGTGGACATGGTAAGGTTGTCCCGCACAGAAAATCCCAGCAGCTGTGGCTGGGAGATGGGGAGTCACTGTCCTAGGAGGGATCAAAGTACTGATAGATTTTCCATGTCCCAATGGATGAGCAATATCCATGCAAATATGGGCAGCACAAATAAGACTGAGAGAGAGATGGGGAGGTGTTAGCAGGGTAGGGGTAGCTGGAGGGAGGGAGGGATATGACCAAAATACATTCTTTCTAGGTGTGAAACATAAAAAAATAATTTCAAAAGAATGATATCAGTGTAAAGTAACTAAATACACACAGCTATGAAATACTCAAAACTAGGCATGTCTGAAAGTAAGCTGAGACCCACCGCGATTCCTGCTGAAATACAGGGATGGATTCCCCATCTGTTTCCCATGAGATGTATGGGGGTTCTGAACACAATTGCTTGGGTAACAGGAACAGGCCAGCAGCTGTGTCCAGAGGTGAACACTGTGCATGTTGCTGGCCACCTGGCAGTGTGTGTAAAAGCCAAGTTCAGACAAGACTGCATTGTTCTGTTTTACAGCCTATTGCCAGGCCAACATCCACCACCATAGGTGTATGTAGGTGTATTCCAATTTCAGACAGGAAGGGATGAGCATCGTAGTTCATGAACTCAAATACAAGCCCCCATGCCCTGGATTAAATGAAGATTGGAAAAAGTATAAAGTCCCAAACACTGGCAGAGCAGTCAAATTAAACTTGATTAGGTGACTTCCTAACACTGGTGAACAGCAAATCTACAAATAATAAGCAAATCCAAATCATACTTGTTATTCATGTTCTCCCTGGGGATGCACTTGTTATTTGTATTAGCATACCCATCATACCAGTGTTGCAGGGAAGCCCTTCACTTACAAATGAAGAGTTAATAAAATTCCACATACCCACAGATGGTTGAATTGTAATGGGAGTCCCTTTTATCAACTGAGCAGACAGCCACACTTCGAGCAAGAACATGCTGATATCCTAGTTAGAGCCATGCAAACATTTCTCCCCATGTGCTCTCATTCTCTGGGAGAGTGGTATGAATAGTATCTCATTAATTTGGCTGATACTAATTGGGAAGGTGTGGCGGCGAGGTTGTAGGGAAGGGAATGCCTTTAGCATAGTAAGTGAGGAGTGTGCATGCTATTAAGCCCTGCATTTACAGGCAGCTAAGCCATGTGATTTGCCTACTGACAGGAGCTAGGGACCTGGTGGCCATCAGTTGTGGGGTCTGGGTTTGCTTCTGAGAAAATAAGACCATGGCGTCTCAAAACAAAAGCAACTAGTTCCTGCCTGTTGGTCCATTTGTTCAAGCTGGATGAATATGGCTGAGGTCTGGAAATGGACTTAATTAGAAACAGACAAAGGAGGTATTCTTGGTAATATTTCTGCCTGGACAGCCAGAGTTTCTGTTTGGACAATTGCATTCACTAATGGAGACTTAGAGGCTTTTTATTCTAAAGCACTGATTTTTTTTTTCTTTTTTACTTTTTCTGCTGAACTAGCAAAGCTGGTTTTCATCTTGTGGATATTCAATGGATTACAAACTCCACCCTCTTCATAGAAGATAGTGCAATAGACAGCATTAGCCACTCGATTCCCCATACAATACAATCTGGGATGGGGCGTGGCACAGAGGATGAAGGATGTGGTTTCTTCTATGACACCTTGACAGGGTATTTTAAAAAGCTGTACCACAAACAAGCAAGGGAAGCAAAGTAACCATCTTCGTGTTTTGCTGATCAAGGTGTTTCCCAAAGGGAGGAACTAACATTTCGGTATCTGTGAGTATCAAAAACTCTGCCCCCAATTTCTCTGCTTTGGTGAGATGATTATATAACAGATATTTGAAATGTCCTCATGAGGGATGCATTTCAGTGATTTCCCTCACTGAACAAGTAGGCCAGCCTTCACACCACTTCCTTGATGGAAAACTAGTGACTGTCACCCCCTTGTTGGGATTGTTTCAGTGACATCTATTTTTGTTGTCCTTTGTATAAGGGCAGATCCTAGTGACTCAGCCACAGCAGGGATATTAAACTTTCATATCATAATGTCCAAATGAAGATACAGAGTTAAAAAAAATCTGCATTGTCAAAAATTAGGTCTACATAGAATTTAGGATTTAATTATCACCTGTTTGAAAGACCACCCAAGGAGAACGTGTTGAGAGGTTTATTCCCTCTCTGGTGTTTTTCAGACTTGGGTAGACCATGACCCATTTCTGTGACTGTATCAGTACTTTACTTAGAGTGGTCCTGATGAGGGACAAAATGCCCACTAGCCCCCATCATGTCTGCATGTGGTTTAAGGATCATTTATTTGGTTCTCATTATTTATGGGGGGAAGGTGATAAGATAAAATATAAAGCAAAATTCAAAACTTACTTTGTTTAAATCGGACTGGATGAGAATGTAGAAATGCACTCACTAAGCCTGAAGAACTGGCTGGGAAGATCACCCTGGCGCCTGCCAGGAGACAGGTGTGGGAATAGTACAGAAAGGTGGTTCGTAGAGACAGAAGAGACGCTGGTGACGGGGGGGGGGGGGGGGAGAAATGACTTCCTGCGGACTTTCTGTTTCAATTCTCCCGAAGCCTGTCTAGTTTTTTATTCTGATCATATTTGCACATGGCACTCCTTTTTCCTAGTAATAAATCCCCTTAGCTTAAGCTACTGATATGACTCGGCATCATTTGGAACTAGTAATGTATAGATTTGAATGATCCATTTTAAGACAGCTCTGACTAATACGTAGATTCTGAGGTCTTTACATAAGTCTGAAAGCACGCCATGCCAAACTTGTATCATGGCCATATCCAATGCCACTCTTCAAACTTTCTTCTCCAACACGCAAATTCTCTCTAGTTCCTCAAAAACACAGTCTCTGACTCACCATGAAATTTAAAATCTATAATGTCTGGGGTTGTTTTCTGCCTTGGGCATGCCTGTGTATGCCACACCCAAGAGGGTCCAGGAAGGAGTTCATGATTAATGAGTCTCGCCCCCAATAGCTAGTAATGACTAGGAGCTTGCATTTAGTTCTTTCCATTCTATGTTAGTTATGGTCAAATAATTTCAATTTATTTCATACTTTTACCTGTGGGTTGTAAAATCTACCACTATTAAATGCATCCACCAGCCCATGAGCATTTAGTGATTCCAAGGAGAAGACAAGTGAAACACAGAATTCTACCAGTGCCACCAAGCCTGCCCAGTGAATTATGCAGAAAACATCTCCTGAATGAAGAACATGGAGGAAGGATAACATTCAATATGTTTAGCAAAGAGAAAGTGATAAGTATTTCTTTCAAAGCCTAAGATGTTCTGTCATAAAGTCTACAAATTAGCCTCCATACTGTCTAGTTTTATGTCAACTTAACGTAAGCTAGAGTCTTCAAGGGGGAGGGCGACCCCATTGAGAAAATTCTTCTATAAGATCAAGCTGAAGGCAAACCTGTGGTGGCATTTTCTTAATTAGTGATTGATGGAGAAGGACCCAGCCCACTGTGAGTGGTACCATCCCTGGGTTGGTGGTCCTGGGTTCTATAAGAAAGCAGGCTGGGCAAGTCATGGTAAGCAAGCCAGTAAGCAGCTCCCTCCATGGCCTCTGCATCAACTACTGTCTCCAGGTTCCTGCCCTGATTGAGTTCCTGCCCTAATTATTTTGATGATGAACAGTGATGTGGAAGTTGAATAACTACCACCCCTGCCACCAAGATGCTTTGATCATGGTAACCCTGAGTTACTATGGGTTACCCATAGTAACCCTAAGACAGCCACATGTTCATATCTCAGATATTAAGTAGATTAATCAAGTAGATTTTCACTGAATCTTTGAAAGACCCATAATAATATACTGGAAGTATTCCCTGAATATTAATAACAGTCTAATAACTTAAAATTCCACCATGTACTTCTAAATCTGAAATTTATGTATATGTATCCTTTGCCCAAGATAAATCAGGTAATAGACTAAGGTGGGTGAATGTTCAGGGAGATGAAAGGCTAATTTTCTTCCTGTAAAGTCAGTGTAGAAATTACTTGAGAGCCACGGATCCTTATTTGAATGCCTGTTGGCAGTTGCAAACTGGATTATCATGTCTACCAAAGGACAAGTCCACCCAGATAGGAGTTGAATCCTCTTGGGGATCAGCTGCAGACTCTCTAAGACCAAGTCTGAGACCGGGCTGATTTGGTTTCTAGCATGGCATCTTACAGTTGGCATAGAGATGAAAACACTAAGATGAGTTCAGTTCCACACTTCAGATTTTGCTGTGCATGAGGCTTTGGCAAAGTTGTCTTATTATGTCATGCCCTAGTTTTCATCTTTGTAGAAGGAGGCACTAAAAAATACCCATTTCTTTAGGTCAAGATGACAAAATAATATATTTGACATAAAATAAGCACCCTACAGTTCTACTTTATTTAGTTTTTAAAACTATTTTTAAGTAATTTGTAAGTGTGTGTGTGTGTGTGTGTGTGTGTGTGTGTGTGCGCGCGCGCGCTCGCGCTCGCTTGTGGAACTTGTGAGAGTAAGGGACATCTCAAAGGGCAACTTTTAGGAGTTGCTTTCCTTTTCTGCTGTGGACTCCCAGGACTGAACTCAGGCCATTGGCTTGTGTGGTACCTGGTTTCCTGGTTTCACCCACTGTGCCATGTTGATGGCTCTTGAGTCACGTGGGATGCTAAGTGATTGTCTACAGAGATTTCCCAGTGCTCTATCACATGCTGAGTTCAGAAGCTTCCAGCACTGTTGGGTTCCAGTGGAAGAGTTCCTGACACCACAAACAGGAAGGTTGGGCCATTGATAGGCCTGTGGCAGACATAGGGCTGCGAAACCCAAGCGTAAGAAGAGGCAGACCTTGCCCATTGTCTGCAGTAGAAACCAGCTTTGTCGCCATGTCTGTAAGAACCCTGAGAGGACTGAGAACAATGCACAGAGAACACCAAAGCCTTCGACTCTGCCCCTTCTTACTCATGAGCCAGCTTGTTGACTTTGAGTGCCGCCTGTATGCCAATATGTCCGCCCAATGAGGAGAGGCATCAGAGCTCTCAGGGAGCCTACAGCCTGGCAATACACTGAAAAACAGCACAGAATGAATGCCAGGGCACCCCGTGCTATGCAGTATGGAGCACGAGGTGCAGACTCGCTAGCAGTGCTCAGAGGGGTCTTGAAGTCATTGCCTTAGTTCATAGCCCAAGGGGAGAAGGTTTTGTTCAAGTAACTGTGCTGGGAGACTGTTGCAAGGGAAAGCAGGTGATAAAGTGTTCTCCACCCCCACCCCACCACCCCACCCCCGGCCCCGCCAGTGGTGTGCGCTTGCAGATGACATGTCTGGGAGAAAGATAGAAGCATGTGGGCACACACAGGTCACTGCTCACTCAGTCTAGCCAAATTCTGGAAAGATACTGAGTCAATCTCTGGTCTCCACACCTGCACACATCCAGACATAGACACACCACACATACACACAACACACACACACACACACACACACCACACACACAAACACACACACACACCACACACGCACCACACACACAAACACACACACACCACACACAAAAACACACACCACACATACCACACACACACACACCACACACACACACCACACACACACAGAACCACATACACCACACACACACCACACACACACCACACACACACACACCACACACACACACCACACACACACACACACCACACACACAGAGAACCACATATACCACACACACACCACACACACACCACACACACACAAACACACACACCACACACACACAAACACACACACCACACACACACAAACACACACAAGCACACACACACCACACACACACAAACACACACACACACCACACACACACAAACACACACACCACACACACACAAACACACACACACACACACACACACCACACACACACACACACACACACACACCACATAAAAGGAAAAGTGAGTGCGATGGTCTAACGTATACAAAGCTATTTCAGAAAGAACTTAATGAAAGATGGTGAGGCTGAAGAACAGCAATCTGGAGAGAGGGACAATTACAAGAGTTAGAGGCCACTGATGGCTGCGCGGTGGCTCCTTTCCCAACACACCCTCCTTATCGCAGACACACACATGGACTCAGTCTTCCATGGAAAACACTCCACCTCATTGCCACCTGGAGTCCACCCCTTTTCACTCCCATTCTGCCGTGCTTGTTGGTTTATGGAGTGTGGGGATATATTGTCTATGATCTAATAAAACTGAGATCAAAATGCAAAGCTAACCACAGCCATAAAGCCAGGCTTCCCAGGGTCACATTAGAGTGAATCAGCCTAAAAGAGAACCAGCTCGCACAAAGTAGATCTCAGCACCTGGGCTCCCACACCTTTAATCCCAGCTCTAGAGAGGTGTGTAACAGAGGGGGCATTCACTAGTCAGTCTCAGAGATGTACTCTCTAGCCATGCTGAGGACAGGATCAGTACTTTCAGCCGGAGGTAGAGGTAAGAGCTAGTGGCAGGCTGCTTTGCTCCTCTGATCTTCAGCTTAAACACAAATATCTGTCTCTGGGTTTTATTATTCACTTTACAATAAATGCGTTGTTTTGATATATCTCGGCCAATGCATAGGGCTTATAAAACCATGAATAATTAACTGATTTTAATTAAAGTCATCTTTAATTGCTAGACACAGTGTCTGCTCATAGTAATGCAAACATTCTTAGCATCAAATCAGATGACATTCCAGCAAGCAAACGTGGCTCTGCTCCCCAGAGCACTGCTCTCCAATGTTGCTTGAATTCATTCTTGTTGCATGCCAGGTACTGTAGTAAATACTTGTGTGTAAGCACACACACTTGTGCATACATGTGTGTAGCTCAGAAGTGAACATCAGCTGACTTTCTCTATTACTCCCCACCTTGCTTTCTTAGATGAATTCTGCCACAGAACCTGGAGTCAGCAAGTCACGATGGCTATGTTGACTGACCAGCAGGCCCAGACAGTCTGACTGTCTTCCCCACACGGGGCTGGAATTACTGATTTACACCTCCATCCCTGGTTGGTAGCCTTCGCCTGCACAATGGGCCACCTCCCAAGCCCACTAACCCCATGCATTTCATGTCTATGCACTTTTCCTGCCTCCTCCAGGGAACATCCCATTTTCTAAAGGATGTAGTTGGTATTTGGAGAACTTAAGAGACTTAATTTGCTTACAGTTCCAGTTAATAGCAGGTGTAGCTAGAATGCTAATCCACACAGTGTGACCTCAGAATCTCTGTTCTTAATCAAAACATTTATATAGTTTCTTGTCTGAGAATTCGTCACAAGTGCATCCATTTGATATTTTTAAAAGGTGCTTTAAAAAAAGCCCCCCTACTGCAACTTTCTCAGCCCCCAAACTTGACATCTTTGAAGACAGGAATTCTGGGGAATATTTGCACCCACAGGTAGCTGTTCATTTACAACCCTGTCTACTCAGTCAGAACGCACGACTTGCAAAGCAAGGGCAGGTTCTGAAACTCTCCTTTCCGTGGACATGTGTAAAAAGTCTCCCTGGTCTTTGGCTTGAATTTTTTCTCAAGCCTTAGAAAAAGTTTTATTTATGCTCCCAGGTTAATTTGCAAAACTTTATTTTATGTTAGCAATTTCCCATGGTTTGATTGAAAACAAGTCTCCCATTTTCTTCTACTTATCATACTTTACAAAAAAATGGGCACTACAGAGAAGCTATCTGATTGCTATGCAGTCCATTTGAAAGAAAATAAAATGCAAATATTCTCTGTACAGCATTAATATTATAATAATGCATCAAAGCCAATTTTCTAATATCTTGAAACGTAATGATAGGGATAGTACACAGTATTAAAATTATGATAGTTGAAGTTGATGGGAAAATTTTAGCCCTTCAGTTTGACAAGTGTTCCGTTATGAAATGGAAAACAATGCCTCAAAAAATTATTTCCATCCTTTAATTTATTTACTTGTTCCTATGGCAACAGAAAATGAAACAGGCTGAGCCTATGGGGTTAGGTATAAAATAAAATTACTGAAATCAATTATTTCAAATTACATTGGAATTAACTTGATGGGGTATAATAATGGTGTGAGACTGGAATACATACGTATGTGTTTCCTATTTCCACAACTAGAAGGCCTGGATGCCAGTACGGCTTGAATTCGGGTCTGAGAAGAGCTTGATCTAGGTGTTACTCTCTAAGGAACATCTTGTCAATTAAAAACTCTAAGCTACTAATTTGATTGGATTTGACTACTTTTCTATGTATGTCTCTGTCTGCCTCATTTGCTCTCTCTTCCTCTCTCTGTCTCTGTCTCTCTGTGAGTGTGTATGTATGTGTGTATGAATGTGTGAGTGTGTATGTATGTGTGTATGAATGTGTGAGTGTGTGTGAGACTGTGTATGTGTCTGTGTGTGTGTCTGTGTGTGTGTGTCTGTGTGTGTGTGTCTGTGTGTGTGTATGTGTCTCTCTGTGTGTGTTCATACAGAGGGCAGAAATCAACCTCGAATTCTGTTCCTTTGGCACCTTGTTCTCTAAGGCAAAGGACCGTGTTGGCCTGTAGTCACTGAGTAGGCTGGGTTGGCAGGCTGTACAACACTTTTGTCCATTTCCTAACATAGCCCTTGATAAACACAGCTATTGCTTTCTTTGGGTCATCAGGAAATTAACTACTTGTCTTGCATGTCACTCCGTTCACAAGGAACTACCAGACAAATTCTTTCCCATCTCTAGGTCTGGTCTGTCTGTTTTCTTGGTTTGGTCTTCTCTACCTTACAATGTAGACTTCCATTACTACATTATTATTTAATACTTTACTTCCAGGACTCCTCCTTTTTAATGCCCAATCAGGGGCTCAGCGAACCTTTACGTGCATTTGTTGTCTCTAAATCCATCCTTGGGCTGTGGATCATACTTCATGCATACATCCCTCAAACTGTGAGACTATAGGACATATACAGGCACTTACATGTTTTAAATTGATTTATATAAAAATATATCCATGTTAATTAATGTCTACTGTCTAAAAGTGACATGATGCTTCCCCAAATAGAAACCATGTAACTAATTATCTAATAAATTCATAAGTGACTTTGAGAAAAATCTTTGACATTTCTTTCTTCTTGATGAGATTTCAAACGGTGACAAATGAGTCAATTTCATGATGTTGGAATTAAAAGTTAGAGTCATTTGTACTGATGTCTGTCAGGTGAGACAATTTATACTTAAGACCCAAGGACTTATATACTTTCTTTCATGTGTATTGTTGTGAACAGAAATTTGTTAATAATTATGGTTGGTTTAATAAAATTAAACATCTCTAAATTTAGAAGAAACAGCTTTACCAACAAAATGCTGGCTACTCAAGAAACTTTAATAAAACATTTAATATATTTCTTGCCTGGGGAAGAAAAGATTAAAGTAGTTTAAATTCTTACTACCAAAGCAGCAGATACATTTGATTAGGACCATTAAATGATGGGAAATCTTCATGCTCTCTGAGAGAGAACATAACTTGGTCTGATTTATTCTTGAGAAAAATTTCTCTCTATTCTTTATGTAAAATTCTTCTATTATATATGCTTTTCCAGGTTAGTTTCTCAGTTATTCATTACTGCATATGCATTCAGCTCCTCCATACACATTGCCACCTTAGGCTGAAAACATATCCATTAAACTACGAAAGAATGTAAATGCTTGTTTACGGGCAACTTCAGCACGGGAAACAAACATCTAATGAAGTAGCTCAGCCATTAGTTCACACCTAAAATGTGCCCCACAATAAAAATGATGCACTTTAGGTTAAATTCACTTGACTATAACACACACACACACACACACACACATCTTGTGTTTAAATTATTAGTGTGTGTATATATATATATATATATGTGCGTGAGTGTATGTGTATGTATGTGTGTGAGTGTGTATGTGTGTGTGTTTATGTATGTGTGAGTGTGTATGTATGTGTATGTGAGAGTGTGTGTGTGTATGTATGTGTGTGTGAGTGTATGTGTATGTATGTGTGTCTGTATGTATGTGTGTTTATGTATGTATGAGTGTGTATGTATGTGTATGTGAGACAGTGTGTGTGTGTGTGTGTGTGTGTGTGTGTGTGTGTGTGTGTAGGGGAATTCATGTGTGCTCATGGAGCACAGCAAGTGTATGTCAGCTCTCATCCTTAGCCATTCTCCACTTTATATTGGAAACAATATATGACAATAAGTTTCTTTCTTAACCTGGATCTCCCTGATTAGCTTGAGTGGTTGACCTGTAAGCTCTGGGAATCTGCCTGTCCCTGCCCCACACTGCAGTGCCAGGTTTTTTATAAGTGAATGCTGGGGATACAAGTGAGAGTCTCATGCTCATACAGCAAGGGCTTGACCCTCTGAATCATCTCCTCAGCTCTGAGATGTATTTTTCATATGAGAAGTCATATTGATCATTAGTATTCACAAAATAGCATAGTCATGGCCCTCCCTGCTCCTCCCCATGAAGTATAACCATGCACCCTGGAAGCAATGAAGGAAGGACAGGAACATTTAAAAAGGCAGAAAGCTGTGGTCTGGCTAAGTTCTTGGATCTGTGGAAGCAAGGTTACCAGCATCAGGATACTGGAGGTTCATTTCTGCCCTGGATCAATCAGTGTTGTTTGAAGCAAGATGCTGGGACCTGGGAAGTGTTTCCTATTTCAGAAGAACAGTGATGTCCTGGCTTTATCTAAAATCACTGAAGAGCTAATGAAGATGCTGTCTATTCTTCAAGGGGAGACATTGGAAATTAGCAGATCCCCCAACACCAGAACAAAGAAGATCAAAAATGAACTGCCAAATCCCTGAGAAGTGAGCTGTTATCAGATCCACAAGAGTTCAGCACTTGCTTGCTCAGTCCAAACAAGATGGTGGTGCATGAGAAAAGGTTGTGTGTGTGTGTGTGTGTGTGTGTGTGTGTGTACACAAGGATGTGAAACCCCTAAAACAATGTTCAGTTCATATTTGAAAGAACTTAAACTTTTACAATCCCTTCTTCCCTAGTCATGAACTATATTAAACATTTTATTAAAACTTTGTGGGAAAATTTAGGAGCTTATTATTTTATTTTTCATAGCCAGAGCACTTATTATTCTGGCTCTTTAAGAATCTACACGATAGAAAGAGAGAACAATTCCTACAAGCTAAGCTGTCCTCTGAACTCTACATGCACACTGTGCTATGCGGCCCCACTCCTAACCAAATATGTATAAACAAATATGTTTATTAAAAGTAAAGTCTTTAAAGGGTTCAAAACCAGAAATAAATATAAAAATATACAAGGGAAGTAAAATACATGGGTATTTAAAGAAACTATTTATGACTATAAAAACTTGGAAGCAACCAGAATGTCCTTTAGTGGATAGATGGACAGAAAACTGTGGCGGGTCTATGAGCTGGTGCCAGAAACCAATTAAAAACCAGCACAGAATAAACAGTAAGTGCATGTTAGTATATCTCAGGGAAAATGGTTAGAAAAGGATAAATACTATATGAGTCCTAGCAAGTGATAACTGAAAGCAGCTAGTTAAGAAGAAAATTAAAAAGCTAAGTAGTCGAAACGGTGGAAGGGCAGCGGAAAAAAATGAGTAGCCAAAGTTCTGAGACATTCTGGTGCAATGCAAAAATCCCATGAACCTTTACAGCAGACATGGGCCATTTCACATGTGTACAAATTCATACACTACAAACCAAGGAAGGACACTCACATAAACTGTGGGCTTGGGTAATAATGATGCGTTACTTGGGATTGCCCTGCGTTAGGGAACCGTTCTGGATTGTGTGCATGTGTCAGGCGGGGTCTGTATAAACACTCCAATAGCCCTTTTCAATTTCATTAGGTATCAAAGCTGATACCATGAAAGTCAAATAATTTAGTAGATAATCACAAGACTTTTTTCAAAAGTGAAAAGTAGAAACTGTTACTGCCTGCACACCTCTCTGTTGAAGTATTCAAGGGTGTCATACAAGTTGCAGTATACATAGTGAAAATGTGGATGTTGGTTGAAAAATATAAGAGGAAAACCAGACAAAGCCAATTCCCTGTGACCTCAGAAAGAACACTGCTTCAACTAAGCTAAATGCTCCTGAGAGGACACACAAGGTGCTACTTGGCCATGGCTTTGTCAACTGGAAGTGTTGGGCCTCAATGTTGGAGAATTTAAGTACAGTGTTGAGAATATAAGGCACTTGGAGATAAATAAGAAAACAGATAGGTAATATGAGTAATCTAAAGAATAAATTCATATTCCCACTCCCAAATTCCAAATTTAATAGGAACTTTTTAAGTCAACTCACACATACATGAAAAAGCAGGGGATAAAGGATAATCCTAGAGGGCTTGCCTGGTGTGCAAGCCTGGGGATGATCTCCAGCACTGGAGACAAAAATCTTAAGAAAAATGAGATTACGAAAGACATCTTTCACACCAAATAACTATAGTCACAGAGAAAGTACTGCCATTACCTGGGTTACTCCATCCCTGATTGTAGATTAACCAAAGGTAGTTGGCTTAATACATGATCAGTGCTTTTGTATCTAGGAAAAACTTGTAAAGCATGGATCTGAAGCCACATGAATTCACATTAAACATAGAAATGGCCTATGGTCCTTCCCTTTCAAACCATTGCTCTCCCCTAAACATAAGTAATCAGTTATATTCGAAGTTTTTATCACTAACACTGTCTGCTTAGATGATCATTCATTGGGATTCCGTAAAGCAACACACCCCATTGTCTACAACAAAGCAACTCGCCTGCACTGGGGAAGAATGCCCCAGTACAATTTTGCTTCTATGATTCATGTCTAGTTCTGCTGCAGAGTAGTCTGGAAGGCAAAGGCAAGACAGTTTGAAGAGCAATAAGATCTTTTTTGTGGGCTATAAGGAAGGACTGAAACAATGGCGAGGAACAGAGCAACACGCATGGAAATCACAAAGAACGCGGCTCCCCTGACTAAACTCTTTGTTCTCTCATAAACGAGAACCCACGGGGAAAATGTGTGCTAGAGATGCAGGCTATGCTGGAGCCAACTCTACAGGCTGACGCTGCAAAGCCCGTTGCGTAGCTTGAGTCCCACAGTTGCCTTGAAGAAAAGTAAATTGATAATGGTTGATCACGTTGACTTCTCTGATAGTTAATACTGTCAACACAATCAAAAATCACAGGAGAGAGAAACATTGGGGTCCTTCAGCGAGGGAGCTCTGGAGTAGGTTAAATGAGGTGGGGCCTAAATGTCAGCAGCACCATGCAATGGGCTAGAGCCTCGGACCGAATAAAAGAAAGTGATCTGTGCACCAGCATACATAGCTCTCGGCTTCCTGACAGCTGATGCAGTGGGGACAAGCTGCCGTACACTCCTATTGTCGTGTGCCTTCCTGGCATAAAAGATAGTGGAGCTAAAATAAGCCTTTCCTTCCCTGGACTTCTTTGTACAGGTGTTTTGTCACACCAACAAGAAAGGCAGCTAATACAACGTCTTCCTTGATAAACTTAAGAGTATCTGGACATGTTTTATCGTGCTAACGTGAACTAAACGCAGGCACCTAGTTCATCTTTAACATAGACTGTAAGATAATTTCTTCACAGTAACTGTGTGAATCAAATTCTATTAGCACCCCCATTTTCTACTTCAGGACTAAAATCCAGAATGTGTAGCTAGTGAAAAATCTATACCTCCTCTCCCAAACACTAACTTCCCGGTGATAAAAATCAGTCTTACAAGAATTTACATGAGGCCATCTTGGCATAATGGTCTGGAAATTGAGATAAATGTCAGGTGAATCCTGCATTTAACTATTGGAATGACTTTGGATCAGCCATGTAATCTCTGTCATTGTTAGTAAATGGGTACAATAAAACTGAGTCATATTTTATAGTCTTCAAAGAAGATAACAAACAACATAAAGAGTTATTTATTACTGCTATCATTCTGTTTGCCTTCACCCATCCATTCATTAGACTCTACCTTTAAAATGCATACCTCAATATGCAGAGAACGACAAGTTTATCTTAGAGTGATCCCACTCCATTCCAGAGGGATATACCAGACAACAGATTTCCATTACTCTTTTACAAGGGAATCTGAGTATACCTATCAAAGTTAAAACACTTCCCACTTTTGATTCAGTATCTCTTTTCTATCTTCTACAAGGTAATTATTTAAGGGAAAAAATCTATTAATACAGTAAAACTTTTCTTACTATTTAAAAAAGAAAAATTAAAGGACATAAAATTTCCATGCATGGCAATATTTTAATAGTAAAATAAACTGTAGAATACCAGTATGGAAGACTACATATTAAAAGAGAGAACTAGTTTACATAGCCCATCCCTTTACTTTCCTCTCCAGATGTCCCCTTTCCTATTCTTACTAGAAACTGTCACTTGGAAGCCATGCGTGCACGGCCTCTGGAGCTTTTCTAAAATATCTGGGTGCCTCTATGACCCTGTAACTCTTGCCTGCTGTGGGCCTGCACAAAGGAGCACCATGTATATTACGCCAGTTCTGCTTAGAGAGCAAGAGGTAATTAGGCTCACTTGGACCACAGATTAGCTTCTGACTTCTTTCATTTCTCTCTCTCTCTCTTTCTCTCTCTCTCCCTCTCTCTCTCCCTCCCTCCCTCCCTCAATGCCTTCCTTTCCTCCTCCTTCTTCTTCAGAAGAACGAGGTTTTTTTTTTTTTTTTATTTTTAGAGAAGCAAACAATGCTTTGAAATTCTGCTTGGATTGAAACATTCTCCCACTCCACACTTGAAACTTATAGAATAAATGTGATAAAAATACAACTGAAAGAAATAATTATACAAGTCATTTTAGAAACAATTATCATCTAGATCACTAACAGAATCATCAACTTAATTAAAAAGCCTGTTAATTGTGTTCTTAATAAGCCTGGTACATTTCCAATCTATACTTAACATTGCTCAAACTGATACTTACTGTTAATATGTCAAAATCCGGGTGAGGACTTAGACTGTATTACCTATGTTATACTTTTACTACTTGAAAATATTGGTGGCAATTACAGGTATTCTGTGATCAAGTTTCACGTTTATAAAATGTTCTTCCTTTTATTGAAAATAGATCCCCCCACAGTATATCCTGATTATAGTTTCCCCTCCCTCTACACCTCCTAGTTCTTCCTCACCCTATCCCCCCATCCAAATCAACTTCTTTTCTGTCTGTCATTAGAAAAATAAACAGGTCTCCAAGCGATAAAATGAAATGATATACAACAAAATAAAATATGAAAATATAAAAGTGAAAACTACCATTTTTGAATTGTACTAAACAAACAGAAGGAAAAGAGATCAAGAGATGGCACTAGACAGAGACCCACTCAGTCACACATCAAGAATCCCATAAAAACGCTTAACTAAAAGCCATCAATTATATGCAAAGGACCTTGGAGGCCCTGAGCATGCTGCCTCGGTCTCTGTGAGGTCCTACGATATGATATTTGCTCATGTTGAAGAGGTCCTAATATCCTCTGTCTCTGGCTCTTATACTC
Source organism: Phodopus roborovskii (assembly GCF_943737965.1). Classification (NCBI taxonomy): domain Eukaryota; kingdom Metazoa; phylum Chordata; class Mammalia; order Rodentia; family Cricetidae; genus Phodopus; species Phodopus roborovskii. The sequence continues at coordinate 6,361,770 of NW_026126541.1, read as the reverse complement.
TTTCTGCCTTCTCTTCATTAGGGTTCCCTGAGCCCTTCGGGGAGAGATTTGGTGGAGCCCCAAAGTCTTTCTGTCCACATGCTGTCTGGCTATGGGTCTCTGCATTTGTTCCCATCTGCTGTAGGAGGAAGCGTCTCTGATGATGGCTGAGCATGGTGCTGAGCTATGGGTCTGATCCTTAAGAGGCCTTTCCTTTTGTCCAAGTACAAAGCACGTGGACTTATTTTCTTGTTATTATGCTGGTCTCGTTAATAACTTAAGCCACTTTCCCACACTTACTTCAAAGGTATTTAGGCTCTTCTTCTTCCTAAGACGGTTTCTACCTTTTTCTCTGTTGCAATTTGTTCCCAGTTCTCAAAGTAAACCCAGTTCTCAAAGCAGCTAACATTAACTATGTCACAGTCTGTTTATGGAAAATTCCTTATCCTTTACTTTTAAGCTCAGCCTCACTTAAGTTTTCAGGGCATAGGCAGAATGTAGACAGACTATTTGACAAAATATTACAGGAATAGTCTCTAGTCTCCATCTTCTTAAACTCTTGCTCAGTGGTTAAGATCAGTTGCTACATTTCCAGAGGTTCCAAGTTCAATTATCACCACTAAAGTCAGGGGCTCATAGCTTCCTGCAACTCCAACTTCTGGGGATCTGGCAGCTTCTTCTGTATTCTGTTGGCACCTTCATGAGCGCACACACACACACACACACACACACACACACACACACACACACACACAAAGAGAGAGAGAGAGAGAGAAATAATACATCTTTAAAAATATAGGTTATAGCTTCATACAGGATTGTGTAACTGACTGTAAAGCTGTAAAATACTTGGCAATAGTAAAATCTCTCTGAATTCAAGATGACCAAACGTTGACTCAAATCCAAATGTACAATGAGTTGTCCCAGATAACACTTTCCATGCTGCAGCATGTGATTGTATGAGCCTTGGCTTTGACACACACATAAATACTTTGATGTCTGAGTACATTCAATCCATACAATTCCAACAAAGGTAGCATGTAAACCCTTTGCTCAGACTTGAGATTACTGTGTGTAGGAATTGTAGCACCTTCACAGTGCTTGCAAAGTTTTCTTTTCTTAAAAATATAATGTTTTAATAATAAAGTCCATATATTAAATATTTTCTTACCTTCATTCCTCAGTATACATCCATGGTTGTAAATCTTTGGACTGTATTGCACTAGAAAGTTTACAATCATTTGAGTTGCTGGATTGAGTTTCTAAAGACATATGAAACAACTTTTGGCTTGGGATTAGGATAGAATTTCCAACAATTTCTAAAATGACCCTAAACATATCTCTTCCATTTTGAATTACGTATTTGTTCAAAGCAGTAGCCTCATTTATAAATCATTACAAAATCCAAATATTGATCAACCTATAAAAACATGGAATATGCGCCACATAATCAAGTATTTTTGTCAATTTCAATGCTTTACATGACAATAAGCAAGCATATTCATATAAACATGTACCTCTAACAACGATAAAGTTTATATATAATTAGTTTTTTTAAATTTGATATTTAACAGGAAGTTATGTGTATATCTATTTAATACACACATGGATATATATATATATATCCAGGGTCAGGTCAATGTGTCTTAAGTGGAAAGAGACTTCAAAAGACAGCAGGTTAAAGAAGCCATGTCTAGTTCACTACCATACATAGAACTACATAGAACTGTGTTTCTACATAGAACTGTGTGAGTTCTCTTTGACTGCATGTTCCTCTATTGACATTCCAGTTTCCAGACTCACATAGAAGAGACAACTGGTTTTGTTTTTTATTACAGTGTTCCAGAGTTTCCTTAGTCTATCTCTCCAAGGTGCTCCATATTTGGCCAGTATCAAAGGCATAAGAAACATGAGGCTGGGCTTTATGCTTTTGGCACTAGGTCTCTGTATTAGTTACTTTTGCATTTCTCTGACCAAGGTACTAGGCAGAAACAGTTTAATGAAGGAAAGGTTTATTTTGATTCGTGGTTTCGAGAGCATCATGATGGGGGAGATATGGCAGCCTTCCTGGCAGCAGGAGTGACTTTATGCCATGGTAGACTAGGAACCAAACAACAGCACTGGAACCAGGCCCTGGATCTAACCTTCAAAGTCCTATTTCCATCAACTGAGCCTACACCCCTTTGTTTTGTTCTGATTTTACTTGGTTGTGAGCTTACCCTTTAAGGGCCAAACTATCATCCAGCCATTTTTCTTTAGGTTTATTTTTTAATTGAAAATGTACTTTTTCATACAGCATATTCTGATCATGGTTTCTTATCTCCCAACTCTTCCTAGATCCTTCTGACTTCACCAACCACCCTTATTCACATCTTTTTTTTTTCTATTTCTCATAAAAATAAAACATAGATCTAAAAATAATAATAAAATGAAATAAGATAAAATAAAAACAAACAAACCAGAACAGGACAAAACAAAGGGAGAAAAAGAGCCAAAGAAAAACACAAGAAATATATACAGACACTGAGACACACATTTACGCACACAGAAACCCCATTAAAACAAAATGGAAAACCACAATATGCAAGGAAAAGATGTGTAAGGTTTAAAAGTTCCAAGACAAGGCAATGTGAGGCAAACTCCCTCCAAAATCACCATTGAGTTAAATTTCTGTTGGCCATCTGCTTCTGGACATGGGGCTCACCCTTAAGAGTAGTTTGTATACTCAGTGAGACTCCTTTTTAGGAAACCTGCATTTTCTTTTGCAAGAAGTTACCAATTGCAGGTAGCTTCTGGGTTAGGGATTGGGATTTGTGTCTTCTGCCCTCGGCACTGGGAACCCATCTGGATTTACCGGTGTTGACTGTGAGTGTTGCCAGAGACTCCATGTGTTCATAAGTGTGCCAGTCCTACTGTGTCTGGAAGACAGTTTCCTTGGTGTTATACATAAACACTTTCAGCAAAGTGGTAGGATACAAAATTAACTAAAAAAAAAAGTCAGTATCCCTACTATAAACAGACAGTAAAGGGGCTGAGAAAGAAATCAGAGAAACATCACTCTTTACAACAGCCACAAACAACATAAAATATCTTGGGGTAACCCTAACCAAACAGGTGAAAGACCTGTATGACAAGAACTTTGAGTCATTGAAGAAAGAAATTAAGGAGGATGCCAGAAAATGGAAAGATCTCCTATGCTCTTGGATAGGTAGGATAAACATAGTAAAAATGGTAATCTTGCCAAAAGCAATCTACAGATTCAATGCAATCCCCATCAAAATCCCAGCATAATTCTTCACAGAACTTGAAAGGATAATACTCAAGTTTATATGGAGAAACAAAAGACCCAGGATAGCAAAAACAACCCTGTACAATAAAGGAACTTCAGGAGGCATCACCATCCCTGACTTCAAGCTCTATTATAGAGCTATTGTCCTAAAAACAGCTTGGTATTGGCAAAAATAGATAAGTAGACCAATGGAATCAAATTGAAGACCCTGATATTAACCAACACACCTATGAACACCTGATTTTTGACAAAGAAGCTAAAACTGTGCAATGGAAAAAGGAAAGCATCTTTCTGGCATAACTGAATACAGGCATGTAGACGATTGCAGATAGAACCCTATCTATCGCCATGCACAAAACTTAAGTCCAAATGGATCAATATAAATTGATATAATATATAACTATATCAATATAATTGATCAATATAAATCCAGCCACACTGAACCTCTTAGAAAAGAAAGTGGGAGCTACCCTTGAATGAATTGGTACAGTAGCACAGACACTGAGATCAACAATGAATAGATGGGACCTCCTGAAACTGAGAAGCTTCTGTAAGACAAAGGACACAGTCAACAGGACAAAACGGCAGCCCAAAGACTGGGAAAAGATCTTCACCAACCCCACATCTGACAGAGGGATGATCTCCAACATATAAGAACTAAGAAGCTAGTCACCATTGGCTCTGTTTTTCTTCCTCGTCTTCACTATAGCTACCCAGCCCTGAGGGGAGAGATTAGGTGAAGACATCCCATTTAAGACAGTGTTTCAGTTGTCCACTTTTGAATCTCTCTGTTTTTATTCCCATCTAATGTCTTAAAGCTTCCACAGTCTCCCAGTTTACTGCCACTAATTCAAGTGTCCAAAGCATGAGTGAGCCTGTGGGGGAGTTTTTCAGATCAAAAACAAAAACAACCCCCAACTCTAGTATTTTGCTGGAACAGTGCAAATGGAGTCAAACTTAGCCTCATAAACATGAACTCAAGAGTTACCTCCGGCAGGAAACTTCTGAAAACCCTTAATAGGAGGTTAAGTGGCAGGACACCAGCTGTTTATTCACTAACCCAGCACTTACTAGACTTGGTATACAGGGATTTAGGTCTAAATCATTCACCAGTCCTCACTGCAGAAGGGTGAGGGCTGTGAGGGACAGGATCCCCTTTTTTGTTATTCCCAAGTTAGGCATTTGCATTTATTATTTATGAAGTAGTCTAAACATTCAGAACAATATATTCCTCACAGATAATAAGCCAAAATAACAAAATAAAGATATGTATATCCATCACTAGGACAAGTTTGCCATTCTGTATCCAATAGAATATATGATGATGTTTAGAACCAAACCAAGGAAAGTCAGTATCATTTCCTCATTATTATTTTAAAGTTTTCCAAGCATGCTTCTGGCAGTTAACATTTATGAATAAATACATAATCCTACTTTTTACAAATATTGAAAAATTATTGATAGCTATTGAATTCATCAAATGTTTCTGCTATATCTGCCCAAATTACTATATGGGTTTTCTCTTTTAATCTATTAGTGGTTATTAATTACATTGATTACATTTTCTTATTTATAATAACCTTTCAGTTTTGTGGTGATTAAAAGTTATTATCTTTGTAGCACATGATTGAGTTCAGGATGCTATTTTGTTTAGAAAAGTTAAAGTGTTTTATTTTGTACTATTCTTATTTGATTGTGGTATCTAGATCACATCAACTTGATTCCTGAACTAAGTCTATTCATTGGACAAACTTATGTGATATTGGGTATAACTATCACTTCAAATGTTTTGTAGCATTGATTTGTAAGAAAATTAGACCTAATGTTTTTGTTTTAATAAGACTCATTATGCATACAATGTTATCTTTCTGACTATCTTGCTCAATCCATTTCCTTATTCAAATTTAATGGCATAATCATTCAGAGAACTTCATCTTTGTGATCACTGATTTATGTACAGCTCTGCTTCATTTTCACTCCTTCTTGATGTGTCTTCTTTTTATCTCTTTTTCTTTCTAACTTGTTCTCTTTGCATTATTATATAATTTGAAAAAATAATTGTTGGCTTTGAAAATTCTGTTATATAAATATATCATTAATCATGCATTTTTACTTTTAGAATTATATTTTCTTGTTCTTTCTATGATGTCTTGTTGGTCAATAAATAAAAGACCCAAAGGCAGATATTGGGGTTCAAGCTTGAAGCTGAAGATCACACAATCAAGGCAGCCAAGCCAGCAGATCTTAACTTTACCCAGCTTAAAAGGCAATCCTGTCTCCACAAATCCCCAGAGAGGCAAAAGGCTCTTAACTTTCTGTCTCCTCCTCCTCCTTCTCCTCCTTCTCCTCCTTCTCCTCCTCCTCTTCCTTTCTCTACCCAGCCATATCCTCCTCTATCCACCTCCTTAGTGGTGGGATTAAAGGCTTGTGATTCCAGGACCTGAGATCAACTTTGTATGAGCTGTTTCTTTTAGGACTGGATCAATTTCATGTTGTCAGTTTGGCCTTGGACTAACAGAGATCCTTCTACCTCTTAAACCTGACTGTTATGACAAAGTGCTAGAGGGAACTTGGCAGATTCCATGACAGGTAAGGGTGACCCAGACAGGAGAAAAACATGCCAGGCAGACAGAAAGTGAGAAGTTTTATTAGAAAGGGGAGGAAGGAGATAGAAAGGAGGTAAAAAGACACAGGCAGACAGAGGACAGAAGAGAAGAGGGAGACAGGAAAAGTCCAGTCTGCCTCAGGAGAGCAGAAGGAAAGAGAGAGGGAAGAGTGGAAAGAGAGGATCAGGAAAGACAGCTTAAGTGGGCCAGGGTCTTTCTTCTAAAGGGTCCTTTGCACCTGCATGCAGACTAAGCAACCATGGAACCCTGGGCTGACCAGGATACTGCCTGAGTGCATTCTGCCAGATGACGGGGCAGGCCAGCGTAATACCCAAGTTATTACACTTAGTCCTGAGATTAAAGGTGTATGCCTGGCTTCTACGGATAACTAGTATGGCTGCTTTGCTATTGTGATCTCCAGTGGCTTTAATCAATCATAAACAATATGTCACCACAATTTCTTTCTTTTTGGGGGAGGGATTTCTTTATCTTTTTTTAATTTAATTTATTACTTTACATGTCAATCCCAGTTCCCTCTCCCTCCCTCCCTTTTATCCTCTCTGCCCCCTCACATGCACCCTGACCACCCTCCCCTCCCATCCCCCCACCCCAATTCCATATGTATGGAAATGCCATCCAGGTGGGGTCATGTAGATCTGACAGGTCATGTGAAGTAGGGACTAAGACTTCTCTCCTGTCTCTAGGTTAAGGCAGTATCTCACAATTTCTTTATTAGATATTCATCAACAGCCTTTCTCTTTTCTAAGATAAATATTTTCTGTCAACAGTGAGTCTCCCAATGATCCCCAGACTCAGGTATCTATTTCCAGAATGGGTGCTTTGACCTATAGCTCTTTCTACAGCTTATCTTCAACAGCTCCAAGTGTACATTTCATTCTTTTTGCTTCTTGGTGGCATAGTTAATTTATAACTGCATACATTATATAATGTATATAAACCTTGGGAATTTGCTGTCAATCACTGTAAATGTTCCTGTATGCTGAAAGCAGCTTTGCATCTCTGGGTGGCTGGAGACCCACCCACCATGCTCACCATCAGGCTTTTCAACTGCACAGCTAAAACCTCTCCTGGTCTATCCAGTTGTTGTTTACTTGAGCTATCATTTGCTGAGAGAGTTATTATCCTATCTCTCCCGAGCTCTGGCAAATTTTGGTTCAGTGATTTTAACTGCTATTATCCTTCTTGGACAACTGACAGTTTTGTTACCATCTAATCAACATCTTTATCTGTGTTGAGTCGGTCTTATCAGCTGCTAATTAGTCAGTAATGTTTCTCAGAATTTACCTGTGAATGCTCTGCATCTTCTGCCTTCCTTTCTCATGTGTTTGTGTTTCTCTTATAGACTGTTTTCCACATTTTATGATCTTTGCTAATCTCCAGAATGTCACTTATCACAAATATTCTCAGGTTTATATTTTTATGACACTTATTTTGTATCATTTGTCTTGCTCTTAGTGTTTTTCCACACTGTGGTGGCTTTACTTCAAGGGAATTTTTAAATTTTTATATGCTTGCTATTCTGTCCTGTAAACTCATAAACATTACACCTTTACTTTGCTATTGAGCAATAAGGATCTAAGAATATTTTAATTTCAATTATCTGCTGCATCAACTTCAACCTTCTACTAATTTTGCTGACAAATTGCTTTACTCTCAATATTTACACTGTATTCTTGAATTTAATCATTAGCGTTTTCTTCATTCATCTACACATTTGTTCTTCCTAGTGTCAAAACTTGTATCTTAGATCTCTCCTTTAGAACCATTACTTTTCTGAAGTAATAGTGAAAATCTGTTCAGCCCAATTTCTGTTACTAGTAAATTCTATCCCATGCTTTTCCTATGAAGAATTGATTTACATCTTGGTTTTAAAGAACTGGAATCCAGATGCAGAAAGGGAGGATAAGACCAGGCTACAGAACCCACAGAGACAGCTGACCTGAACAAGGGGGAGCTAATGTGCCCCCCAGACTGATAGCTGGGAAACCAGCATTAGACCGACTCAGACCCCCTGAACATGGCTCTCAGCTAGAAGGCCTGGGCAGTCTAAGGGACCTCAAACAATGGAACCAGGATGTATCCCTGGTGCATGAAAGGATTTTTGGAGCACATTCCCTTAGCCTAGATGCAGGAGGGAGGACCTAGTCCCTACTCCAAATGACTTTACAGATTTTGATGATCCCTCCTAGAAAGCATCACCCTCCCTGTGAAATGGGGGTGGGGTGGGAGGGTGGTTGGGGGGCATGGGAGGGAGGGAGTGAGAGGGAATTGGGATTGATATGTAAAATAAGAAAAAAATATTAAAAAATCTGACAAAAATAAATAAAAAATGGAATAATAAATTATTGGGTAATTTTCTCATGGCTTTAAAGTAATTACCAGCACAATACATTTTTTTCCTTCTTTCTCTTTGACTATTCTAATAATAGTTTTATAATAATGATTAGAAAGTCATAAAAGGTAGCAGGATGTTGAGCCATGCACATGCAATTCAGGTGCTTGAGAGGTATAGGTGAGATGCCCAGGAATGCAAGACTAATGCAAGGAAGTTCAAGATTCTCTTGGACTATGCAAGACACTTTCATGGCTGCTGCACACATGAGTTCATGGCACCTGTGGTTACTGGCACAAGACCTTAAAAAGATCAATCCATTCCAAATTCCAGCATGGGTGGGGATAGGTTCATGAGGTTCAGTTCCCAACTTAGGAGCTACTAATGGCTGCTGGAGTAAATGGGAATCACATTTCCTTGACACCAGAACCACTGGTAGATTTCCTAAGCTCGAGTGCTTGGACCCACACCAATGCGCATATGAGCAACACTACCTGGATTCAGCTGATTCTAGCTTTTAGAGAGAACAAAATGTACATGAGGTTGGGAGGAATTTGTGTTGGGGACATAGGAGTTAAAGGGAGAGCAAAGGAAGAATATGGCGAAGAGACATTCTGTACATATGTGAACTTTCCAAGAATAAATGTAAAAGTCATGAAACTAAAATAAAAAGAAACCAGCCAAACAAACAATTCAAAGAAATAAGCAAAAAAAAAAAAAAAAAAACAAAAAACAAACAAAAAAAAAACAAAAACAAAACAACAACAACAAAAAAACCAAAAACAAACAAACAAAAAAAAACCCACAGGAAATTCTTACCCATTATCTCTTCAAACTTTAGATATTTATTTTCTCTATGATTACCTATAGAGGTCTTAATGGACATACACTGAACTTATTTCTTCAGCTTTATTATTGGCCTTTGTATTGCTTAATTTGTGTTATTCGGCCTCTATTCCAATCCTTGTAATCATTCATATCTCTTTGAACTTAATTTCTTTTCAGCTTGTATAGACTGTTTCTTAATGATCCCATTCAAGTTGACAGATAATTATTTCTCAAAGACGAATTTCATCTTTTCCATAGTGTAAGAAGTACTCTGATCATTTAAGAATTATTTCTAGTTATTTTTTAACCATGAACTTTCATTTTTTCCTTTAGGTCTACTATATTTTGTGCCCTGTAATGGGATGATAAACTGTCACGCACCTACCTATGTTGTTTCCTTTTCTCTCCACTTTCTTTTCTTTCTTTATTTTTTGGGGAGTTGCTCTTTTCTTTCATGATGGATTAGTCATTCTATTAGAATGTGTTGCAGTTTGGGGGATTGATCCTGTAGCCATGTGCATACTAAATAGGTATCCTATTACTGAGATGAATCCACTTTAGGAAGCGTGTGGATTCCAATTCTTCTAAAAATATTCACATTTGCTTCTAACAGGTGCCCAGGTACATTACTACTACCTTGTCCAGTTACAAGTTCAGTCCCTGTCACAGCAAGTCAGACTCTAAATGTATGACTCCACCTCCAGCTCCTCATGAGGTCTTTCCACGGATCACAGATTCTCCGGGGAAACCTTTTCTCTACTGTCAATCACAGCCAATATTGACATCAATAAGAACTTAAACCCTTGTACTCCAATGAACCAGATTTTTTTTAACTAGTCTACTCCTTGTATGTCTTTTGCAGTTTCAGAAGAGACAAGAAATCCATTCTGGTTGGATGGTTTCATTTTATCCCATCTGTTCTCTTTCTGGATGGTATTGTTCAAACATTAATATAGTATCTCATAGCAGGGGGGCAGGTGGTCAGTTATTAAACCTGACAACCCAGGACCCCCACGGTGACAGGAGAGAATGTATTCCCACAAGTGTTCTCTGACCTCTGTAAAGGCTCTTTGGTGTGTATGTGTCTGCATCCATCCCCATAAATACATAAATTAATAAAAAATTAATAAATACCCCTGAGGTTTGCATTTGCATATAGTTTCAGTGTCTGGTCTGAACACCCCCAGTGAGTAGGAGTTGAAATCTTCCCCACACCTCTCTGCAAATGAAGTCCAATTGCTCAAATGCTTCTTTTAAAATATCTGTATTTTACGCATGTGTTTTGACTGTGTGTATGTATATGTATCATATGAAAGCCTTGTGCTCACAGAGGTCAGAACATGTCAGATCCCCTGGAGCTGGAGTTATGGGATGGTTGTAAGCCACCACATGAGTTCTGGGAGCTGAACCCAAGTCCCTGCATGAGTAACAAATATAACAGAAGCTCTTAACAACTGAACCATGTCTATAGCCCCATAAACAGAACTTAACTTTTCATGTCATGTGTACTTTTGTTTTCTTACAGTTCTGGTAATCTCTGGGGGCCCTGCCCCTGTTCAGCTAGTGCTCTACCACTGAACTATACTCTAGTCCTATTATATGGAATTATAAGAAGGGTTTCTGGTTGTCTGAAATTGCCATGTTTTTCCAGAACAAGATGTGCTAACATTGCTCTACTCGAATCCTAGCACCTAGTATGGTCCCAACATGGAGTAGACTCCGTGTAAAAGTGTTATAGCTAGTTAACCCAGGACGTGAACATTACCTCAAATTTCTCAGGTTCCCCTAAAGATGCCATCACCTCCAGACAACAGGAAGTGATTTTAAGAATATGACGTCCACATTCCCAAGCAGTGGGGTGGGTGGCTATGGATGTTTATCATCATTTTAGAGGTTGGTTGAAAATTGTTACTGGTCATGTTAAAGGAGGAAACTAAGTAAGGGAGAGTAGATTCAGGGATCCCTTTTGTGAAAAGGAAAACAGGGGCATAGAAATGATATAATAGCAGTATAGATTGTTGATTCTACTTTGTACTAAAACAAATGTTAATCTCAAATAGTTTGTATTGGTATACATTTTTGTATAATGATACAAATTTAAGAGTATTTTTGTTAGAAAATACTCTGTGTATGTTTCTATTTTTGTTTAGGGTATTTTTGGATATTGATATGAATTTGAGGGTATTTTTGTTATACTATGTATACATTTCTACTTTTGCTTAAAATATTTACCCATGCAACCCATTTAAAAATGTAATGTTAATGTATAATTGAAAAATACAGGTTAGTGTTTAGTCACCTATAACAATCAAACTTGTGGTCGTATTAGGTATGTTTTCAAGGTTAAACAGAGACAGATTTTTAGCTGTACAGGTGGCCTTCAAACACGTCAGAGACCTACAGAGCATGGCACTTATGATGTTTTAATAACCTACGGCTTTGTAGGATGTAAGACATATCTAATCCTAGTAGCTCCAATTTGCTTCAAAATGGGATGATGGGCATCAAAGAACCTCCAAATGGAGTTTTCTTTCAATGTGACAACATTATACATTTAGGAAAGAAACTGACTTTGCCTTAACTCCTGACAATATGCTTTCCAAACTGAACAAGCATGACCAAGCATGACACTGCCAAACTTTGCCAAGACAAAATAGGAGAGTTCTTCAAGATTACTGCTTTATAGAAAAGTCTATTAAATATTCTGTGCCTATTGGCTGAAGAGAGATGCCCCATTGTTGCAGAGGAAACATGGGTGACTATCTAGATGCCATTTGTTTGTTGTTTCTATAGTTTTGGGGGGTTGCTTGTTCTGCATTTCCTATTTACTCAGGCATTATTATAACCTTCTTGTGTTTCTGATGGGGATTGAACACTAGATAGTGTATAGTTTTCCTTGTTATCAAATTCAGAAAAAAATTACATAAGACATATAAAGTTTATAAGGTTAAAAAACATAAAAGCTTAAGTTGTTTACCTAGGAAGATGTTTTGAGGTCTAAAAGGATATTTTTAGTGTGCTAATATAAGTTATGACAAGACATGATTTAGGTATAAAACTTTGCACTCACTAAGATAAGATAAAGAATACAGTACTTTTTCTGAATTTGCCAAATGCACATGAACTAAACATTCTGAACGTAATTTTTACTTGATAATTGTTTATATTGTATATAGTTTTACTATGTTAGAGTTAAAACCTTCCCTTCTTTTTTAGACAAAATGGGGAAATGTTGTAGGATATTTTTACATTGTGTGAATGTACATTGCTGTGATTGGTGTAATAAAAAGCTGGACAGTCTATAGCTAGGCAGATTTTATAGGTGGGATTTGCAGGGAGAGATAGAAAGAGGAGGAGTAATCTAGGCTCACAGGAGATGCTAAGAGACATGGAGAGGAAACAGGAGGTGTAAGATGGAAGAGAGGTAATAACAAGTGATAGAACATCGATTAATATAAAGAGGTTAATTTAAGTTATAAGAGCTACTTAGCAATGAGCATAAACTATAGGCTGAGCATTCATAAGTAATAAGAAGTCTCTGTGTCATTATTTGGGAATGGACTGGCAGGACAGAGAAAGTCTCCTTACATAGTTCATAATGCACATAGTACATTTTGCTATAAAATTTCACCAAAGGTTACAATATATTTCCCTTAGCTTTGAAGAACACTCACACCATCATTCAACCTTAAACTTGTCATGCGTGTTCTCTAGCGACCTCTAGCACACTGAACACAGTGGTTTGTAAATTCGCTCTATTGCCAGTTCTGAATATTATGGGACATAAACATTCACTTGGCTTTTACTTAATGATTCAAGAATATCAAAGGCAGGTTAATTAATAGAAGAAAAGTATATTTCTCCCCCATGAGACATGACTTCATTGCTTATCTGAGAATTCATCATATGCTCAATTTCTCTTCTACCAAAATGTACATTTATGGAATTTAGAAGGAGGAAAACACAGTCCTCCTCATGTTCCTTGTAACAATTTTGACCATGAAAGGTTAGATACTTCCATGGGCAATTTGAATTTATGTGACTAGAATTTACACACACAATAAACTGAGATCACTATTCTTATCTGCACTAATGGGCTGGTATTTTCCTACAGAAAAGCTCTCCTGTGTATTAATTAGCTTTGGTCCTCACTGATATAGACAAGAGTGTCTCCAGGGCCTGATGTGTCCTTTATTATACAACTAAAGTCTGGAAAATCAATTTCTCAGTAAGTACACACTGGAAATATCTTCCCCTGGGTTTTAGCAAAATTTAACCGTGTCTCTACAAAGTGACTCTGGAGTGTGAATCCTTCTCTCTCTCTGTCTCTGTCTCTGTCTCTCTATCTCTCTTTCTCTCTCCTGTGTGTGTGTGTGTGATAGAAAGAGAGAATCAGAAAACAAGATATGAAAAAAAGTTCTTCATATGTATTTACTGAATGTTAGGGTGCAAATGTGGTTTGTCCCTGTAGAAACCCATATTGGAGCTTAATTCCTCCACCTCATGGTACCACACTGCTGTGGATCCTAAGGAAAGGGATCCATTAATTCCCCCCAATGGGATTAATACTTTTATCTTGAAAGTTGATACCGAAAAGGTGTGATGGGCCTGGTTCCTGTGAGAGTGAATCATACAGCAAGTTGATTCATGTGGTTTACTCTCCTCTTCTCATCATACGTTTTGTTCTGCCCATCATGTGATCCTCTCAATCACGTCATGAGGTCAATTGAGGTCTATGCCAGGTGTGACTTCTTGATCTTGAAATCCCATTGTCTAAATCTATAAAGTAAGCAAATCTTTCTTTTTCTCCATTATTCAACCTCCAGTGTCTACTCTCTACTATATTCTCTTTACTACTCCCATGCCAACAGAAAACATTAACTAAGACATTGAATAAATATGAATAAATTGATGTGTAAGGAGAATGCATTCTCTCTGACTGCTAGGAAGGGATCATGTGCTTCAGAGACTATGCCATTTTTTCTCAGGATCCCGATCCAGTAGGGTAAGATGATTCTCCTTCCCTCACTGCTCTGTGTTCCAACAGCCAAGAGAGCTCAGAGAGCTGTCCTGTTCAGGTCTCTCGCAGCAGTCAGGGTCCAAGTTTAGCATTCAGCCTCATTTCTCTTCTACAGGTTTGGGTCATTAATCACGGGCAGAGCTGAAACTGACATTCAAGTGGTGTTGACAGGTTGTTTGTTCAAGGCCAGTGTGTTAACTAGGTCAACCCTCCCTGAACAGCCTGAAGACCCATTGGCTGTACAGGATGACTATAACAGTCTTACTTGGAATACACACTTTCTTTGATTATTCTCTTCAAAAAGTCCCAGAATGCCTTTCTCAAAGCCCACCATTGTATATTTTGTATTTACTCATCAAGTAGGAGGAGGTGATTGGGGATAATCTTTTTTTTAACAGAATATCTTTTAAAAGAATAGCTATTATTCTTCAACAATTACATACATATAAACAATCTTGATCATATGTACTCCAAGTTGCTCCTCACTCCTCAGCATCCTTTAAGTCGGCCCACACACTCCTCCCAGATTCTGTTAACATTCTTCCTTAATCATTTGTGTCCTCTCTTTTTCTTTAATACCTCACTGAGTCCAGTCACTGTTATCTGCTGGAATGCTGGCTGGTCTTATGGACATGATCTTATGCAGATAATCATAGCTTCACTGAGTTCATGGGTACAATGGTTACAGTATATCCAGAAAACAACATTCCACAGCAAGTGTCCCTCTACATCCTCTCTTTCTTTTTTTTCTGTTTTTTTTTCTTTTTTATTATTTTTTGGTCTCTATTTGGAGTTTGGAGAGAGTTGATATAAATCCTATTTAAGTTTTAGCAGTCAATATTCAACTCAGCTTACAGATCAGTTATGAGTTTCTGCATTAACTGCTGAGTGCTGCCCACTACAGAGAGAAGCTTCTTTGGCCAAGGTTTAAGGCCACACTACTCTATGGAGATAATCATAAGTATTTAGCAGGCAGTTGAAAACATGTACTCTAGAAAAGCAACAACACTAAGATCATCTACAGGGTCTGTAACCTTCTGAGACATAGGCTTTTAACCAAGTTTACAGTGCAAGGCCTGCATTTTATTTCCTGTTGAACAGGACTCACATTCAATACCAAAGCAGTTGGTTACGCCCATAACTTTTATGCCAGTGGGTACATCTGTCTGGATAGGCTAGTATTGTAGAACACAGGGTGAGCTGTGGGGATCCCATTGAAGTGTATTGTCTGACAATAAACTGCATGTCACCTTCCATTACCATGAAAACTAATCAGCAGGGAGGACATTTTCAGGTTACTTACATCCTGTCTTCTCTATGTCTTATGATTAAAGTTTGCCATGTCTTCAGCAATAACGTCTTACCATTTAGCTCTGGTGGGAAATCAAGAGTGTTGTCAATAGCCTGTGCTGTTTGAGGGGTGTTTCTGTGCCCTCCCTGACAAATACTTTTTAGGGAAGTATCTAATGTCTGGTACTGGGATTTTTCTTGGGATTTGATGCCACAAAAAGTAGAAGAGAGCATAAGAGACTGAATAGCAATATTCCCCAATGGGTAACTCAATCACAGCCCCTCCTCTCAAGGCCCAGGATCATTGTGGAAAAGGAATTGGGCAAAACAATTGTAAGAGACAGAGGAGACTGATGACTATAGGAAAACAATAGGTTTGGGATACAACTGAAGTCACACATATGATCTGGCAGTGCCTATGACTGTGTGCACAAGGCCTGTACAAGGCGGCACTAGACAGAGTTAAAGAGTGATCTTACACTCTTACCTGAAGTGCTATTTGACAATTGATGGCTGCTGGGAAAGAGGGAGAGAGGGCTGATTTTCTTCAATGATGTGTACATCGATGTTCTGGTATACAGCTCTACATGCATGCATCTAAGTGGATGCTCTGGATTAAAGGACATAAAAATAAAAGAATATGTGAGATTGGAAAGGAATACTGGTAATGGAGATGGGGGAATTGGAGGGAAAGGAATGGGGATAGAACTGATCAAAGCATATACACATGCACATAAATCTCAAATCAATAAGCATTAAAAAAATCATGCAAAGAGTTCATTGAGGTGAATAAGCAATTGGCAAGAATGGAGATACAAGTAAGCAATATGTCTGTGAAATGGCATTTAACTTTACATTTAGCCAAGAATTACAAATCAGAGGAATAATGACCACAGATATTAGTAAGGAAGCAAGCAGTGGCTCTCTGGTAGCCTAAAATCAGAGGTCATCTGATAAATCACAGAGGTGACAAACTTCTCGATATATAGTACTCTGAAAACTAAGAGTTTGTTTCTACTATTTACCTGCACAAATGTATTCAAGAAGGGTTTGAATATGATGGTGCCATTCATTCTAATATATTTAAATCTAAACATATTGAAATACCCAGATATATACAGATAATGAAAAGATTAAGTAAAATATTTTGCAAATCAGAGAAAATATACAGCTGTTAAGACAATATATACCCATGTATATGTCAATTACAGACATTAAAAATATTATGTCCAAATATAATAATGAAATAATAGTACAGTATTATTTAGAGGAAGTTCAAAATCATTAAAATTCTACAAATAGATCATAGAGCTAAACCGATGCTTTCTGAATTGTTTTAAAATGTGATAAGTTGATATATATTGAGCTTACAGTAGTTATTGTCTATGGACTAAAGAGATAATCAAACTGAAGGGAAGGACTTAAAGGACCTTACACTATTTAAAGAAACAGTAACTAAGTAAGCCATATACGATAATAATACATACCCCTGTAATAAATTGCTTACAGACTAAAGAACATGATATACATGTTTGTGTTCTTTTGTATATAATCTATAGAACTTAAACCACAAACAACTCCAAGTTTCTAAGAGGGAAAAAATGGCAAACATGTTCTTGGCAGATATTGACAACTCTTTAAAACTTAAAGCAATTAAACCATATTGTACTTGCATAAATGTCCTAAAAAAATCAATGGAACACAACAGAGAAGCCTGAAAAAAGGCTGTCTAATATATCTGAATCTAGTAAGTTATGAAGGCAACATCAGAAGCCAAAACATAAAAGAAATACTAGTCAATAAATAGTGGTAAAATGAGGTAACAAATTTTCCAGGATTACATCTTTACAATAAACAAGAGCGTTCTGTCAGTATGGATTAGTGGCAATATATAATGGACGAAGAAAGTGTGCAGAAATCAAACATGGTTTTGCTTTTCTTAGGTCAATGAAACTCACAAAGAAGAGAAAGACTAGACAGAATCTTTTAAAGCATGAAGCAGCCTGTGCTTAAAACAAATGATAGGAACTCTTCTAAAAATAAACGTCTGCATCATGTGTGATGAGCGGTTGAGCTTTTAAAAATGAGGACGTCGTGCATGAGGACTGTGTCTCCACCACCCCCTCCCCTCAACCTTCTTCCATGTCTCCACCCATAAGTCTCTTCTTTAATTATGTGTGTGTGCACACATGTATGAACAATCTACTGAATCCACATAGCGCTCTTTCATGCACACGTGTTCAGGTTGGACATTTGGGATGTTATCCACTATAGAAGAAGTATATCGTGGGATGAAATGAATCCTTTCTCTTTTCCATTGACCACCTGTAGCTCTTCGGCACTTGCAAATCAATAAGAAAAATAGAGACACCAACCATAAAAATGGACTAAAGGAATAAATTATTTATGTATAGTCAAATTCATTAATCATTAAAATGAAAATTTCTACTCATTGGTGTCACTTGCCTTTGGCCTAGAATGAAGAACTCTATAAAAAAAAAAAATAGGACAGCAGCTACTGGGAAATTAACCTTTGCAAGTACAGTTCTGATTGGAAATCAATATGCATTTTCAGACACGGGGCTGATAGACTGGAGTGGGAAATGATCACATTTCCCCCTGTGAACTAAAGCCAGAAAGGTAGACATCTACCTTTTGCTTCCCCAAGATAATTTACCAATGTCTCTATTCTAAGGCTCTTTGCTTAAAATTTTAAACTCTGTGCTCATCAACGTATGCTACACCGTAGTTTCTATGGAAAAGCTACTTTAGGTCTTCATGAGGCTGAGCATCCCTACACATCCCAATGTAATCTTAAATTACTGTCATTTGGAAAGCATTTCTAGCCAGCCTTAATGATACTCAAGTGCTTTGACACAGAGCTTGAGATAGTCTAGATATATATTTAACAATTTAATAAATTAGAAATATGCAATTTATTTTCAAGATTATCAATGGCTGACTAACTTATCACAAGAAAGAAAAATAGGTAAATGGGGGCAGACAATGTAAGTAAATGGATGAAGCCGAGCAGAATGATCTGTTCCAGGTTAGCTTCAAAATAGATTAGCTTTAGACTAGATTATTTGGGGGTGACATACTTCCTTAAACTGAGAGTATTAGAATACCCTGATATTGGTAAGGGCTCTCAATGGGATAGTAATGTGCTTACATTGTAATAATATTATAAAAATTAAAAAGGAAATGATTTTAACAGATTTTTAATTTTCTTATTATTATACACATTGATCCCGGTTCCCTCTCCCTCCCATCCTCCTCTGCCCCTCACCGTCCCCCCATCCCATCCCCAACCACTTCCCAGGGAGGGTAAAGCCTGTCATGAGGGATCATCAGAGTCTGTCCAGTCATCTGGGGTAGGGCCTAGGCCCTACCCCTTGTCTCTAGGCTAAGGGAATAATCCCTCCATGGGGAATGGACTCCTGAAGTCCATTCTTGCACTAGGGATACATCCTGGTTCCACTGTCAGAGGTGTCCCAGGCCTCCTAACTAAGACCCAAGTTCAAGAGGTCTGGACAGATTTTTAATCACAGTTTTAAAAAAAGTTATGGGGGACACAGATAGAGTTCTGCACTGTCCCTCAACATTCCAAGACAAAAATACATTAGAAGGTTGATCCAGACTGCCAGTTTTACTATGCTTAGAATAACCTAGAACACTAATTCTCAACCTTCCTGATGCATCGAGCATTTAATATATTTTCTCATGTTGCAGTGACCCCCCAGACAAAAATTATTTTCATAACTATTTCATAACTGTAACTCTGCCACTATTATGGGTTGTAGTATAACTATCTGAATCTTTCTGATGGTCTTAAGGGACCCCGGTGAAAGGGTCATTTGATCCCAAAGGGGATGTGGCCCACCGACATAGTCAGTGCATTGGACATTTCTACTATATTGACGAGAGGGTATTGACTAAGTGGGAAAGGCGCCCTCAAGCTGGCAGCATCTTTCAAAGGGAAGCTAAAATGTCAGCAGGCCTTGTGTGGCCTTGTATTCATCTCTATTTTATTTAACTTTTGGTAATAATTCCATACAGATGTATAATACGTCGAGATCATATCTATCCCACACTCTGCCTTTAACTTCTCCCAGAACTCCACCAACACCATCATCCTACCTTTTCCTCCTTCTCATTCTAGATCCCAGTGCCAAGTATGGCATACCCATCCCACTTGGCATTCAGAAAACCCAAAGCAACACAAGTTACCATTACTCTTGATTGCCCACTAGAATTATGGTTGCTAAAGGCATGGCACTGTTGATCACAAGATATGAAGAAATCAAACAGCAACTGACTTCAGTGTCTCTGCCCAGCTGGCTAGCTTTCAAAGTACCTGAAGGCGCTGACTGTGCAGGCTGCTGGGAGGGAGAAACGGTCGCTTCCTCTTAAGAAACCACCCAGCACTCTCTTGCCATCGTCTGTGAAACCAGACACCAGCTGTTTTGGCCTTCTAATCGACCCTACAATCCCACAGAGAGCTCTGCGCCTCCTAGAGAATGTTGCTGAATACTCTCAGTCTGAAATCCCAGGTCTTCAAGCTGGTAACAATGCTCTGAGATGCCAGGAGAGACTATAGGCAAACCTCTAAACGAGCCCACGCGAGCCAGTGTGATAAGGAAGTCCACTCTACTTCAACATAGGTAAGTAGGATGACATAATTGGAAGCCATGTTTTAACTATGCTTTTCCTTTATGTTACTGCTAAAACCGAGCTATTAAAAAGCAGTCCTTCTCCTTTTACATAAGATAACTACTCCGTTCCTGGAAACAGCAATTAAAAACCAATTTGATCTCAGAACTGGATTAAAGTTTTACCTTTTGACAACTCTGACTGCAGTTGTTACCAGGACATGGGAGTGCACATGATTCTTTGTCTTGTGACCTGCAAAGTGTGAGAAACCAACTAAACTGAAATGTAGTTGGTCTTAAGAGTAATTCTTGGGATACTCCTTCTCCTCTTCCTCCTTCTCTTCTTTCTCCTCCTCTTTTTCCTTGTTTCCTTTTCCCCTTTAACCCTTTCTTTAATAATAATAACTGAACATAGGTCATTTCACAACTCTGGTTTAAAACAAACAAAGCATCATTTGTGGAAAAAGAATGGACAGACGTCCAGGCTGAAGTACCTCTTCACAACTCAATAGAAATACTTGAATTGCAAACAAAGCTTTGTTGGAGAAACAGAAGGAGGGTGCATGACCCCTTCTGAGATGGAAATAGAAGAAAGCAACCAAGGAAATAAGGCCAAAAGTCTAAGGGTTGGGCACTAATCCAGTTACATATGAATCTTCTGGAACAGCTGTCTAAACCGGTTGTCTTCATCTGGAGAGGCCATAGCTTATCTTCAGGATTGGGGTCTCTAAAGGCATAGCTAGATTTTCAGTGTAAAGTAGCCTAACATTTCCTAGAAAGTTGACTACTAAAAATGCACTTTGTCATCCTCCAGGGACAGTCATCTAAAAGAATGATAAGAGGATAGCAATGAGCAGCAGAATGAGTTCGGGGCAATCACACTTTGCTCAAACATTATCGATTGATTTTAGGAGCAAAGCCAGTACAATATTAGAGACGATCTGAAGTCTAAAGTTATGCGATACATGTTTGACTTGGCAACAAAAGTCCAAATCTTGTCTATGAGTTCAAACTCTCTTCCATAATTATATCATGAATTGCACTGTTCTCCCGGCTACTGTGAAAAGCTAGAGTTCTGTTAGGAGATTATGAGGTCTTGGTGAGGAGTGGTGGCCCATGGGTCCCACTTACAAAGAACTGTACATGCTGGGAAGAAGACCCACACAAGGAAAGCTTAGTAGCAGCTGGAAAAGAGAATACCAGTGACTCTGGGGACAAGGCAGTGTCCTGAGCTGGGAAAGTGAAGCTACAGTTGGAAATTGAGGTAGCTGAAGACACGGAGAATGGAGAGTGGTCATATCCCAAAAGTGAACATGATGGTTAGCAGCTGCAGGCGTAGAAAGTGGTCATAAAGAACGGAAAGGAAAAAAATGAATAAAACCAATGTTTAATTAGGGCAGTCAAACACTTCCCATCAAAAGAATGGAAGAGAAACCAGAGGTGTGAGTCTGTCAGAATACACTTGATATTTTATAGGCTTTGTCACTCTTCCCATTGTGGACTCCTCTTACAGGTGGTCTTTCCCCCCCGCCGGTCTTGTTCCACCATCACACCAGCCCCAAATACACAGAGAGACGCTGTATTAGATATAATTCTGTTGGCCAATTACTAGTGTTTCTTACTGGCTAACTGTGTCTTAAATATTAACCCATTTCAATTAATCTAAGTACTTCCATGTGGTTTTATCTTACCGGAGAGAGAGACTGGCGTCCTACCCTGTGGGTCCTCCATCTTGGGACTCATCCCTACTACTTCCTCTTTCCTCCTTGTCTCCTAGTCCCTCCTATCTTGCTTTCCTATTGGCCAACAGTGCTTTATTCATTAACCAATAAGAGAAACATATTTACTGACTGACATCCCCCATCAGACTCCCTCTCCTTTTCCCTGACTGGCTCTTAACAATTTGGAATGTTTTATATATCACCCCAGGGGCAAGGTGCAGCTCTCTTGTCTTTTGTTATTATTTTATGTGTATAAGTGTCTTCATGTAGGTCTGTGTATCATTTATGGGCCTAGTGCCCGTGGAGGCCAGAAGAGGATATCACATCCCCTAGAACTGGAGCCACAGATGGTTGTAAGCATCCATGTGTGCTGGGAATCAAACCAATGTCCTCTGGAAGAGAAGCCAATGCTTATAACCACAGAACTACCATTCCAACCTAGAGTAGCCTCTGTTGGAGGGACATCCCTTGTTTTCAATATCAGCCCAAGTTCCCCTAACTTTCCTACAGGCTTAATTTACAAACCAGATAAGAAGTTCAGATTGCCCAAAGCTTCTCACTGCGAAAGCACCCACTTCTTCCCCTTGCACCAATGCTACGCACTTCTGAGGCAGCAAGATCTCAAGAAGTAGGAGGCTCCTGGCCATTATCCAGTCAATGCTTCACTCAGAAAAGAAATCATCATCCGAGAATGAGTTTCTGTTTGCCAAACAGAATTAAATTTCTAGAACAATAACTCAAAGGAAAACTTGGATCCTTACATTAAACAAGTGTGCTTGTTTGAATGGAGCACACTTTTAAGGGATAGTAAAGTCTCATAGCCATTGGTAATAGCTGTAATTAACCCACTGTGAAAATCTAAAACTCATAATCAATGACCCTATTCTACATACTTTATATAAATTGACTCATTCAGTTATGTCTGTAACCCCCTGTCTTGAAGTTACTGTTGATGTGATGAAACATCATGACCAGAAGCAACTTGGGTGGGAAAGGGGTTTTGTTTTGCTTTGTCCATTTTACATATCCTTAATCACAGTCTCTTGAGGGAAACCAAGGCAGGAACTCCAACTGGATGGTAAACTGGAGCCAGAAGCTGACGCAGAGGCCATGGAGTACTGCTTACTGGCCTGCCCCTCATGGATTACTCAGCTTGATTTCTTCATAGGATCCAGGACCACCTTCCCGTGGTTTTTTTCAACCCACAATCGGAAGGGCTCTTCCCTGTCAATCACTAATTAAGAAAATGTACTACAGCCTGCAGCCAGATATGATGGCGGCATTTTCTCAGATGAAGTTCCCTCCTCTCAGATGACTAATGCTTATGTCAAGTTGACATAAAACCAAGCAGGACCCTTCATTAAATGTACATGATTAAAGCAAGAGATAATAAAAGTGAACTAACTCACTTCAGGAATGCACCTGAGTCAGGGATCCTAAACCAGGCATCCTTGATTCCAGTATTCAAGAGCTGCATAGCTCTGACGCATCAAATTTCAATTGCAAAGATGCTCCACTTTCCCCTCCTGCCAATCAAACTGGCTTTGAAAGTCATGGAGGTAGAGAATATTTGAATGTAGGATCAGGAAGGAACCTTACGAAAGGATTCTAATTAGCAGCAATGCTACCAACATTCCTGGAGAAGTCATGTGTGAGCAGAATCTTTTCTTCTAGATATGTTGTGAAAACTGTTACAGAATGTCATCTACAAAGGCTTCATTTGTCAATCAGAATATTATCTCTATAGGTCAAAATGTCTCAGATTTGCAAGCACTGATATTTGGGGCTTATTAATTCTTTGTTGCAGACTTCCTGTGCCATATAGGATGTTCAATGTTATTCTATTATATTACAGGGCTCAAAACCACTCAAGTTGAGAAGTACCCTGTCAAACACAGACCATCTAACTCTCCCCTTTCTATATAATTTCAGCTAATCCAATACTGCTAAAGCTCCCTCTTGAGCTGTACTAAATGGGAGAAGATTCCTATGGAGGAAAAATCTATAGTAGAATAACCATAGTGACAATAACATGGGGGTTGACATGAAAACATCTGATTCCAAGGCTTAGACCCACTGCTTAGTGACTACAGATGAGACCACTTCTCTGATCATCAGTTATTAACTCTCAGAAAGAGTTATTGCAAACTCCATTGTAGAGTTCTTGAGAAGTGTGGGTTTTATAGGCTGGCATCCCTGGGCTTGAATCAGGAACTTTCTGTTTCATGGCTTTAGGAGTACTTCTTTGGGCTTTACTTGTCCATACCCTCATCACTGTAATGTATATACTGGCTCCTCTGCTGTGGGCTCTCTCCATCCTCACTCTAGTTGCCAGCCTATTACATCTGTCTCAGGTCTTGGGGACTTTCAAACTACTCTGGTTAGGTGAAGTCCCTTTGCTTATCTGCATTTTAGAGCAATCTTGATGTAACCAATTCTTCCTTAGCAATCAGTTACAACCCTTTTTTTATTTTAATCCAAATTAGGCCCCTCATCTATGGTTCTTTAGAAGGGCACTCTGGGCCCCGAAAGTTATCAGAATGAAGATAAATTCCTTACCACTAACTGAAGGAGCTTGCCAAATTGTAATATTTTACAAAGTAGATCTAGAACTTGTCCTCCAATTTCACATCATGTTCTGCTTGAGAGCCTACTAGGTACTGCATAGCAGCACTGAAGTTCTCATGGCTCAACCAATCATTGCTTTTCAATGATTCTTCAGCTTTTAACAAACTATTTTCTTCACCTCAAAAGCTACATGCTTCTCAATCCAATATGACTCACCTCCTAATTTGTATTTATATGTTGATACTCTGAGAAAATGACCCTGAGGCTTGTCAGTCAGTCTTCTTTATCCTCTAATGCTGTTTATCCATTTTCTTGCATCATTTTTCAGCCACAGAATAATATCATCTATCAAAATGTCTTGCAGACCTTTAGTTGCATGTTCATTTTTCCTACCTCCCTGATTATAGTCCTTATGAGGCCTCTTACAAATGTGCAGATCAAATTGCAATCCTTCTGCTTTGAGGGACATGGTGGCAGTCTCTCGGCAGCTTCTGCCCTTCTCCGGCTTCATGGGAAGCTGACCCAACTCCATTTTTACAAGTGGCCTGAAAGGCTTAAAGGTAATGCAATTTCCTTTCGCACAGGCCTGTACAACAACACAGGCAGCGAATGCCCAGACTATGAAAATTTTGCTTGTAGGGATCAGGTGGTGGTGACACAGTATCCATCCTTGGCTAATGAGACAAGAGATTTTCTGGAAGGAGTTTTCTTTTTCTGCACCCGAAATAAGGCTTAAGAGGTGGTCTCAGATCTGCATAAATGTCATTTTGCTGCCACCTCTTTATATCTGGAGGTCTGAAAGTTCACATGGATGATAAGAGAGCTAAGAGCACTGTGGAGCAGACCTTGACCTCCGGTTGAACAACTCCTGGCCTCTTCCACACCTTGAGATAATAATTTCTTTCACTGTTTCAACCAGCATAGGTTTTCTGTTCCTTGAGGCCAAATGGATCTTGGCAAACACAAGGAAGCAGTAGTTTCCTTATCACTTAAATTTCAAAGTGGGTCTTTGCTTCATTTGCTTCATGGATTTTTGTTTGTTTGTTTGTTGGGAGTATCTCAGTTAGCCCAGGCTAACTCGGGCTCACTGTGAAGTCTGACCATGGGTTCACAGAGGTCTTCCTGACTTAGCATCCTCCCTAGTGCTGGGATCACATGCATGAGCCACCATGCCATGCTGGCCTCTTGGTTTTTTCTTACTGAGCTTGTTTCTTGTGACCTACTTTAAGAATATATGTCGAGGTTTAAAAACAACACATATCTGTGTGTTTTCCATTCTGGGAAGCAGCAGTATGCATTTCACTGGGCTTAAACAAAGATGTCAGCAGAACTGATTCATTCTGGAAGTTTTAGGAGAAAATGTGGCTTTTCGCAGCCCCCGCAAGCTGTCAGTTCCCTCTGGATGTAGATATGACCTCTTCCAAGCATCTCTGAAGCTTCTTGGTTATATTGCCATGTGTCTCCCATCTTTGTTTAGAGTAAAGAAAAAAGCCCTGGCTCTCTTCTGTATGAGTCATGAACTGTGGTTACATATAGGACTAGCCCACATACTTTAGGGTAGCTAATCCTTTTCAGGGCCCTTGCCTTGAAACATCTGCAAACACCATGAAAGTCAGTGATCAGAGTTCTGTAATTAGAGCCTGGATGTCTCTGAGGGCTACTGTTTAGCATACCACATTTGCCTGATCTAAGAAAATTCGTGAAAATCGAAATTTCAAACGCATTTCAAAAGCTTACCCCAATATCTCTTTATTCATTTGTTTATGTGCATGTTTATGTGTGGGGGGGGGCAGAGAGAGAGAAAGAGAGAGACAGACAGACAGGGAGAGAGAGACACACAGAGAGAGACAGACAGACAGGCAGAAAGAGACAGAGACAGAGAGAGTGCTCGCTTGTGCATGTATGTATATGCACATGCCCATGTACACACAGAAGCCAGAGTAGGACACTGAGTGTCTCACTGGATCAGCTTGACTTGATCCCTCGTAATAAGGTACCCACCTACCTGAGCCTGGAGCTAGGCTGTACACAAGCGAGCCCCATGATTATCTCAGCTCTGTCCTCACCAGAGATGTGCTGGGATGACAGGACACATGGAGCCATGCTCAGTGACTTACTCCAGTACTGGAGACTTAAACTCGGGCCCTCATCCTGACCCTAGGGGATCTCATCCACTCAGTCACCCTCTTAGCTCCTCATACCTTTATCATAAAATGAGGAGGCCCAGACCCAATATTAGAAATGGAGACATGGAATGTAAGACACGTACCCCTGCTAGATTTCCTTGATCGCACTGTATTTTAATATTGATTCTGTAATCCCAGTTCTCATCAAATGTTTGACATTAGAACAGAAAGCTACAAGTTTTTCCTTTAATAAGACAAAAGGACTTTTAAAATTGATCCTAACCTCTCTGGGAATCTAACCCAAACTAGTTTCTGGATTGCTTTGTATCTTCTACTGATAATTTCTCCAGTAACATTGCATACATTTTCTAGCTTTTACCAGCTCAGTCAATAACAGCCTGAGAATCCCATTATAAAATATACCGAATTGGCGATGTAATTGCATCATGCTGTATTGTTGCAGTTTTGTTTATTTCGGCTCGAATGTCCATTGGACATAATGGTGCTCTCACAACAGCAAACCTCTTTTCAAAGGACTAACCGCTCTGGATCCTTCAGCTCCTTCTCAGCACCTCGTCCTTTCAAACACCCTGATCCACTATTGCAAATCTTCAGAAAACATGTGTTTAGAATGCCTGGTAAACAGGACTGTGATTTTCTCCATAATTACACCATTACACTTCATTTTCTACAAAGATATACTCCTGCAAACCATTTGTGCCACATTTTAGCTTGAGTCAGCATCAAGGTATCTGTGACTCAAAAATGAATAAGCTGCTTCTCTCAATTATACCCCGAGTCTGTTAGATGCCTTTCAAAATTGGTATCATCACCGAGTCTCTCCCTGTAGTTACCAGTTAGTCAAAATGTGTAGTTCACTGAATTATGTGAAAACAAATCGGTACAAACTAGGCAAAAGTTACTTTTTCCTCTGGTCTTTTATTCTCTGACATAAAAACAAAAGTTCCAAAAAGTCTCTATCAGAAGGAAAACCTTTCTTATCCTTATTAGTCATTTTTGATGGACCTACAGAATGGTTCTTAAGGAAAATTTGTAGTTAAATTTTCATACCAAATTTTCCTTTTTGTCTTCTGCAACTATAGCCAGAAAAATCATAATGTATAATTTCTTTAAAAGCCTAGCTCCTACTATTATAGGGCTAATCGAATTCATTATTACATTTAGTCTTTATAATATCCCTATAAAATGAACACCATTAACCTTGTTTTATGGAATGTAAAGTTTGTTTCTAGGATAAGGAATTCAACCAAGGTCATGGACCAGGTTTCTATGCATATATAACCAACAGTTGCAGAGTTTAGTGGCTTACTGCAATTTTTCACTTCTCATACTCCTGGGCATTGCATGGCTGGGTTCTTTTTCTGCTGGTTCCCCTGAGTCCCTCCCTGTGGCTGATGACATGGGGTGATGGGATGTAAGTAGTGCTTCATCTCAAGAAGCCATAGCTAAGTTCTGCACAGGGTAAAAAGGCCATCTTGCCCTAAGTATACAAGATCTCCTCAGGTCTGTCACATTCGTGAATGTTTCATTGGCCAAAGTGAAACTGAGTGTTAAGTGGAGGAATACCTAAATGTGAGTCTCCTGGGGGACATGGTTCACTGGGGGGATCATTAGAGCTGTACCATATCTCAATTACATGGCAAGTATGAGAGGATCATATAGCCCTTTCCAGACATGGAAACATAAAACTGATCACATGCATGATAGTTCATAATTTACTGATCATATTTCAGTGAATAATATTTTGTGCTTTTTTCAGAATAAATCTTTACCTGTACTGATTGTCAAGTAAACATTAAAAAAGAGTAGACTTATAGTTTCACTGCTCTGGTTTTAGTCAAACTTTCTGCTGTTAAGAATGCCTTCTAGCAAAAACAGTTACGTTGTGAGAAGTTCCCACTTTTCTGGAGGAGTTCTGAGTTTGTAACCCCAGGCAGATAGGTTCATTAATTTGTTCTAAATAGTTCAGTGGCTTAAGTCAGTGCTCCCTTACACTGAACTAGGTTATCATATGTTTCATTCCAGGATTCATTTAGTCTGAAACCCATAAACTCTGGACTTAGACCTTTGTTCTAGTCTTAGCATATGCTAACATTGAGAGGAAAACATTCAAGAATCCCATAAAAACACAAAACTAGAAGCTCTAATATATATGCAAAACCTGCAGGTAAACAAATGATTAAAAAGAGAAATTGAAAAAGATCAAAACAAAAAAGTCATGCTGTTGAGTTCATTTTCTGTTAGCCATCTACTGTGGACATGCAGCCAACTCCTAGAAATAGTGAGACTTCCCTGGAGAAAACTAATTTTTCATTTACAAATGGCTATCCAGAAGAGGTAGTTTCTGGGTTAGGGATGGGAATATGTGTCCACTGCTTTCAGCTCAAGGAACCATTTAGTGTAGACCTGTATAGTCCTGTGTGTGATACCTCAGTCTTGGGTGAATTCATATGTGCTTAGGTCCTGCTGTGTTTAGAGTGCCTTGTTTCCTTGATGTCCTCCATCCTCTCTGCTGTGTTTAGAGTGCCTTTGTTTCCTTGATGTCCTCCATCCTCTCTGCTGTGTTTAGAGTGCCTTGTTTCCTTGATGTCCTCCATCCTCTCTGCTGTGTTTAGAGTGCCTTGTTTCCTTGATGTCCTCCATCCTCTCTGGCCCTTACACTATTCCTTCCTCTTCTTCCATGGGGTCCCCTGAGCCCTAAGGGGAGGAGTTTGATGAAGATATCCTACTTAGGGATGAGTATTCTGAGATCTCTCCTTATCTGCATATTGTCTGGCTGTGGGTCTCTGCATTTATTCCTGTCTGTTACAGGTGACCTCTGTTTCTTAAGGAAATCAGAAAGTCACTAGTTACTCAGTCTTTCCATTCCCCTCTTTGATCCAGAATGGCATCAGTTGACGATAGTTTTGGTTCTACTCCTAGATCCTAGGTTCCATTTAGACTCTGCCTGTACCTCAGCTTCTTAGCTATAAAACAAAGATGTCAGATTAGATGAGAAAGAACATTCCAGAAATCCCAATGCTTATGCATATTCAGCATGAACAGTTGAATAAGCTCAGCTACAGCTATAGACATCTGTTGGCAGCAGCAATGGTCATCTTAGCCACAATAATCACCTTTCATCAAAGCACATTTGCAGTGTGCTATAACTTAGATCTGATTGTCCTCCAAACTCCATGTATTAAAGGCTTGGTCCGTAGCCTACAGCACTGTCAGGATGTAGTGGGCTCTTTAAAGGGGTGGCTTCTAGTCTTCAGTTTCTTTTAGGCCATACCCTTGAAGGGAATTGTGGGATGCCACTCCTTTCTTTCTTTTTCCTCTCCCTCTCTGCCATGAAGTGAGCAGCTGTTCCTTTCTTTACACGTTCACCATGATACATTGCTTTGCTCCAGCTTCCAAAGCAACAGAGCCAAACAATTATAGGCAAGAACCTTGGAAATTAAAAGCCCAAATAAAACATTGTCCTTATAGGTTGGTTATCCCAGAAACTCTTTGGTGTAATGGAAAACTAACAGTCTGTGTTGGGTTTAACTTTGAATGCATATGGGAATATCATTGATCTCTAATAATTGATGATTGCAAACAGAGTTTGAGGCAAGTGTAATGTATACACTACAACAAGGCAGTGAGTACTTCTGAAGGGGCAGCTGGGAGAAGAGGAATAAGGTGGGAGAAACTTCAAGATGTATGTATAGCAAATCCGCTCCCTTTCATCAGCTGCCCTGCACATTTTAATACATTTTTCAATATTCACCCAGCCTATAATCAGTTGTCATTTGTCTGTTATGGCTCTGTTGGTTTAAATTACTTTATCCACACCATGGAAGATATAGGTGTTGGCATGCACAAACAGAGGGCGGGCCTATTTTCCCAAAGTATACTGGGACTCATAGCATAATAAGATTCAAACCTACACTCACTGTCTCCTTCCACACCCTTCCCTCAGCTTGCTTCTCAATTCCAGACAACCAGCTTCACTATAATATCTGTAAGAAGTGATTAGCATCAGTTCATGTTCCCTGAGTCACCTCCTTTAGTTATCAAGGCAATGGCCTGTGACCACTGAGTCCTAACCTGAACTTCCTCTATAAGCCAGAACCTTTCATTTCCCCCATGCACTAATACCTCACTGTCTCCACTCACTAGCCATCATTTTCTTTCATCTCTTTTGATATTCCCCTTGAAACATGCCACCATTTAATATCACTTTGCTTCCATTTAATATACTGAGCATCACATTGCTTTTGAAAATAATCTGTCTTCTGCTACAGGGGAGTGAGCTCCAAGAGGCAGAAGTGCTTCATTCTGAATTGAATGACTAGAACAGTGAAAAGTTGTGGGAAAGAAAAATACCTTCATCCTCTCATGGGCTAGGAAACCCGTGGAAGGGGACTCAGAGCGATCGTACAAGCCAGAGGGGACAGAGAACACCAAGGACGTAAGGCCCTGAAAACACAGTAGGACGGATGCACTTGTGAACTCACAGAGTCTGTGGTGGCTTGCATAAAGACTGCATAGATCTACAACAAGTAGGGGTCCCAAGGCTGAGAGCAGATGTGAACACAAGTCTGCATCCCTCACCCAGAAGAGATCTTCCAACTGATGACCATTCCCAGATGAAAAATTAGTTTTCTCCAATGGCATCTCACTGGTATATGGGTATATGAACCATGCATAAAGCCAGGTCTCATGCCCAACAATAGATGTTCAACACAAAAACACAAAATGAACTCAAAGATCTTTTTTTTTGAGCCTTTCTTCCCTCTCTTTTTGTGTCATAATGCTTTGTCTGGGCAATGTTTTCTTATGCTCCAAATCTTTTGCTTATATATTATGGCTAGCTGTTTCGTTATTCTATAGGATTTCTGTTTGCAAGTGTATGTATCTCTGCAACTGTGTTTCGTGTGCCTTTTTTGGCTCTTTGTTTTTCTGCTTGTTTTGTCTTATTCAGGCCTATTTTTATTTTATCTTATTTTATGAAGATCTTTCCATTTGTTTTGTAATGATAGAGACCAAGAAACAATGTGGATTTGGGTGGGGGGAAAGGTAGGGGGATCTGAGTTAGGAGAAATGAAACCATAGTCAGAATATATTTGTGGGAGTTTTAAAGAAAATGGCCATAGGAAGGGAGAGGCACTATTAAGAGGTATGGCCTTGTTGAAGTAGGTGTGGTCTTGTTGGAGGAAGTATGTCACTGTGGGGTAGGCTTTGAGGTCTCCTATGCTCAAGCTACTCCCAGTGCTACATAGTCTACTTCCTGTAGCCTGCATATAAACATGTAGTAACTCATTATCCCTCAGCATATTTGCCTGTATACCCTATCATGATGATAATGGACTAAAACTCTGAAAATGTAAGCCACCCTAATTAATTGTTTTTCCTTTATAAGAGTTGCTGTAGTCAAGGTATCTCTTCATAGCAATAGAAACCCTAAGGCAATATTGTATGGAAATATATGTTTTCAATTAAAAGAAAAATCCAGGATCTATGGAATCATCAATACCTGCTACTAGCAGCCTGATATCTCTTCAAATCAGGGTAGAAGTGTGTTCTATAATTTAAGGTCAAGGCACTGGGAGAGAACACTTGATGGGTTTTAAATCACAGGTGGTCCATCCTCAAATCCGTTCTGAAATATCACATTAGTAGCCAACGTGAATGACAAGTGCATGTCACTGCTACTAAAAACTTACCCTAACAACTTACATATCATAAAAAACATGGTAGTGTAACACTAGCAGATTTCAATGTGCATGCGGCCTTCATATTTTAAGAAAATATGTTGACCATAATATATACACAAGAACAGAAATGATGTCTGATTTGAAATTGAAGAGGGATGATTTGGACTTCATATTTAGGGCAGATGTATTTAGGAATTGGAAGGTCAAACCCCACTTAATCACTTAATCACTATTACTTTAAACATAAAATAAAATTAATGGATATAACTTTATAAATTAAATCTATTTATAAATTGATCATCTATGGTTTAAAAGAATAATATATATATACATATATATACATGCACACATACATATATACATATACATATATATGTATATACATACGTATATACATATATATATATATTTGAGCTCATGAGAAGAGAATGCAAAGTTGGAGAAATGGATAACAAGTATTAACTAACATGTAATTAGCATTGCCCGAAAAGCACTGGTAAATATGTCTTTACTCTTCACAACCATTAGAACATTGACTATATCCTAAAGTGTAAAATGATTGTTTCTGCTTTGTGGATAATAAAATAGATTCAGTGTGACTAAGAACAATTTGGATCACAGTAACCAGTGAACGGATACCATAGTATGAGTCTATGCAGTCTGACTGTAAACAATGATCTTAGCAGTATGCTACAAAGAGCAGCACTTGCCCGAAGAGGCTCTATGTCCAGTCCTTGGTGTGTCATGAATTTTCCTGAGAGAAAGGGGGCAGGGAGGGAGGGAGGGAAAGAGGCATAGTATTGTGTGTACAGTGCCTGAAGAGACCATAAGAGGGTACTGGACCTTGTTGAGCTGAGCTGGAGTGTGAGCCACCATGGGAGTGCTCAAGATCAAGCTACGCAGGGACTCTGCAGAAGTGCAGTGATCTTACCCATTTAGCCATCCCTACATCACCACCCCATGTAATTTCATAATGAGACAACTTATGTGTATCTTTGTTCTGCGTCTCCCTCTTTATCCTTTTCCCTTAAGTCCTATCTTCTTTAATCAAATGGGTTCTCAAATCTGGCATTCACTGCCTTTATCGTTTCCATGTCTTGTAGCTGCTGTCCATTGTTGTTGCTCTTCACTAACTCCTGCTTCTCAGTCATCTGAGAACCACTTCCAAGAACACCTCAGATCACCGTTGTTCACACCGTCTCCTCCCATCCAAACAGTCTCCTCCACCCACACCGTCTCCTCCTCCCACACCGTCTCCCCCTCCCACACCGTCTCCCTCATCCACACCGTCTGCCCCACCCACACCATCTCCTCCTCCCACACCGTCTCCTCCCATCCAAACAGTCTCCTCCTCCCACACCGTCTCCCTCATCCACACCATCTCCTCCACCCACACCATCTCCTCCTCCCACACCGTCTCCTCCTCCCACACCGTCTCCTCCACCCACACCGTCTCCTCCTCCCATACCGTCTCTTCCACCCACACCGTCTGCCCCACCCACACCGTCTCCTCCTCCCACACCGTCTCCTCCCATCCAAACAGTCTCCTCCTCCCACACCGTCTCCCTCATCCACACCGTCTCCCTCATCCACACCGTCTCCCTCATCCACACCGTCTCCCTCATCCACACCGTCTGCCCCTCCCACACCGTCTCCTCCTCCCACACCGTCTGCCCCTCCCACACCGTCTCCTCCACCCACACCATCTCCTCCACCCACACCGTCTGCCCCTCCCACACCGTCTCCCCCTCCCACACCGTCTCCTCCACCCACACCGTCTGCCCCTCCCACACCGTCTCCTCCTCCCACACCGTCTGCCCCTCCCACACCGTCTCCTCCACCCACACCGTCTCCATTGTTCACACTGTCTCCTTTATCCACACTGTCACCTTCATCTGAACCTAGGCTGAAGTGGTTTTCCATCTCAGGCATCATCTTGCTTTTTTTTTCTTTTTCAGTTTCCTCAACCTTTGCAAACCTCCTGAGTGTTTTCACAAAGTCCTCATGCTAAGGTCCCTGCTGTACACTAGATGCGGTCATCCTTACAGAGTTGCATCAGTTTCTTCCTCAGCTGCTGTAATAGCCTGGGCAAATGTCATTCAAGGGATGTATCTTAAAGGCTGCTCTGAGTCCTTGGTCTTTGGTTAGATCAAAGAATCGGTGCTACTAGGGAAGTTCATTGCACTAAGTGCTCATATGAAGAAAATGGAGGATAGTCACATTAGAGAATTAACAGCACAACTGAAAGCTTTAGAACAAAAAGAAGCAAACTCACCCCATAGGAGTAGATGCCAGGAAATAATCAATTTGAGGGCTAAAATCAATAAAGTAGAAACCAGGAAAACAATGCAAAAAATCAATGCAACAAAGAGTTGTTATTTCGAGAAAATCAACAAAATAGACAAATCTTTATCCAAACTAACGAAAAGCAGAGAGAGAACATGCAAATTAACAAAATCAGAAACAAAAAGGGGGACATAACGACGGACAATTTTCAGGTCATGCTTTGAAAACCTGTGCTCCACAAAATTTGAAAATTCAAAGGAAATAGACAGATTTCTGGATAGCTATCATTTACCAAAATTAAATAAAGAACAGATAAGCAACTTAAACAGACCTATAACCTCTAATGAAAAAGAAGCAGCCATAAAAAGCCTCCCAACCAAAAAAAAAGC
Organism: Phodopus roborovskii; assembly: GCF_943737965.1. Lineage (NCBI taxonomy): Eukaryota > Metazoa > Chordata > Mammalia > Rodentia > Cricetidae > Phodopus > Phodopus roborovskii. The sequence goes on along the minus strand of NW_026126541.1, from coordinate 6,326,958 downwards.
CCAGGGCCAGAGGACTTCAGTGTGGAATTATATCAGAAATTCAAAGATGAGCTAATACCAATACTCCTCAAATTGTTCTACACAATAGAAACAGAAGGTTCATTACCAAACTCTTTTTGTGAGGCCACAATCACCTTGGTACCCAAGCCACACAAAGACACAATTAAAAAAGAAAACTACAGACCAATATCCCTCATGAACATTGATGCAAAAATACTCATTAAAATACTGGCAAAATGAATCCAAGAATACATCAGAGAAATCATCCACCACGACCACGTAGGCTTCATCCCTGGGTTACAGGGATGGCTCAACATATGAAAAACCTATAAATGTGATCCACCATATAAACAAACTGAAAAAGAAAAACCACATGATCATCTCATTAGTTGCTGAAAAAGCCTTTGACAAAATCCAACAACCTTTCAAGATAAAGGTCTTGGAGAGATCAGGTATAATGAGAACATACCTAAACATAATAAGCAATATACAGGAAACCAACAGCAAACATCAAACTGAATGGAGAGAAGCTTAAGGCAATTCCTCTAAAATCAGGAACAAGACAAGGCTGCCCTCTTTCTCCATATTTCTTCAATATTGTATTTCAAGTTGTAGCTAAACCAATAAGACAAAAGGAGATCAAAGGGATACAAATCGGAAAGGAAGAAGTCAAACTGTCACTATTTGCAGATGATATGATAGTTTACATAAGTGATCAAAAAACTCTACCAGAGAACTCCTACAGCTGATAAACACCTTCAGCAAACTAGCAGGATACAGGGTAAACTAAAAAAGAAAAACAAGAAAAGAAAAATCAGTAGGCCTACAGCATACAGTCAACAAAGGGGCTGAGAAAGAAATCAGAGAAACATCACCTTTTACAAATATCCACAAGCAACATGAAATATCTTGGGGTAATGCTTACCAAACAAGTGAAAGACCTATATAGCAAGAACTTTGTGTCTTTAAAGAAAGAAATTAAAAAAGGTACCAGAAAATGGAAAGATCTCCCATGTTCTTGGATAGGTAGGATAAACATAGTAAAAATGGCAATCTTGCCAAAAGCAAACTGCAGATTCAATGAAATCCCCATCAAAATCCCAGAACAATTCTTCACTAACCTTGAAAGGATAATAATCAACTTTATATGGGAAAAAATCCCTAGGATAACCAAAACTACCCTGTATAATAAAAGGACTTCAGGAGGCATCACCATCCCTGACTTTAAGCTCTACTACAGAGCTATAGTTCTGAAAACAGCCTGGTATTGGCACAAAATAGACAGGTAGATCAATGGAATCAAATTGAAAATTCTGATATAAAACCACACACCTATGAACACCTGATTTTTGACAAAACAGCTAAAAGAATACAATGGAGCAAGGAAAGCAACTTCAACAAATGGTGCTGACACAATTGGATGATGGTGTGTGTAGAAGACTGCAGATAGACCCATGTCTGTTGCCATGCACAAAACTCAAGTCCAAATGGATCAGAGACTTCAACATCAATCCAGCAACACTGAACCTCTTAAAAGAGAAAGTGGGAGGTAACATTGAAAAAATTGGTACAGGAGACCACTTCCTGAACATAACTCCAGGGGCACAGACACTGAGATCAACAATTAATAAATGGGACTTCCTCAAACTTAGAAGTTTCTGTAAGGCAAATGACACAGTGGACAAGACCAAATGGCAGCCCACAGACTAGGACAAGATTTTCACCAACCCTACATGTGACAAAGGGCTGATCTCCAAAATATACAAAGAACTCAAGAAACTAGTCAACAAAACACCAAATGACCCTATTAAAAAATGGGGTACAGAACTGAGAGCAGAGCAGACCATGACACTTGAGGCTGTTACTTCATCCACCTTCCCTGTTTTATGGATACAAACCGATGAGGGGAAATTCTCTGACATACGCTGCCTGATGGTGGGTTACAGGAGTCTTCTTCCATAGAGCTGCCCTCGCACACCTCACAGGGAGACTCCTTCCGTGGGGACTGCATCACACACCTCAGAGGAAGGACTGTGAGGCAGCACTAGAGGAATCCAAGCCGATGCCAGCTCTCCGTCCTTGCGCATTGTCGCACACAGCTCACTGCTGTGTCCAACCTTATCTCAGTGTGGTTTTCCAAGCTTCATTCTCACTGAGTCTTCGTACCCGAAGGCGTCTTTGTCATATGAAAACTTTATTGCATTTTTCTCCTTCTGTTAGTTTGTCTTTTATTACAGAAGCATTGTTTGCGACCCTTCTAGATACGAAACGGTTATGCTTGTCCACCCCTATGGAATTGCATGGGAACTAAGGAAAATTGGGGACACCTCAGTTCTTGCAGAGCCTCCTCCCCTGATGTTGACAACAGGAAGTCTTAATCCCAGAACGTCTCAGTGCATCTGTTTCTTTTCTTTCTCTCTTTTCCTAAGCCATCTGGATTTATGCACAGAGATTTTTGTCTTTGTACCTCAAGTCTCTAAGTTGGATGTGGATATGACTTCAATTTCACAGAACTACAAGGAGAGCTTATAAAGTGGTATTTGATATTTTCCTAAATGTGGCAAGGAAAGTGTATATTGTTCTTTGGGCCTCTTCACTAGAAGCATAGTATATCACTAGAGTCCAAATTCAACGCAAATGAGAATAGAATCATTTGAATGAGAAGTTATCTAGATTGGGGGCTGTGAAGACAGTTCAATCAGTAAAGTTCTTGATACATAAGCATGAGAGAACTGAGCTTGGTTATCTAGTACCCACATGCAAAGAGAAAAGAAAGGGGGAGAGATGAAGGGAGGGAGGACTAGAGGGAGGGAGGAAGCCAGGCCAGGCAAGGTCAGGCATGCTGCTGTGAGCCTATAACCCCAGTGTTGAATAAATAGAAACAGGTGGATGCCTAGAGATAATTGGAAATCCAGCCTACCTGAATTGATGTGCTCCAGGTTCAATAACGGACTCTTTGTCAAGTAAAAATTAAATGAATAAATAAGGTGAAAAATACTTCAATAAGACATCCAGTATTAACTTATAACCTCCCCATGCACACACACACACACACACACACACACACACACACACACCAGGTATGAATGCAACACAAACATACTCATACTCACCCACAAAACAAATATCTAGATAGAGGGCCTCATGATGTCTGCAGCACATCGCTGAAGAGTTCAATGGGATTCCTATAGCATCTCTCAAGGCTCTCTTCCAACCCAGTCCCATTTGCCTTTCCATTGTCCTAACAGCTCACATGAAAGACTCTTTGCATAGGAATGCTGAGATTCAAGCTCCCCTTCTGTACCCAGCTCAGGATATCCCTCCATTTTCTTCCACCCCTATTGCCAAAATAAATAATATATGCACACTTACATTGTTCACTATTCTGGGACTTCTTGGTGCCAATAAAATTTCACAATTTTATGTATTTTTTCATGTCTATATCCACATGAACAAGGTTCCAAATCTCAGGGATATTTTTGTACTTGAAGAAAATCACTATGCCACCAAGAGTGTCATAAAGGGGAAAATTACCACTTAAAACAATCATTTGGAACCGTACAGGGGGCTAAATTAAAGCAATCACACACATAAAAGCATATAAGAAGGTTTGGATACACAGTTCAGGCAAGAAGGAAAGGAGAAGGAACAGATTTTAAAATTGTCTGCCCACTTAGAAATCTTTCAAATAAGCTTGGATATTGGGCCCCCACAGCAATGGGAGAGTCTAGGGGGTAATAAGCAATTTTACCCCAGATAGATGGAGATCAATGAGTTAGCCTCCCACTCTCTTTATGAGACTGCTCAGCTTCAAATCATAGTTTTGATTTTTATTCATTTCCCAATGTTAGCTTCCTTCCTGATTAAGTTGGCTGGAAAACATATCAGAATGTGATCAGATTCTATAGTATCTGTTGTTCAAGTCAAGACTTCAGAAAAGTCTCCCTGAGTGAGAGTGTAGGTATAAAAGAAGACATAGTTCCATTATTGCACATGTTCCTCATTGCCCCAATGGGGAAAAGGAGACAAGACTTAACAGGCACAATGGCCAGATGATATTTAAAGACAGAATTCTGATTACAACCAGCCTGCTAGGTACAAGATTCATAGAATGTCAATCTGATTTCCAGTAACCAGAATATGAAACTAAACAATGCCTGGACCGTCATTCAAAAGTGGCCAGAAATAGACAAACTATTAACATCCTTTGTAGAATATTCCTTTACACTGTGTTGGTGGTTGCTGTGACTAGTTTAATAAAGAAGCTGACTGGCCAATAGCTGAGCAGGATGAGGTTACCTAGGAGAACCAGACTAAGGACACTGGGACGAAGAAGGGCAGAGTCAGAGGAGTCGCCAGCCAGACACAGAAGAAACAGGAGGTGCAAGATGAAAGAGAGGTAACGCCACATGATGAATAAGCATGGGTTAATTTAAGTTGCAAGAATTAGCAACAAGCCTGCATATCAGCCGAGCATTTATAATTAATTAAGTCTCACTGCCATTATCTGGGAATGGCGGCCAAGACACAGAGAAACTCTGCCTACAATCCTGAATTTTCATGCCTACTTCCAACTTAGAACAAACAAATCCTGCTTTCTGACTTCAGTAACTGCCTGTCCTTGCTCATACCTGTGGAGGGCCGGGAGTGTTAGGGTAAAGAGGAAGAAGTGAGGAAGGCATCCTTCCTTTCTAGAAAGTTTGAAGAAAAGGGAATAATGTATACTTAACCATCTACACCTGTGACTCAAGATGACTACAGATAACGTATTATTCTGTTTTTCTTAATTTAATCTTAAATGTTTTGAGAATTCAATACACCAGTATTATATTTAAATCATTCCCTTCCCTCCAACCCCTCTGATGTCCCTTCCATTCCCTGTCAAACTATTCATCTCTTTTTCAATTAATATTGTTATGTATATAAATATAACCTACTGAATCTATTCAGTGTTATTTGTGTGTACATGTGTTTAGGATTTCCACTTGGGATTGGACAACTTATCAAGGCACTCGTTCCTAAACAAAAGCAATTATCAAGCTCTCAGAAGCCATTAACTGCCTGTAGCTCTTCAAGGATGGGGGCCTTGTACAAATTTTCCCTTTCTTGTTCCCATGTCAACTGGTGTTGTCATGATGTGTGTACTATTTAGGTGAGTATATTGTTGAGATAGTAAGAGTGTAGTATCTCTGTCATGTCTAGAAGACACTACCTAGCAGTACATGCCCTGGTCCTCTGGCCCATACAATCTCTTGGCAGCCACTCTTTACGATGTTTCCTGAGCCTTAGGAGTAGGGGTTACACTGCCGATTGATCAGTTGGTGTCACTCATTCTCTGCATTGTGACAAATTGTAGATTCCTGTGATGTCTCCATGTGTTACAAAAAGAAGTTTCTTTGATGGAAGGTGAGAACTATGCAACTCTGTGGGTACAAGGATACATACACATTTAGAATAAGGTTATAGAAATTGTATTGGTTTTTAAAATATTACAAAAGTGTTAGACACATGCAGACTTTTATCCTTATAGCATCCCCCAAATGATATAGTATGATAACTATATTTATGATGTATTAATTAGATATTGTAAGTAACCTAGAAATTATTTTAAAATATATAGGCTATAGATGGATTATTTACTAGTACTAGGCTATTCTCTAAGGGAACTAAGCTTCTGTGGTTTTAAAAAGAATATGATGTGGTCTTGGAACTAATCTTCATGGATACAGAAGAAAGACTGCATAGTATTTGATCATTATAAACTGTCTTTTTAAGGAGTCCTTTAAAATCATTTCAACATGTGTGATAATATGGCATACCCATACTAAATCAAGTAAATACATTGGAAAACAGAAAGCCAGGACATTGACACATTTCTTTCCCAGAAGCCTACTGGCTTACAGAAGCAGGGGATGAGTGTGGAGTTCAACAGGACCTAAACCCCTCTTGGAGCTACTGGGCTCCATGTGAAGGATCCCTTCCCTTGCCACCTCCTCATCTGCAGTGAGGGAAGAGCTGAGCAAGCATTTTCTCCCTCGGAGATCTGATGCATCAGGTTCAGAATCCAGGACTGAAGGTGGGTGACAGGAGGGATTTCCTTAACATCTCTGTATCTCCTTAGATATGGTAAAAGTGACAAAAAGATGTGACCACGTATAAGAACTGTACTGTGTGCCAAAAATGACCCTGTGCAGTGGTGATGGTAAACCTGCACCTGGCCCCTGTCCTGCATGCATGAAGACACAAGCTAAGTAACCCTGAAGCAGGACTGGCTATCAGAATTGGGAACCTATGAGGAAAGCTCAAGAAAGCCATTGTGAGCCTGAATAGAGATGACTTTGTTATTCTTAATTCAGAATTTAGAGTGCATTCACATTTGTAGTGATGGCTTTACGGGGGAAATCACAACATCTTCCCATTGTCAAAATTATTTGCATGAACACTCGGTTTAGATAACACAATAATGCACCCTTCTGGCACATGGTGTCCTGATTGTGACAAATGGTGTGATTAGAGTTAGTCTATCTCCTCTCTGACATGATGAAGAGGAATCGGTTATTAGATAAAGGTGCAGAACAAAGACAAATGTGTTACCAGCAGAGGCTACAAGTAACTGCATAGACAGATGTGCCCACAGAGCATGAAGCACAGATAGAATGTTCATATGGGGAAGGGCTGGGAATAGACTGGAAGCAACTAAGTAAGAAAGTTTCACAGTTGAGCTGTACAAACTAAGGCTATTGTCACTGACAGTCAACTTTAAAAGGCAAAGCAGTTGGTATGTTTTAAGGAGCTCTCTCTCTCTGCTTACTTTCTAGTATCTGGTCTTTTTAGTATGGAATCAGCCTTTTCCCAGGAAAGGAATTAGGCCTAGGACTACCAGTGACAGATCAACCAAAAACATTTATTTAGTATTAACAATAAAAGACTGTTCTATGTGTAATGGTCATGGGCTACTAGTATGCCCAGGTCTTGTTTTCAAGAGGCTTTAGTTTGGATAACAATTCTTTTAACTACTTCTTCTACTGAGAGACCCAGTCTTATAAGGCACTCTTGGGCATATATCCAAAGGGTGCGCAGTCACACCATGAGGACATTTCCTCAACGATGTTCATAGCACATTATTCGTAAAGCCAGAACCTACCTGGGAACAACCTATATGTCCCTCAACTGAAGAATGGATTAAGCAAATGTGGTACATCTATACAATGGAGTGTCACTCATTGGAAAAAACAAACAAACAAAAACAGTGGCATCTTGAAATTTGTAGGCACATGGGTGGAACTGGGAAAAAAAAAAAAAAAAAAAAAAAAAAACCATCCTGAGTGAGATAACCCAGAACAACAAACATGGTATGTCTTCAGTCTTAAGTAGATATTAGGAGTAAATCAAAGGATAACCAGATAAGAATTATCTTAAGCATTTAATCATGCCCCTGTGAGTGACACCAGTAAATGCATTGGTTTGCCATGCTGGCCTTGGGAGGGATAATTGCTTTGGTCTATCACTGATGCTCTATCTAGGTTGCAACGTCATCTGTTTTCATCTCCCCTGGAATGTATATTCTGGCCAGTTCCACCTCAGATTAAATACTCATCATCTTCAGCTCATATACTTTGGGGGCTTCTCAGAATTAAAATGAAGTAATTTCTGTATATTTGTCCAGACCAGATCTTGGCAAATTGTGTTTGAATATTAAAGCCTTGAACTGATATGGGATTCCAATGGATGGCAAGGATGCAGCTGAAATCCCTTGAACTAGCAGAGTTCCATGGGAGGGTATTGCCCTACCTGGACCTGCTTAAAGTCTCCAGTGTATTTATTCACAAATACATAATTTCTGCAGCAGTTGCGGGAACATGGAGCACAGCTGTTTACACAGAAGCAGAGGTAGCTTTGAACACAGTTCGATATTTCTGTACTTATTGTCCTCTCTCCAATCCACACATATTTTCATGGGTACAGAGAGAAAAACGGCCACAGCGCAAGGCCCCCGGGTTACACCATGGCTATGAAACTCACTAAGAGCACATCTGAAGAACATTCACAATGTGCCACAGATTCTTCTGGTCAGGGAATTCCAGCAGTGAACTAGGACTCTGACGCTCTGGAGTTAAAGTTCAGTGGAGAGATGAGAAGTAGAATATCTAAGTAACGTACACAGTGAATAAACTCTGGGAAAGGAAAGGGTTGGGAGCATGGTGACGGGGTAGGCTGCAACAGCTACTAAATTAGCTTAAGGAGAACTGTAGCCAACTGGCACCATCATAATTAATATCACCTCAGAGAAAATAGCTCTGAGATGCATTTGCAAATGTTTAATGCTGTTTTGTGTGAAAAGTGGGTGGGGATGATAATTTAAGAGTAACTATTTTAATTGATGTTGGTGTAACAGAGAGGCAGTGAGCTCACCTGCAGGAAGAGAAGGTGTGCTGCTGACCCGGGACATCCGGCTTCATTTGTCCTGACCCTTTATGGGTGCAAGGTTGCCTTTCAGGGCAGCCACAGCACTTACTTCTCTCTGCCTGGAACAACCCTGTCATTTGTTCTCCTGCAGTGAACAGAGAGCATCATCAGCACGCTATGAAATCTCAACACCACCAACCAAAGACTAGGGAGGAGAGCTCAGTCCATTGGCTGCAAATAGCCCCGCTGAGTTTGTGGCTTTGACCTGTCCACATGCAGGAAGCAGATACCCTAGGGAATTTTCTACCACTTAGCAATAGTGATGACGCTGATGAAATGAATAGACGTATGTACAAGTCCTGCTTGTTGTATTGATGTAAAAACTAAACAAAACATACAATAGTGTTGCAGAATTATAATTTTTTTCAGAATTCTTACATACCTGAAAGATAATCTGAATAATTTTTAGAGTAGGTAAACTGATAAGGGATGATGCTCTTGTTCACTGTAAAGATTTGTCACTCCTATTGGTTTAATAAAACACTGATTGGCCAGTAGCCAGGCAGGAAGTATAGGCAGGGCTGCCAGACTAGGAGAATTATGGAAAGAGAAGAGGCAGAGACACAGTTGCCAGTCAGATGCAGAGCAAGCAAGATGAGAATGCCTCACTGAGGAAAGGTACCAAGCCATGTGCTAAACATAGATTAGAATTATGGGTTAATTTAAGTTATAAGAGTTTGTTAGTAGTAAGCCTGAGCCATTGGCCAAATAGTTTATAATTAATATGTTATCTCTGGTAATAGACTTATTTTCTTTGAATAAATTTAGTGTATCATTGTATAATAAAAATAAAATAACAATAAAGGTAATACTTCAATAATAATAATAAAGGAACACAATTCCTTGAAAACATAGCTGTGTTCTCATGAAATGACTTGTGAAAATCCCTTTCAAAACATTAGGTTGGCCTGCTCCACATTTACTTACATGTGGAGGAGGTCCCACCAATGATGCACTAAGAAATAACTGGTGCTCCAGTCACTATTCATTTACCACTGTACACATACATGCACACACGACACACGTACACATGAAAAAGCCTTGACTGCAGCACCCATCATATTACCATGGTGAAAATGTGATGGGAGATGCCATTATGTATATATGTTTCTCATACTGGTTAATAATAAAGCACTGTTGGCCAACAGGAAAGGAAGATAGGAGGGACTAGGAGACAAGGAAGAAATAGGAAGTAGTAAGGAGGAGTCAAGATGGAGAGTCTGGAGAGAGCAGTATGCGGCCGCAGGCTCCCGGTAAGAAGAACGCGTGGACATACATAGATTAACACAAATGGGTTAATAACTAAGGCAGAGCTAGCCAATAAGAAACTAGTACCTGGCCAATAGCATTGTATCAAATACAGAGTCTCTGTGTGTTATTTGGGGCTGGCGCAGTGGCAGGACAAGACCGGGCGGCGGCAGGCAGAAAAACCGTACTGGTTACAAATGGCGCCCACGTGGCTAATAAGAACTTCCACTTAAAATTTAACAAAAGCTTAAAAAAAGGCTTTAGAAACAAAAGAACAGAGACAAGCAATGTTTCTTGGTAGCAGCATTTTTCTCAGTTGAACTCTGCTTTGCTAGAGACAAGCAGATATTCGCGCTGCTCCTTTAAGGGAAGATTCCTGACTCAGCTTAAGCGGCAAAAAAAAAACCGCACAGCTTTCAAATAACTCTGCTAACAATTTATTGGTGTGTATGAGAGATGGCAATGGCAGTGACCACATCTCCAAGCTGGCAGCATGCTTTCTGGGTGGCAGCGCAGACCAAGGCGGTGAGCACAGCTTTCCGTGCTGGCGGTAAAAGTACCCACCACCATCTTTGGTAAACCGCGGCTGACACAGCTATGACTTTCATTTTAGCAAAGTTGTTGTTTACCAGATAAAAGACTTGTGGCCAGACAAAGATAAAGATTTACAGTAAAGACAGATTCATATTAAGAAAAACCTCTAAAGGTTTACAGTGTGTTTTAAAATATACGTAGACATGAAAAAAAAAATGGTTTTAAAGAGACAAAGAGGAACTGGGTGTTGTAGCACACGCCTTTAATCCCAGCACTCAGGAGACAGAGGCAAGCAGATCTCTGTGATTTGCAAAGTAAACCTGATATGCAGAGTAAATTCCAGGACAGATAAGAGTTACACAGTGAAACCCTATGTCAAAAAATAAAAAAATAAAAGTAAAATAAACAGAGTAATAATAAAGCCACATAAAGATGAAAAGCTCAGAGAGAATCTGGTTACTGTATGCTATTGTGTTGTCTTTACATTGTTTGACTGCTGAGAAAATAACAACAACTGATAAAGGAAATGCTGCTGGATTAATTAAATTTATATATTTTAAAAATGCTTTGACTCAAAAATTTAAGTTCAAGGACAAGTTACTGGGGAAAAGGATTTCTATTTTTGTTTCAACAGGAAATAAAAAGCTGTGGATTCCTTCCAGACTAATGTGGTTTGATCAAGCCAGACCCCCTGAAACAGAGTTCCTGATGATCCAACATTCAAAACAGCTTGAACAAGGCAGACTTGCAGACTACAGCCAGGATTTCTGCATCTTCTTAGGATCCCCATGACAGCGCCCCCTATCAGCAGGAAGTAGTTTGGAAAGAACGACGCCCAAATTCCCAAACATTGTTTATAAATGTTTGTTTTCATTTAAATGGACTTGGTTATAAATGGGTAATGATCACAGCCAATTATTTTTAAAGGTAAAAAGGGAATTATGGTATTGATATGATTACTTTGTTTTGGAATGGATTTTCATTTATTGATACAATTTAATGTCAATTTTGTGAGATGTTTATTTCTCCTCTTGTTTAGGTATTATGTTTATATAGAAATATAATGTAGTACAGATTATAGATAATTACCTATGATAGTCAAAGCTTAGAGTTAAGTTAGTTAGGTTTTTCAAGATACACAGAGATGTATTTGAGATAGATAGGAATTCTTCAAACCTTTCAAAGACCTACAGAATATGGCATTTAAAATGGTTTAGGGTTTTACTTGACAATGAGACATAATTGCTCCTGGTAACACCACCTGCGTCAAAAAGGAAGATGGACATTAAAGAAACACATTATGGAGTTTACTTCCAATATGGCAAGACTAGCCATTTGGACAAAATACTGCTCTTGTCTGGACTGTTTGACTTGATGCTATATAAACTGGACATGCAGGACCTACAGAAAAGTGACTGCTGATTCAAGATGGACACTGCTACAGAGTTCCTGCTTCATGGAAGAGTCTGCCTGACAGTATGCAGGACACAGAGAAAAGTGACTGATAAACTGCCAATACAAGAAGACAGTTTAAAGTTTCCTGCGTTGCTGAAGAGTCAGCTAGACACACATGCCTATGGGCTGAAGATGGAAGATTACAAAAGAACTTCGGGCGACCAGGCAGTGAGTTGTTTCTGTCATTTCTAGAGCTTATATACTATCCTTCTATGGTCTTTGATGGAGTTGAAGACAAATAGTTATGGTTATAGTTTTCCTTAGTTAGGTTTAAAGATAAGATACATATAGGACTTTAGATTCACAAATATAGGATAGATGATAGAATAGTTTCCTTTAATCTTGCTAAATGTTAATGGACTAAATATTGTTAATTGTGATTCTTACTTGATAACTGTTGTGTTATATATTTTGCTATGTTAAGTTTAAAACCCTTCTTTTTATTTAGACAGAAAAGAGGAGATGATGGGAGATGCCATTATGTATATATGTTTCTCATACTGGTTAATAATAAAGCACTGTTGGCCAATAGGAAAGGAAGATAGGAGGGACTAGGAGACAAGGAAGAAATAGGAAGTAGTAAGGAGGAGTCAAGATGGAGAGTCTGGAGAGAGCAGTATGCGGCCGCAGGCTCCCGGTAAGAAGAACGCGTGGACATACATAGATTAACACAAATGGGTTAATAACTAAGGCAGAGCTAGCCAATAAGAAACTAGTACCTGGCCAATAGCATTGTATCAAATACAGAGTCTCTGTGTGTTATTTGGGGCTGGCACAGTGGCAGGACAAGACCGGGCGGCGGCAGGCAGAAAAACCATACTCGTTACACTATTCATTTACCACTGTACACATACATGCACACACGACACATGTACACATGAAAAAGCCTTGACTGCAGCACCCATCATATTACCATGGTGAAAATGTTTCCTCTGTAGCTAATTGTCAGCTACTAATATCATGTGTTTGAGCTTGGTACCACCTGCACTGAAAGTTTTACAACTTAGAATTCTGTGAGTGTTAAGCCAAAGTGCAACCTTACAGGTAAAATGAAACAGCAAAGGTCATGCTAGCAAAAGGCCCTCAATTATGTCACTGTCTGGCAATTGGTAAGATATAATTAGTACTAATTGTCACAATGCCTTCTTTATCAACCACAGTGTAACATTTACTAATGCCATCACCGCACAAACACGGTTAGGCACAAACAGGGTTGGTCGCAAGTGGACTGCCTCCACGATGCCACACTATTCCCTGGGAAAAGAAAAGGCAGTTCCCATCACATCCTGTCTTGTCTTCCATGGCAAAGCCTCCAGACAGCCACAGGAATTTTGCCAGCAGAACAGTCAAGAAGTCTACTTCTTGACTACTGGTTCTTGCAGGATTTAATGTTTCCTTTTAATAGTATGGAGAGTCAGTGCCTGAATTCCGTGCTTCATACCCAGCATTACAAGATCATCTTAGAGACTTTGAAGGAATAGGGATATAACTCACATCAATTGCTGTTTCTGGCGGGCTACTTTTCCTTACTGGAGCTTTACTATGTGAGATAGGAAATGTGTCTGCGTGTTGAGAGTGCATTATTAGTTAAAAACCAGAAGGCTGTATCTGCCCTGAGGAGCCAGCCAGTTGACTGGGGTAGATCATGGCCCAGGGTCTGCATTGGGCCTACAGATGAAGTGTCTTACTGACTTCAATAGGGAAAGAGAATGTCTAGATTCACAATGAAATTTGCATTCTGATTCAAACACAAATCACACAGATTTTGCTTAAGAGAACTCTCCCAGGCTCCCCCCATGGTGTGCAGGTAATCCCTGGTATGTCCAGGTGTGAACACACTCTGTCAGGGATGACTCTATGAGTCTGTAACCTATCTTCCTTCTGCTACACAGTTTAACTGTGTCTTTAGGGCTTCTGGATTCAGCCTGAAGTCCCAGGACCAGAAACCAGGTCGCGAGGCAAAGAAGTAAGAAAAGAGAAGCCATATCCATGCTTGGTCCTCAAATCATCTCTATGCTCAAACTTTCTGTTGATTTTGCCCCTTCTATGGAGAGTAGGTAAAAGTGACTTTAGAATACACATGTATCACAAGCTTGAAGGAACCTGGTTCTCCCTTGTGTTTTCCTGTTACTGTGGTATGTCAGGATTTACCTATCTGCACCACTGAAACTTTGCAGGTTTTTGTTGTTTTGTTTTGGTTGTTTATTTTTTGTTTTTGTTTTTTTGGGGGTTTTGTTGTTGTTTCTTTCTTGAGACAGGGTTTCCCTGTGTAACTTTGGATCCTGCCCTAGAACTACCTCTTGTAGACCAGGCTGGCCTCAAACTCACAGAGATCTGCCTTCCTCTGCCTCCCAAGGGCTGGATTAAAAGTGGGTCAAAGGAAGGCAATATGGTTGCTTTGCTTAGATAGAGTTCTGAGGACTCTCCACAAAATGTGCACACACCTCCGTTGTGACCCATGGAGATATTGTGTGTCTTGCTCCATGTCTCTTGCAGGCAGGGCTGGTCTTTGGAACATGTCTATGTTGACCCTTGTCTTGATATTGATTGGAGCTTGCATGTTAACCTGTAAATGTTTGAAATTGAGACTGTCACGAAGTGTCATATATGTGACAGTGTTGAAATGTGAGAGTGTTGATTTATGATGGATTTTGTTGTTGTTGTTGTTGTTTTGCATTCCTTCTCTAACTCATATTATCCATTCGCCTAGGAAAAAAACCTGAGATTTCAGTGCTTGGCCTGATCTGGAAATCTGCATTTGAAAGCTGAAGTAAGGAAAGAGTTCCACCTCTGCAAGGGTATTCTAGAGGTAGGATTTGAGGAAAACACCTGAGTTTGAGAGCTGTCTGTGCACCTCCTTGTATCTGGGTTGAAATAGCACCCTTCCATGGGAACGGGCTCCCAAAGTCCATTTGTGCACTAGGGATAAATACTGGTTCCACTGTCAGGGGTTCCATGAACAGCCCAGTCCTTCTAACTGGCACTCACATCCAGAGAGCGTGGTACTGTCCAATGCTGGTTCTCCAGCTTTACTACTGAGGTCCCTGAGCTCTCACTGGGTCAGGTCAGCTGTTTCTGTGGGTTTGCCCAGCCTGGTCTTGACCCCTTTGCTCATCACTCCTCCTTTTCTAAAACTGGATTCCAGGAGTTTGGCTCAGTGCTTAGCTGTGGGTGTCTGCTTCTGCTTCTGTCAGCTCTAAATGACACATATAAGGTAGTCATCGATCTCATTATAGGGGAAGGGCATCAAAGGCAGCCTCTCCACTACTGCCTAGATTCTTAGTTGGGGTCATCTTTGTGGATCTCTGAACATTTACCTAGTGCCAGGTTTCTCTTTAAACTTATAATGGCTCCCTCTATTAAAGCATCTCTTTTCTTGCTCTCCTCTATTCCTCCTCTGACTCAGTCTTCCTCATTCCTCTTTACCTCCTCCCCCTCCTCCTCTTCCCTTCTCTTCTTCCCACCCCCACCCCATGCTCCCAATTTTCTCAGGAGTTCTTGTCCCTTTCCCTTTCTCCAGGGGTCAATGCATTTCTCTCTTAGGGCCCTCTTTCTTTGCTAGCTTCTCTGGAGGTGTGGATTATAGGTTGGTAATTTTTTTCTCTATGTCTAAAATCCCTATGTGAGTGAGTACATACCATGTTTGTCTTTTTGTGACTGGGTTACCTCACTCAGAATGGTTTCTTCTAGTTCCATCCATTTGCCTGAGAATATCAAGATTTCCTTGTTTTGTTCCCCACTGAGTAATACTCCATTGTGTAAATGTTCCACATTTTCTTTATCCATTCTTCAGTTGGGGGGGGGCATTGAGGTTGCTTCCAGGTTCTGGCTATTATAAATAACGTTGCTACAAATATAGTTGAACAGATGTCCGTGTTGTATGAATGTGCATCTTTTGGGTGTATGCCTAAGAGTGGAATTGCTGGATCTTGAGGTAGACTGATTCCCATTTTCCCGAGGAACCAACATATTTATTTCCAAAGTGACTGCACAAGTTTACACTCCCACCAGCAGTGGAGGAGTGTTCCCCTTTCTCCACATCCTCTCCAGCATAGACCATCATTCATGTTTTTGATTTTAGCCATTCTGGCCAGTGTAAGATTGTATCTCAGAATTGTTTTGATTTGCATTTCCCTGATGGCTAAGGATGTTGAGCACTTTCTTAAGTGTCTTTTGGCCATTTTAGACTCCTCTATTGAAAATTATTTATTAAGTTCTGTATGGTGTTTTGGTGACTAGCTTCTTCAGTTCTTTGTATTTTTATATATGTCCAAGTGACTGTTCAATGCCTCCTCCTCTCACCAGAGTACACATTCCCTAAGAGCCAGAAATGAGTATTTTCTCAGGTCATGGGCACAGTGTCTTGCCTGGGTCACTTCTGTGCTGAGGATGCCTCCTGTGTACACTGTCCTCATTCTGGGACTCCAGGCCACAGGCTCAGCCACGAACTCTAGGAAAGTGAAGATGAGAACTGAACTAGGACAAGTCCATTATTATAAAGGCTTCCTCACTTAAGCATTAAAGCTATTGGAAACTCTCACTCAAATGTATAGTCCATTGAGAAGTCTTTCTTACCGAGAAAACAGGTCACAGACAGTTCATAGTCCCCAAGGAAAAGAATTTTGGATTTGGCCAGTATTATAAGAACCACAAAAAATTTTAAATATACATATTTTGTGTGTGTGTGTGTGTGTGTGTGTGTGTGTGTGTGTGTGTGTGTCCAGGACTACCTACAGTGTATAGAATGGTGTTGCCCATGTTCAGGTGGAGTCTTCCTCTGCAGTTGAGTTCATCTGAAATGCTCCAGAGATACACCCAGAAGTGTGTCCCCTAGGTGAGTATAGTCAGATTGACAGGAAGATAAACCATCACTGCGGTGATTCATCTTCTATCCATTTCTCACTCTAGTGTTTTCTGTTTAATTTTCTTTTTTGGTTTCAGTATCTCCTAGCTTCTAGGTTGAGGGAAATAATTAGTGGATGATTAGGGATCTGCCAGCGATCCTAAGCACAACATAACATGTATAGCGTCTGGTTTCTTCCTCTACCATCCAGAAAGAAATGAGAGGAAAACTCTCAAAGTTCATAAAACACAAACGCCACAGACTCACACTCACTCAGGAGACAGGGGGAAGCAACCCTGGCTTTCTTCCTGGCTCATTTTAAAATGAGAAGTCAATGGAATGATGCTGTCCGTGCCAATCTGTAATCACGATAAATAATGCATGGGCACTTGTCAATCCCACATTCCCTCCCTTCCCACTCGATGAAGACCATGAGCAACCTGTCCCGTTCCTGTGCTCATCTGCCTCAGACAAAGGGGTCAGTACTAAATGGCTGTTGTTCATACCTGCCTTTGTTTGGAACTGAGTCAGCGTTATGGACATAAGTGACAAACATGTCCCCTGACAGGATCTACCCTGTGGATCTCCATTTGACCAAAGTTGTGTTTCCCAACACAGCCATGTGTTGGTGGCTTTAGCAGTACAAGAAGCTGAATTTTTTCAAAATGGCTTGATGCGCCTTTCAGGGGAGGGGGAGTATTGTTTTTGTTGTGTTGTGGTTTGCTTGTACAGTGAAAACAACCACAACAACAAAACTGTCTAACTAACTTGTCACATGTTTTGCCTCTCCTGATCCCACTGGGCTAGAATGTCATGGAAGAACAATCCTGAACTAGATCTTACTGTGTCAAGTCACCAGCATTTTACAGTTTCTTGGTACATTTACCAATGGTAGCACATTCTTACCTGACTAAAATGTTGCTCCTGTTTTTAAAGGTGTGGCCTACTAGAGTGGAACATAAGACAAGCACACATAAAAATATGTATTTAGTGATCATGAGTATGTCACGAACTGTGTCATTTTAGGAAATGTCCAGGAATTACGAATTAGCCTATTTCAATTGAGCAGAAGATATTTAATATGACAGGAATTTACAAGAGTATTGGAAGAGCTAAGCAGTGTGGGGAAGTCAGATAAAACTAGACATGCTGTTTACGAGAAGTTAGTATAGGGAAAATATAGAGGACAATTTTCTGTGCTATTGGAGTCCTTGTTCTTTTGGGGACCAAAGCCTGGCTGTGTACTGGAAGCCTATACCCCCAGCCACTATTTCTCCTATAGCTGCTATTTCTGAGAACTGTGGCTGCCACTGTCACTGCCATCAAAATAAATTCTGCAAGCAAGTTGGCCCTGACAAAGACTGCAGAGGCATCGCCAGCACCCACACTCCAGGCTCCCATTGCAACCCTGTTGAAAGAATACAAACTGTGTAGAAAGGATTGGGGACACACTGTTGACTGTTTAAAAAGGGCAGATGATTGGCATGAACACCAATGCCTGTAGCTCTGAAATGGTGGGGAAAAAAAGCTGCTTGCCTATTAGTATGGAAACAGATAACCAGTGATCTGCCCTAATAGCAGGATGCTACTTTTTCTTCCTTTTTATTTTTTTTTTAAATCATTCATAAATACTGTATTTGTGGAATTCCTATGCCACCCTCCCCAACTTCAAATTCCTCCCATGTCCCTCTTAAATCCATGACCTTTTCTCCTTTAATCATTATTGTTACAACCAGGCAGTGGTAGCACACACCTTTAGTCTCAGCACTCATGAGGCAGAGGCAGGCAGATCTCTGAGTTCAAGGCCAGCAGAGTGAGTTCTAGGACATCCAGGGATAAACAGAGAAACCCTGCCTTGTGAAAAGGAAAGAAAAGATAATTGTTATTATCGTTACATGTATATGTACATACAGATATTTAGAGACAAATACAACTTATTGAGTTCACTTTGGTGTCACTTTTTTGTATACATGTTTAGGACTGACCACTAGGGATTGGATACATATCAGGGAGCTCATTCCTGGAGGATTTTCCCTCTCCTATTGACTACAGCTCTTCATCGAGGTGTGGGGCCATGTGAGAGGAATCTCACCCATGTTGAAATGTCAACTGTGTTGTCATGGTGTAGGTCTTCTTTGGTCAATGTTGCTGTTAAGATTTCATGGGCATAGCTCCCTATCATACATAGAAGATACTATCTTACAGCACATGTCTGGGCAACTGAAAAGTCCATAGGAAAACATTATTTTATGTCTCCTTAAACTCCATTGAAAGACCCCAAGAGTTTGGAGCCTGTCAGGCGGAAGGCCCTTGCCCCCAAGAGACAAGACTGGACCACTGGATGCAAGTGCAAGAGGTTATTTATTGTTTACACATAGGTACCTATGGACGCCCTAGTCTTTCGAGAGACTGAGAGAGCATGCCTGGTTAAAGCATATGCAGTTTATATAAGGTTGGTGTAGCAAGAAGCAGGCTTACAGAAGCAGAAGCATGGTTACAGGGACTTCATTGTTTCATCTAAATGTAGCAGTTGTAGTTAACCAAGGACAGTTGGTTATTCGGGTTGGGCACAAAGAATACAAAGAATTCAGTTATGACTATCTCAGCATCCTGGACACTGTCCTGCTGACCTTGCTTTAGTCCAAGCTGCAGACCACAGATATCTGGTTGGTGTTGGATGAGAGCAGCACCTGGTTCCCTCCTGTACTTTTCTCATAGCTTGACCTTGGCAAATTATCAAGAGCAATTTAAACAGGCAATAAGCATAGTGGGGGTCTTTCACCATGTATTATGTGTGTATAATACACACATACACACACACACCACACACACACTAAATTATATAGACGAGTTAAATAAACTTGGGGTAAAAATGCTTTCTCCAAGACCCATAGACTAGTTAAGAAAATCTCCAGTGTCAGGCATGGGACACCCCCTTTGAGTTGTAGGCTACTTCTGTTGCCCATGGTTGCTTCCTAGTAGTTGAAGGCAAGACCCTATTGCTGGAGACACCATACACTTTGAACATAAGGTGAGGAAACTGAACTAGAACAGACCGGGAAGCCTCCAACCTGGGGTCTAGCTGTCATGGTGTCTAAAGGTGCTAAGCAAGTACTTAAGGGAGAAAAGCAATTAATAGTAATCCCATGCAGTTATAATGTCTACATCTTGACTGTAGGCACAATATGGCCATTGCCTTCAAATTCCCGTCACCATAGCTAGAGCTGATCTCATTTTCCATATCGTCCCTTCCACCATGTAGTAGATCCTCACATTGTCAGTCAAAACCAACCCTCCCTTAAGTTGCTTCTGTTAGGTACTTTGTCTTAGAAACCAGAAA
The DNA here is from genome assembly GCF_943737965.1 of Phodopus roborovskii. Taxonomy (NCBI): domain Eukaryota; kingdom Metazoa; phylum Chordata; class Mammalia; order Rodentia; family Cricetidae; genus Phodopus; species Phodopus roborovskii. The sequence goes on along the minus strand of NW_026126541.1, from coordinate 6,307,072 downwards.
GATAACCAGCCTATAGGGCACTCACAGGACCGTTCCTCAGAAGATCTGGCAGGAAAAGAAAGCTGAGGGTTGAGTCTTTGCAGTAACATTTTATTTCCGGATGGAGAGTGGGTCATAATGAGGGTGTTTGTCAATTATCAGTGTCTGTGGGCCAGCTGCATTATATTCTTCACAAATGTGTTTTCATGATCTGTGGTATTAAAATTATTTAGACCACAACATTTAACAAATTAGAGGACCTCATCCTAACAAGATTAATCACCCTGAACTGATGTGAGGATTAGATGAGATACTATGTCTAAATATTCTGGTACAATGTTTGTCTCTAAAGTCTGGGTCTTAGATGAAATGAATTCCTTGCCTCTCAGATTCCCAACTACATGTTTCCATGGTAGTGATTTATAGTTCACCAAAGGCTTCTGTATTTCACGTTGTCATCACAAGCCAGTGGTTTCTTTTTCTTTCTTTCTTTCGTTCTTTTTGTCTGTCTGTCTGTCTTTCTTTCTTTTTGTTTTTTTCTTTTGGTTTTTTGAGACAAGATTTCTCTGTATCACTTTGGAACTTGTTCTGGTACTAGTTTTGTAGACCAGGCAGGCTGCCCTTAAACTCATAGAGATCTGCTGCCTACCTCTATGTACTGAGTTCTGGGATTTAAAGGCATGTGCCAACAACACTGGGCTTCAAGCCAGTGTTTTCAGGAACAGTATCATTTCCATGTTAACATCCTGGGGCCCCAGAAGTAGGTGTAGGTCTCTGCAGGCAGGGTGAGGAGCATCAGGTTCTCTTAAGAGCTTGACCTTGGCTTTCTCACCCTCTGACCAGGACAGGGCAGCAGTGACTTTTCAAGAGTCAGAGGAAACTCATCCTACTGCATCATGGCTGGGCAAAGCCTCCTTTGAAGGCAATAGAAGAGAGGCAAACTGGAAACAGCTCTACAGTCAACTGATGAGTTGATCTCTGCCCTGACACATAGGACATTTGTAAGCTATAGATAGAATACCATTCCATCTATTCTGAAGAGGGGTTCCCTGTAGATGCTTGTGAAATCCAGACGGATCAAATGACATTACACCTGTGGGTGTGCTATGCCAACAGTTTTCCTGAAATGCAAAATACCATTGTCATTTCAAGGGCTACTGGATTGAATGCTTTGATATTTCAGCATCTCTCTAAAGTTCACCTCATTTCTAAGGTTCCGATAAATACAGGATGAAGGGAAAACCATAGTGCCTTTAGAAACTAGTGAGATCAGAAATCTGAGGGAGATACATATATATTTGTTTTGCTTGTGAAGAGTCAGTTCAACTGAGCATAGGAATCACAAGGTTATGCTCAAGTGTGTGTGACATATGGAGACCACAGTGTCTTTTTCAATTTTTCAAACTGATTTCAATTAATTCAAAATTCTTTCCATGCAGTGGGGGTAATTTCTAATTTATAATATCTGATATGATTCATTAATCTAGAAAATTAGATTTTGAGGGGATCACAGCATACATTTCCAAAAATTAAAATCCGTTCTCTGTGCTCTTTCATTTACCTTCAAAGAAATGTTTAGACTAGCAAATGCAGAGGAAAGTGATTTAGCAATGTGGTGGCCTCTGTTTATAATGCTGCATGTATGGTTTAGTCTTCATGGAGCTCTCTAGGAGGCAGAGGTTGGGGATGCTGGTGAGAACACCAGAGCGTGTTCATGTATTGTGGAAATAGACATAGAAAAAGCATTCTGGGTACCAGGGCATGATGGCTGACATCTGGGGTGAGCAGTGAGTAGTAGCACCCTAGGGCTTGCTCCCAAGATCCCTAGAGCAATCTCTTAGAGGATGAAAGTAAAGCAGGAGACATATTTCCAGGCCAGACCATTGGAGGAGGCTGTATGTGTAGCCACTAATACCTAGATGCTAGTGTAATCTTTCTCACCTGTACAAAGGGATGGCCTGGCCCCTCTGCAGACAGCAAGGCAGTTTTAATAGTAGGATATTGTAAGCACTTTGAAATTCCATGGATATGAATGTACAGTGGTCTTTCATTGAGAAATATTTTAAGGATGAAAACATGGTTATGTTTGTGTCTGAAAGGGGTCACATATCATACTTTCTGCTCACATTCCTTTTCAACATAGAGCCAAAGCACCTTGACAAAGGCCTTCTGAGGCAGTTGCAAACCATCAGGGGGTAGGGGTGGTAAGTCATTTTTAATCAATGAAGTAATGGGAAAGAAGATCAGGAGACACTCATAATCATAATTTCTTTCTTGCTGAGCAGGGGCACTCATTTGCATTTATCTACATTAACCATGATTCTCCATCTCTTCATGGTATGTATGTCTCATCTCTAAAACAGGGCTTCCCATGCAATACATCACAAGATGAAACTAACTGGCTATTGCTTGGAGTTTTAAAAAAAATGATTCAGCTTCCCCAAAACTGCCATTTTCACATCCAGCAGGCCATGCGACTTTAGGATGACTTCAATATTAGGAAATTAGACATGCTTCTAATGAAACTTCGTTGTTCATAACATCTAAACACCAACCCTTCTCAATACTTTTGTCTTGTATGTGTTTGTTTTCTTTTAAGGGCCGCATCATCTTGATTAAGTGTTCTTACTGTTCAGTGTAAGTTTTCGCCGTTCTTTAGAGTTTCCTTCCTGGCACAGCACACCTCCATTCACACTCATTTCTGTAAAGTTATATTTGATCACAGTTATGTAATTCACCCACTCTAAAGAATGGACACAAAAGAATGCATAAAATAACACAATTGTGAACTCCCGCAAGCCTTTTGGCAGTAAGAGCCATAGCTATGAAGGCTGATGATACAGCTCAGTTGGTAAAGTGCTGGCCATGCTGAGTTCAGATCGCGAACACCCACGTGGAGAACAAAACATAGTGGCATGCACTTGTGATCCCAGCATTGAGGAGATGGAGACAGGATTTCCGAGACATGCTGTATGATAACCAGTGGCCTCCACATTCAGTGAGAGACCTAGTGGGTGGGGAATAATAGAGGAATCATATAGCATCAATGTCTAGCCTCCACACACATGCATATATATGGCTTCCACACACACACACGCATGCATGCATATGCACATCTGTACACATCTGCACACCCCCCCCCATACACACACTATCAACAACAACTTCAGATGTGTAGCCAATCATATGGTAAAACAACTAGCCAGTTTTTAGCTCAAGATTTAGGGGTTGGCAATTTTGCTAGCCTGGGCTAGGCCAACCAGGGCAGTTCTCATGAGCTCAGCTAGCTCCCTGGGGCATATTCTGTCATTCTAGTGGTCAATGCCCTCATTCATGCATTTGGTCATTAGTCAGCAGGTTACTGGGACTAATATCTTTGTTATCCATTCATTAAAGCAAGTTCTTTACACTGTAATGATCTCCGGGTACCAAAGGCAGCAAGACAAAGTAAACCCAGTGTTTAAACATTTTCAAACCTTTCCATGCTTGATTAGAGTAAGTCCAGTACTGCCTAAAGGATGGGAGGATGTTGGGAGGGAGCTCAAACCTATCACAGCATCATCAAAGATGGGGAATTAGATACTTTTCTAACATTTCTGTACTGTTGTCTCCTCATGAGTGCATCTTCCTTCCCCAGAGAGACTCCTTACACACACCCTTCCATGGGGTTCAACAAATCTACCCGGGGATACCTTTGTCTCTCGTCATCGTAGCCTGTTCTGAGAGGTCTAACTACCTTGAAATTGGACCAATTACAAGAGCCCTTCCAAATGTAGCTTCAAGTGGTCAGCGGTCACTGAGTTACCCTGCAGCATGAGCTTTGGCACTTCAACACACACCAGCAGAACCACACATCAACTTGACTGATGAAAGGGATCCATCACATGGACAAATGGGTTGTGTCTACCCTTCTGTGGTATTTAGATCACAGGTAATCTTTGCTTTTCTGATGGATTGAATCACATATATCTTAAGACATGTTGTTTTCTTCTATGAAACTGCTGGGTCAAATGATTTGTGTAATTTTAAACAGATATTGCCAGGCCTTTTTCCACTGATATGACAATTCAGTTTTATCAGCAATTGGTGAATGTAAATTTAAATCCTCTACCAGGAATGAGCAGCAGGTGTTTTGAGATCAGTTTATTAGTCATGTGAAATCTCATTGCTACTCCAGTTTCTACTTCTCCGACCCACTGGTGAAACTGAGGATTTAACGACATACTTAGGCCATTTGTGTATCTTTTCTTTGAATTTCTTATTCATATTTTAAACATTTTTTCTCCCATTCAATTGTTTCTCTTTTCTTGTCCATTTGTAAGAGCCCTTTCCATATAATTAAATTGTTGTTGTTTTATTTTGGGCTGCAATGCAACTTCCTTCCAGTACAGAGTTTGCATATTGATTTTTTTGTCATTTAAAAACTATTTATACATACAAAGCATGTTTATTTGTTTTAAAATAGTTTCTGGTTTCCTAACCTGGATTATAAATATTCCCCTTGGCAAGCTCCTTTGCTTTTGTTTTTGTACTAAGAATTTTATGATGTTGTTATTTACATTTTAGTCTCTCATCAATCTGCGATGTATTTTACTGGGTGATCTAATATAAAGGCCAAATGTTACTTTTTCGTCATGGATATCTGTCACACTCCTATCCTTTCTTAATAATTCACCCTTCCACCACTGAATTGAAATAGCATTTTAAATACCTATTAAAATTTAATATGTGCTGGGATTTCTTTCTCTAGTCTATTTCCCTGACATTTCCATTTTGATTTGATCATAGGATACTCTAACAGCAGGTGCAACAATCTCCCCGATGACTGCACTTTTACAGACCAACATTGAAAATTTTTTTTCACTCCATACAAAGTTCTATCTAATTAAAAAAAAAAAAACCTTGAATGTCACTAATCCTGTGGAAAATAACATTTTTACGCTTTTAACTTATCCAAGAGTACATAATGGTTTTTCCACTTGTTTGCTTTTTAAATGTTCTTCAGTAGCATTTGGGGATTTCCTTCGTCTTTCTCATCGAATCTGTGTCTATTGACTCCAGTCTCTTTCTTAGTATCTTACCTGTATCCTTCCCATCTTTAATTAATGTGGCGAGGCAGCCACCTCAGGTCACCCTCTTTCTTTCCCAGGTGATCCTAGTAACTGTATATTCTAGCTTCTCTTCATCTGCATAGCTCCTTCCAAGTAACTAAACTCAAGTGCACAGAATATGGCAGGCATAGGATTCACTAAGTTTAGGCTTTCTCAAAAGTAGCAAAACATTCATTACATGCTTTTCAAGTGCAAACCAAGCTAGAAAGTAGTACAGGGGTTCTTGAAGTAACCCGAAGAAGCTAATTAGCCTAAGTTTCTTCAACCCTGTGGAATGAATGTCTAACCCATTCCATCTTACTTGATGACATATGAAGGAGACATTATCTTCAACACAGCAGGTCTCTAGTTTCCAAGATTGTGTGTCTGCTAGTGTTGTTTTGTACAGTGCTTCATGTATATTGAGACAATAATGTGTGCTAATGTAGGCTAACATGAGTTACTATTACTATCTCATAGGCACACACTTCCAAGTGCTGTAAAGGTTATTTTCCACAATGTTCAAAGCTTTGAGGATAAAATCATATTACAGTCAAAAATGCAGAGAGAGGGCTATATCTCTTCCAGTGATCATGTGGATTATCTTATTTTCTTATCTTTCTGGATTTGTTTACATTTTCAATATAATGATGAAAATTTTAATAGCAGGCATACCACTATTCCCATGTGCCTAAATTATGGGCTTTATGTTCTACTCTGTGCAGTTGTGAGCTACTGAGATCTGAAAAACTATATTTGAAGCATTATTAACTAGTTTCTATTTAACTTGGTAATTTTTAGAAATTACACACACACACACACACATACATAATGAGATACCTCAAATGTGTCTATTATAGGTTTATATATTATGCAATATGAATTGATAAAATGGAGTAACAGAGTTTTCTGATTTGATGTAGTTGGCCATTCCCCAATCCATCTATTTTTCAGTCATCATTCTCTCTTGGTTGAATTCTGCTTGGAAATAGCATATTTAACTATTTTTCTCCTAAAGGAACATAGCAATAAAATGACTCCTGACAGCACTCTGCTGTACTCATAGATCAGCTCAGCTGTCATCAGAGAAGCTCCCTCCTTTAGACAAATACTGAGACTCTCAACAGGATAATGTGAAGAGAGTGAGAGACTTAGGCATACTCTGTCCTAAATGGGGTGTCTTCATAAAACCCATTCTTTCAGAGAACTTTGAGGAAGAGGAGAGAGAAAGATTGTAAGGGTCAGAGGGGATGAATGGCAAAAGGAAGCGGTGCCTTCCAGACACAAGAGGACTGATTCACACACGAGCTCACAAAGACTGGCAGCATGTACAGAGCCTACACATGTTCAAGCCAGACAAAGTACCAGTGTTTAGAGGAGGAACTAGACACGGGCTATCCTTCCGCATCAAGAAAATATTTCTAACTGATAACTGCTAGCAAAGAAAATACAGAATTTTCTCACTAGAGTCTCAGCAGGCACATAAATCACACTTAGTGGTAGCTCCATGAATGAATCAAGCAGAAGATATAATATCAGGACTCCAAGATAAAGTAGATAATATAGCACAAATAAGCGAGAAATATGAAATATTTTTAAAGAAACTACAAAGAAAAGAGCATGCATGAGGTGTGGGAGAGTATGCACAAGACAGACTTTTGAATCGTAGTCATAGATGAGGGAAAGGAATCCTGTCAGTGGCATAGACCAGATTTTCAACAAGATCATAGAAGGAAACTTCCCCAAATAGAGAAAAGACACATCTATACAGATATAAGAAGCATACAGAATGCCAAACAGACAAGACCACAAAAGAGAAACCCTATGGCATAATGTGGTTAGAAAGAAAGTGTACCAAAAGCTTCAAAAGAAAAAAATTTGAGTCACATATGAAGGAAAACCCATCAAAAATAACAGCTGGCTTCTCAATGGAAATTTTGAAATCCAGTAGAAACTGGAGCAATACATTCCTAGTTATAAGAAAATGTGATAGCACTCTAGAAAAATATACCCAATAAAAGTGTCTTCCATAATTGAAAAAAATAAAAACTTTCCACAATATAAAGAGCCTAAAAATTATATCCAAAAAAAAAACAAACCCAAGAAAAATACAGCAACTAGTATTTTAGGATAAAGAGAGGAATGAGCATACACAGAGAATATAGAAATAAATACAAAGTCATAATTATTAAATCACAAAGTATCACTGAGAAAATAAAGTGACAAAAATCAACAACACCATGATTTCAATTGACACACATATTTCAATGATAACTTTAAATATCAATGACCTCAATTCCCCAATCAAAATAATAGTTGAATGGATCAAGAAACAAAATCCAACTATTTGTTGTCTACAAGAAACATATCTGGTCATACGTGGGAATATAGATGTAAATTCAAACATATATATGCATGCAATAATCATTAGTGGAAAAAAGAGGTCACGAATTTGAAGAACAGGGAGCAGTGTATGGCAGGAGAATTTGGAGGGTGAAAAAGGAACGGAAGACATGTTGAGAAAAACTGTAGTGATTTCTTTTTACTTCCTTCATTAAGTGTACTGGAAAAAAGAGAGAGAGAGAGATGTTTTTCTCTTTGAAAGTTTAAATGCACACCATGATATATAGAGAAGTTAGGATGGATTTCATGCAATATTCCTCTGCATATTAAAACAGTTCTTCTGAAGGTTAATAAAGGTGTGGTATGTATTGAAAAAAGAAAAGAGAAACTCAGCTTTAAAGGTAGGCACTGCCTTATAGTAAAATGATGAACAAAAGTACTCTAATCAAATAGGACCAGGAAGCAAGCAGGCATCATTATCCAAATAGGTAACCAAATAGACTTCACACTAAAACTAATCAGAAGAAATGAATAGGGACAATACATTCTAATTAAAGAGACAGCTAACCAGAGAGACATTACTATCTTAAACATACATGCATCAAATTACTTCTGCACCCAGAAAATGTGCTACTAGATTTAAAGACACAAATTAGCATCATTCTTCCAATAGTAGGTGATTTCAAGACCCTTCTTTCTCCAATAGACAGGTCATCTGAACAAAAGTAAACAATGGAACATCTGAACTAAATGACATCATACATCAAATGGACCTAACAGATCTGTATAGAACATTTCACCTGCATACCAAAGAATACACACTGTACTCAGCAGCACAGGGATGCTTTTCTAAAATAGTTATGTTGGAACACAAAACAAACATTTTTTAAAGAAGATTGAAAGTACTCCTTGCATCCTGACTACAACGAAATGAAACCTAAAGGACAGCAAACACATCTCTAGTATAGACACAAATTCGTGGAGATTAAACCACTTACAACTGAATGACAAATGGGTCAAAGAAGAAATTAAGTAAAAAATAAAAACATTCCTGCAACTAAATGAAATAACACAGCAAAAGCCTGGCAGACACTGAAAGCAGTTCTGCAAGAAAAGTTCTTAGTCCATTAAAAACAGAAGAAGCACAAACATAAGACTTAATGATGCAACTCAAAAATTCAGAAAATTACAGGTTATGTACAAACCCATTTGACCTCAAGAAATAAGAACAATTAGAACAGAAATCTATGGTGATACATTATTTATGATCTATTAAAACTTGCCCGAGGATTCAGAAAGCAAAGTCAGCCACCAGCCATAGGATCTAGGCACACACCTTTAATCCCAGGACTCAGGATTAAGAGGCAGATGAATCTCTGTTAGTTCAAGGCCACACTAAGCTACAAGAAATATATCCAGTCCTAAAGAGGATCTCAGCACTTGGGATCACACACCTTCGATCTCAGTACTCATGAGAGGTATTTAAAACAGGAACACGGTCTCAGAGCAAGTTTTCATTCTCCAGCCACATTGAAGATAGGGTGGCATTCTGAGATAGTCTCTGGATTCTCTCCAGCTAGAAGAGGCTGGGTAAAGAGATCATGGATCAGCCCTTTTAAGCTGAGCTGGAAGTTAGAGCTAATGGCCAGCTGCTTTGCTTTTCCGATCTTCAGCTTGAAACTTGAACTCCAATATTTGTCTCTGGGTATTTTAGTGTTTGTGTTATAGAAACCAATGAAATAAAACAAAGAAAATAATATACTGAACCAACAAATCTAAGAGCTGGTTCTTTTAGAAGATAAATGAATCTGGTAGATTCTTGGCCCAACTAACAAAAAAAAAAAAAAAAAAAAAAAAAAAGAAAGAGGACCCAAATTAACAGAATAAGAAATAAACAGGAAATCATTAAAACAGATATCAAAGAAATCCAGAATATTATAAGGAAAGAGTTTAACAACCTGTATTCTAGTAGGCTGAAAAACCCAAAAGAAATGGATGACTTTCTAGATCTAGTCAAACCACCTAAACTAAACCAAGAAGTCAAATATCTAAACAGACTCATAAGAAATGGAAAGATTGAAATAGTAACAAAAGCCTTCTAACCCCACCCCCAAAAAATAGCAGGGCAAGACAGATTTAAGAAGGATTTTACATATTCCCCTCGAAAACAGCATTGCAAAGTAGACACTAGCATAGTGGTGTTACCAAAATTATAGTTGTTATGTTGAATAAATTGTCTGAGCTTCCACATGCGAGGGGTGGGTCCGTGGGCAATTCCCAGACACACAGAGCTATCACTTTTCTTATGCAGTGACTTCCCTTTCCCTTGAATGAGATATTATTCCCCTTTATATCTTCATAAGAGGACCTAGGGGAAAAGTACATGGGGGACCAAAGTTCTAGAACGTACGGATCTTCATTGTGGCATGATGTAACCCTGAAGAAATATCTAAAGGGCATTGTGAGAAGGTTGAAAACATGGCCATGTTACACAGAAGCAGGCTGAGAAAGGTTCTATGTCCAACAGGGGTCCCACACAAAGACACACACACACAGACACATACACATACACAAGAACCACGTATTTCAGGATCTGATGTGATGTGTTGATACATGTTATTTAATGCTCAAACCAAAGTAGCTGGCACATCTGTCACCCTCAAGATTTGTGAATTATTTCTGGTGAGATATCTAAAGTTTGCTATTTTTGAAATTTGTTTTACAAAGGGACTTATTTCTCCCATCCTACTTGCCTTGTGTGTATCTTTTGTGGTGTTCTCACTGATGAAACCCTCTCTCCATCACATCTTCATACACTTTATACTATTACTCTCTAATACTTCTGTAGACCCCATACGTAGATGTAATTGTTCTGTATTTATATTTTGTGCCTGAATTATTTTAGTTACTATCCATATTTTCTTATAGGACAAGACTTTATCTTTTTTATGGCCCACTAGCATTTTATTTTGCGTGTATTACATTTTATTTATCTAACCACCCATCCACATCTTGGCTATTGTAGACGACTCTGCAATAAACATGGGAGTGTGGCTTTCTCTTGAGCATACTGAATAATCTCCCCAACTCTACATAATAATGAGATCGCTGTAGTCCAATTTGTAAGTTTTGAGGGTTTCACACCCTTTCTCTTAATGTCTGCACTAATTTGCAGTCCTACTAAATGTGCATGGGCTGCATTTTCTCCACAGCCTCATTAACACTTGCCACCATTCGCTTTCTGATAATAGTCATTCTAGCTGACTGAAGACGGTTTCTCATTATGGTTTTGCTTCGCATTCCCCTCGTGTTAAACATTATATCAGATGCAGACCAGTCATCTTGATGTTTTCTTTTAAGACATGTCTAGAGCTTGGAGAGAAGCCTCAGAGACTGACAACACTTACTGCTCTTCCAGAAGAGGTTCCTTCAGTTCACCCATATCCAGTGGGCTACAGCCACTGTAAGTACAGTTCCATGGGGTCCAGGGTCTTCTTCTGTCCTCTCTGGGTACTAGCACACAAGCAGTGAGTACACATACACACACACACACACACACACACACACACACACACACACGACAGATAGATAGATAATACATAGGTAGATGATAGACAAGATAGATGATAGATAGATTAGGTAGATAGATAGATGGATAGATAGACAGGATAGATAGAAAACAAGTTAATAAAATACTTTTAAAAATAAGCGTCTATTGGTGGCTTGGCTCCTTTTTATCAGGCCTTTTGTATATTTGCTTTGGATGTTTTCAGCTCTGTGTAGTTCAGTAGTTTAGCAGATATGCAGGTTGTAAGTATATTCTCCTATGTGCTCCCTACTGTCATCTTACTAACTCACCTCCTGGCAAGCAGCTTAAGATCCATCAGCAGCTTAATTTGATTTCTCCCATCATCCTACAGGACATCTATCAAATCACATATGGCAGGCCCACATTTGTTTAGTCTACACAATAAGATTTCGTTTTCAGCAGGTGCCCTCAAATGAAAAAGGGGTTTACAAACCACATCTGAATCAACATACATAAATCCATACATTTGTTTTCATGTGTCTGATTTCTAAATGTAGAATATGGAAAACAGTTTGATAATACCTTGGTGCCAAGAGAAAAGAGGTGCCAGGACACAAGCCCTTTGCTGGTTTCTGAAGACATCTCTTAATATATTCAGAGATTACTGACATGAGACCCAAATAAGGTGAAGGTCAAGTGGTTGAACATGTTTGAAAACCAGACACTGAAGATAGAGAAGTACAGCATCCAGTTTCAGACTCATGCATTTAAGCAACGGGGCCTGTCCTAGTCTTCTCTTTATTGCTGCAAAAGACCACGACCCAGAGCAACTCTGAAGGAAATGGTTTAGTTGGCTTACACTCCAGAATCACAGTTCCCCCTGGTAGAATCCACGGCAGGAACTCAATCAAGGCAGAAACCTGGAGGCAGAAGCTGAAGCAGAGGCCATGGAAGCCATGTTGCTTACTGGCTTACTCAACCTGCTTTCTTAACGCACCCAGGACCACCAACCCAGGGGTAGCTCCACCCACAGTGGGTTGAGCCCTTCCATATCAATCATAAAAAAATGCCCTATAGGCTGTAGTGCAGATTCCAATTGGCCTTAATAATAGAAGCCTGGGGTCAGTTAGTTACAGGGGTAAATTCTAAAAGACCAGAGCAGGAATGCCAAAGTCACCTCGCACCTCTTATCTCCATGACTGCTAAGACCAAAGGGGCTAAGTTCCTGTCTCTACATGCCTTATCTTCCTCTCTCCACCCAGACATATCACTCCCTGTTTTTCCATCCCTAGTGCTGGAATTAAAGGTGTGTACCTCCCAGGTATTATAATCAAAGGCATGAAATTCCAAGTGTTGGGATTAAAAGTGTGTGCCACCGCTGCCCGGCCTCTATGGTTAGCTGGTGGCTAGTAACTCTACACTCTGATCTCCAACCAAGCTTTATTTGTTAGAGCACAAACAAACTGCCACCAAAGTAGAGATTCCCAGTTCCTAGACCTTTGCTTGGGTCCCACTGACAGAATAAAGAGTTCCGTGGACTTCATTCTGACTGTGCTGCCTTTTAGTTATGTCTGTTTTTCTTGAGGTATCTGTGTGACTTTATGAGGCACATAATAATCAGTCCCCCATGTTTCCCTCCAAAAGCCAGGAGAGGGACTGCAGAAGATGATGGTGAGTTCTCAGCGTGAACTAAGATGAGGAAGAATCCTCTCAAAGAGGAAATTGAAACAAAAGCTTGTGTGTGTAAACATAGGTGAGTGTGGGTCTGATGTGTAAGGTACTAAGTGGGGAAAAAAATCAGTCATGAGACAAGGAAGGGAAATTGGAATTAGATTCTGTAAGGCTCTAAATGACACTGAAAATTCAATATGACAGGAAGGTAAGAAGGTCAATTTCCTGATGTGAGTATGGTCTGGTAAGCCAGGAAAAGTCAGGCTAAAAAGAAGGATATATAGATAGATAGATAGATAGATAGATAGATAGATAGATAGATAGAGATAGAGATAGAGATAGAGATATATATTCTTCAAGGCTTAATCATTGCACAAATCCTCCCTTCTCAGGCTAAAACTGTAGGCATCTGACTGGAACTCAGTTACCCACCCTGTGTCAGGACTATCTCATTCCTAAGCTACCCCTAATCTATCTCTGTGGTCTCTCCATGTCTCTCCCCCAAACTGCCCTTGACTCTGCTTACTGAGGATGTTTATAGAGATGTCCTCAACCCCTGCCCTATCTTGATCTCAGAATCCAATCACAGAAGTTGAACCTAGCAAGCCCCTGAGGGGTGACATGGGAAACAACAGAAGATGCACTGGCTTTAAAATAGTCTTTTGTCTAGCCACAGCATACCATAAAAGCAAAATGTTCCAAGGCTCTTGAAAGATGGAAAACAAGCAATGCTTCATGCCATAGAGGAGACACAGCAGTTAACGAAGGTGATTACTTTATTTCTGTGTGTCATATCCTCTTATGATCAGAAAGCAAAGCTCTCATCTGTTCTGTGCATCCCTATAGGCAGCAAGTCTCCAGAAATACCTACCATAGCTCCCCACAGGTAGGCCCAGCTGGTGACATTTCTTCAATACTGTGACAACTGTACATACTAAAGTTTCATTTTCAATCTCTATCAAAATACCTTACTTTGAAAGTTTGGGAATCCAGGCTTCAAAAACATGTTTTTGTTATTACACACAGGATGGTGTGTGTAATAACACCCCATGGAAGCTGATTATTTCAGCTGTAAAATAAAAGTTCTAAGGAGAAGGAGGATTTGGAGAGTATGGTGGGGTTTTTTAAGGATAAAAGCTGTGTTTTCTAAATTGTTCCCTCTGTAGAAAAGAGATTTGCTTATTTGTTCAGTCAAGATTTTAGTAGCTCCCTTTTCTTGTGGCAAGGACAGCGGCTCCTCTCAAACAAAGGCTGGGAATCTTAAGTCAAATACTTTTAAAACTAACAATTGAAAGGACAATTAGCCAACACACTGTTCATTAGCCAGCCAATTAAGCTACTTATTAATTCATTGGCTGGCTAAAATGTTCATGCTGTGGTAAACGTGAAAGAATATTTATTAATAGTCTTTATTATAGTGAGTGAGGTAACCCAGACCCAGAAATACAAACACCACATGTTATCTCCTATTTGTGAATCCTACCTCTGAACTTTTACATGTGAGTATAAAATCTGGAGTAACTTCAGGTACATGGAAAGTAAAAGGGAATAATAGAGAGGATCCCTAGAGAAGGAATAGAATGATTCAGTTTGTATGAATACAGAAAGGAGAAAAATGGGAGCAAGGAAAATTAGTCTGGGAACGGGAAGGGAGGTTAACACTGCAGCAGAAAGAGGGGGAAGTAATAAGGTACTGGAAACTCTCACTTGGTTGTTTGTAATAAGAATCAAAGAGATCTTCAAATAAAATAGGCTATCACCATGACCCTTGGTTGCCTACCAGAAACTGAAGGTAAGACACTATAGCTAATGCCACAACATACTTTTGACTTCAGTCTTGAAAAAAAAATCATCCTTGAAACCTCCTTCCTAAGGATGGACTCTCATAGTATTGGGAGGAACTATTCAACTTACCAATAGAGGAAATCAATGAAAGTTCTACTCAGCTGTGACACCCAAGAGCCACAACAATGACTAGAATGACAAGGAATCTCAAAAGTTGCAGTAGTGACACTTATAAACTGGGGATAACCAACAGCTATCTAATTGGACTTATGGGACACTCAATAGAAGGATATTCATTCTTGGAACTAGAACCCTATTCCGTTTTTAATAATAGGTAAAGCCAAGGGCTCCTAGAAGAAAATCTATTAGTGTCACTTATGTAAAGCAGTGTAATTTCTAACCACATTCTAAATATTTATCCCATAGATAAGTGTAGCTTTTACTCTTCATCAAAGGATCCTGTTTTTGAAACAGATGAAGACCACTCCAGAAGACACAACTGTTCAAAAGACAAAGAACAACTGGCTATGGAATGTCCAAACCCTACTGATGCATCTACAACTCAATCTCAACAGGGAAGGCTGAGGAAACATTGGAGAAAGGGGGGTAGAAAGATTGTGACAGAGGACCAGGATATCTTGTGGGAGATAGTATCTTCTATGGATGACAGGGAAGCTGCACCCATAAAATATCAGTAACACTGTTGGCTAAACAAGACTTGAAAAATGACACCACCTATTGGCATGCCAACATGGTTAGAAGCAGTCTCATACGACCCTAGCCTGAGAAGAAGTCATTAGACAATAAGAGAGAGAGAATCGGTGTGCTTCGGAGATGAGGCCATTGATGGGCAATTCAATACTAAGGTGTCAGTATTTAACACATACAAAAATGAGCAATACCAAATGAACTCGGTAGATTTTTAGATTTCCTAATGTATTAACCTGCCAATACATCTAAGTATTTAATCACTTTTCATTTATATCTTTTGAGTCTATTCTTTGTGTCTTTGGATTTTCATTAAATGCATATGTTTATTTCACAGCATATATTAGAATATAACAAGGTTAACAATTTTTTAAGAATAATGATTTATAATGTCCTTTTGCCTATGGTTTTATGTTTATTTGTGTATGTGTGTTTGTCAGTGTGTGAATGTGTACACACGTATGAAAGTGCTTGTGGAGAGCTGCCTGGAGCTGGGAGTTGCAGGTGGCTGTAAACTGCTATATTTGAGTGCAGAGAGGGGAACTCAGATCCTCTGCAGGACCAGCAAGTGCTCTGAGCTGCTGGGCTGTGTCTCCAGCCCAGGATATGATTTCTTGAAGATTATAGTATAATTATGAAGAGAAGACCTGCAGATGGATGACTACAGTGCCAAAGAATAAGAGAGCTGCAGAGATGGTTAAGAGTGCTTGCTGCTATTCCAGAAGACTCAAGTTCAGTTCCCAGAACCCATATTGGAGGCCTCACAAGTTATCCCAACTCCAGATCCAAGGAATCTGATGCCATCCTTTAGCTTCCACCAGCACCTGCAGGAATGTGGCAACATATACATAAATAAAAAATAAACCTTTATATATAAATACAATGACCTTGTAGAGGTCCAGTTAATTAAACTCTGTGCTCAGGGGTTACAAACTCAGCTGAATATGGGATCTGGAAGGAAACAAAGGAGAGAAAAAAAAAAACATTGGGCTGTGAAAGACAAGAGGAGTGGATGTGGAATGTGGCAAACTTAATGTTTGTATCACTTGAAGGGGTTAGACTTTCCCTTGCTAATCTAATCTTTTCTGATAGGCCCCCATTACCTGAATTTTTGTACATGCAGTACCTACAATGATAATGTTAATGATGACAACCCAAAGTGAGTCTATCAGATAAAAGTTAATAACACATATTGTCTGTATGCCATATTGAGCCCACAGAGTATAAATTTTCAAATTCTTTAATTGTCATATAAAAGAGAAAATGATTATACTGTAACAGATAAGAGCTTGGGTTTACAATTAGGCAACCAAACTTTAAGCTAATTACATTCTCACAGCAGACATTAAAAAAAAATGTAATTCATAGTGTTGCAAGACATGATTGATATAATACACATGTTGATTGGGATTGCCAGAAAACCACTAAGACTGTTCAATGACAGCTTCTTTCTCTTTTATTTTATCTTTATGTGGTAGTCATTACATGTGTTCATAGAGTACAATGTGGTCACTTGAAATATGTGCACTGAGGAATAAAGAAAGTATCTTCCCCATGTTATGTTTGCACATTTAAGATCTACTTCGTTCTGTGGCGTTTGGAACCTATGAAAGTTCAATTTCTAGAGAGTATGTGTCCACTAGGAGTCACACGGCTCCAAATGATGTAGGTGGAAGTGGGTGTTGAGAATGGGGAACAATACTCAAGAATTCAAAGTTAGGTTGGGAGGAAGGGTGGTCTTAAAGACAGGCACACAGTATGGCAACGGAAGGGCGGGTCTTAAAGATAGGCATGCAGTAGGCAACTCTAGTCAACAAATAATTAGCTACATATTTCCAAATTGCTAACTTCCTTTTAGTTGGAAGTTAGATTGGATTCAGGTTTGATCGTGTCACTTGGGGCATGTAAAGCTACTTTTTCTATGAACTTCCATCAGGAAATACATAAGGACAGATAGTCATTTATCTCTGAGAGATGACAATAGCCATTGGTTATCAACTATGAGAACCACTGGTTCATTAGTTATTGTATAATGGTGATGTCACTCTGTCATCATTAGTGATTATAAGTACTTTCAAACAAATAAGCAACAAAAGCAATTCATATGAACTGTTTTCTCATCATGGGTATGAATCTTACTTGAAAAAAAGATGAGATGAAGCTTGGCCATTTCTTTAATTACCAGTTTTTAAAATACTGATCGCTGTCAATATCTTGAAAAGGTAAAAAATAAAACAAGACTAATTTATGAACTGCATTGTTGCTACTATCATTAACTGTTGTGATGGGAGATGCCATTATGTATATATGTTTCTCATTCTGGTTAATGAATAAAGCACTGCTGGCCAATTGGAAAGGAAGATAGGAGGGACTAGGAGACAAGGAGGAAAGAGGAAGTAGGAAGGAGGAGTCAGCATGGAGAGCCTGGAGAGAACAGAACCGCCATTCCTCCACTCTCGGTAAGACCATGTGGAAATACATAGAAACGGGTTAAAAATTAAAACAGAGCTAGCCGATAAGAAACTAGCACCTGGCCAACAGCATAATATCAAATACAGAGTCTCTGTGCATTAATTGGGGCAGGCGCGGTGGAGGGACAAGACCAGCGGCGGGAGGAAAAACTGTACACCTTACAAATAGATATGAATACTTTGTTTTGGAATGGATTTTTATTTATTGATACAATTTATGGTCAATGTTGTGATATGTATATTTCTCTTCTTGTTTATGTATTGTGTTTATATAGCTCATTTAAAAATGTAATGTATAATTTAGTATAGATTTTAGATAGTACCTATGATAGTCAAATCTTATAGTTTAGTTAAGATTTCTAAATATACAGACATGTATTTGAGATAAATAGACATTCTTCAAACCTTTCAAAGACCTACAAAATATGGCATTAAAAATGGTTTAGGGTTTTTCTTAACAATGAGATGTAATTGTTCCTGGCAACACCACCTGCTTCAAAAAGGAAGATGGACATTAAAGAAACTCGTTATGGAGTTTACTTCCAATATGGCAAGACTAGCCATTTGGACAAGATACTGCTCTTGTCTGGACTGTTCTGGACATGCAGGGCCCACAGAAAAACATGTGCCTTAAACCCTTTGTCATGGCCCTGGGTGGGTTTGATTCCTCCCATGCTCTGTCACTGTGATAACACAGCCCTGGACTGTGAATTTGCAATGAACAACTTCTCCAGCAAGCACTTCAGGTTCTCTCACTGGGAATAATTCCTAGAAACCACGATTTCTAACCACGATTCTCTTTTCCTATGCTCTATGTTTAAATAAATCTTTCATACTATATTCTTTTAGTATAGAAACTCACAGCCTGTTTGTTTTCTTTTAAATGATTTAAATGATTTTCTTTTAATTGATTGTATTTTTTCCACAATTTGCTGTGAAGTTTTCCATTTGTCACTTCTAGGATTCATGTTCTATACTTACATACATGTATAACTTGAATATGGTTTTTCTTTTTTCTTGGTAATCATTTTCTAGAAGCCATTTTAATCTGTTCCTGTTCATCTACACTTATTTTTGAAGTTCTTTTTCATTTTCTAATATTCTTAAAATGCTGTCTTTTGTAACTATTTGCACATGTGTTTCTTCTAGCTATGAGAATTTCCACTTAAAAATTATAATATTCTAATTTATGTAATCTCTTTCTTTCTTGTGGTTACTTCATTGCTAATTCTGGCTTATGATTTTCTTTCTTAGCATCTGTGATTTTTATAATTTCTTTTAATTCAATGAAAAATTTAAGCACTCACTTTTGGATGTTGTACATGGTTTTCCTTTCTTTCACTGATGTCTATTTCTAGCTTGCCTTTATTATGTGTAATAATATTTGTTTCTTTTCCAGTCGTGTTTGATTCTATCCTCGGTCTCTGGTCTACATAGACTCTGGTTCTTGACCTTCCAGGCAGTGTCAGTCATCGGCTTCCTCTTGTAGTTTGGGCCTCAATTTGGACTAGTCATGGTTGGACCAGCTTTACAGTTCTATGCCACCTCTGTCTACTACACTTGTGTACTGGAGCAAGGCGTAATCATCATCAGCAAGGCTTCATCCAGCAAGTAACTAATAGAAGCAGTTTCAGAGACCCATAGCTAAACATTAGGTTGAGTTTATGGGATCTCAGAGAAGAGGTGGGAGCCCATAGGTGTCTGACCTAGGTCCTCTACATACATGTTATGTTGTGTAGCTTGGTGTTCTTGTGGGACTCCTAACATGTGGGATCAAGAGCTGTCTCTGACTCTTTTGCCTGTCTTTGGTACTCTTTTTTTCTAGTGTATTGCCTCTTCCAACCTTAAAATGGGGTTGTGTGCCTAGTCTTATTGTAACTCATCATACCATATTTGGCTGAGGAACAGAGGGTCTGGGAGAAAGAGGAGGTGGGGGGTAGCAGAGAAAAAGGAGGGGGACTGTGGTTGGTTTGTTACATATGACAGAAGAATTAATAGTTAATTAAAAATTTAAAAGGGAAATATTTTTCTAGATGTTTCATTTTAAACATTTTAAAACTCTATTCCATTGAAAATGGCATAGAATTCATTAAGCAGTTAGGAGTATATCATTTGATGAGTTTTATATATAAGCATGAGTGGTGGCATAAAATGATGAACTAAAATATTTCTGAAGATGATTTTTGCTAAATGATCAAACAAGTACA
Organism: Phodopus roborovskii; assembly: GCF_943737965.1. Lineage (NCBI taxonomy): Eukaryota > Metazoa > Chordata > Mammalia > Rodentia > Cricetidae > Phodopus > Phodopus roborovskii. Next base: position 6,287,289 of record NW_026126541.1, on the reverse strand, counting down.
GAGTATGTGCAAAAGAGATGCAAGGAATCAGTCCAAAAGTGTCCATCTGGTAAACCTCAGACATCAAATGAATGGATGAAGAAAGAAAACAAAAAGTCTTGGGGTTTTTTTCTATACAGTAAGAACCTCAGTGTTTTACCAAGAATTTTATTTCAGATGAATGTACACATTATTATCTAAAAGATATTTTCCCACTGATTAAGTGGAAATATTCAATGGAAAATTTTAACATCAAATTATCAACTTGATTGATATCAGAACTGGTATCAAATTATCCTTGGCATTCTTATCCTACAAAGTATCCAAGGACAGATGGTAAAACTAAGTCAAATAAATAAAGATTTAAGTCCCATTGCCTGATGCTGAATGCTCTTGCACGAACTAACACCAGCAGGCTTGAAAAGGGGAATACAGAGCAGTGTTGTGTCTAAAGAAAAACTACCCAGTCCCTTCCTGAACTGCAGGTGCATATAGAGTCTACACACTCGCTGACCACACAGAGGAGAACATGACCTGATGGCACCAAGTGAATCCTGCTTCTCAAAACATCTCGTCCTGTAGGTTTAGTGTGGAGGGGAAACTATGATATAGTTTAGGAAAAGTGATTTACTTTCTTTTTTCCAGATATCCTCAGCAAACAACAAATAACCACTTAAACCTATGTAACACCAGAGAAGGTCTGCTTTGATGTGTTTTTGCAATAGTAGATAGAGTTCTTTTTCTTTTTAACTGAACCCTCTAGTTACAGATTGAGTGTGAAATGTCCTCCATACATTTATATGTTTGAACTCTTGGTCCCTAGCTGGCAGTACTGTCTATGAGAGCTCTGGGACTTTTAGAAGAATAAGACTCATGGAGAGAAGAGATGAATATGGAATTCGTCTTCGATTACAGGGCACAACCTCACTTTCTACCCACTCTCCATCCTCTGATTGCTGATGCAATGTGACTATTTGCCTGTGTCTCAATACCATGTCTTCCCAACATGATAGATTATGGCCCCCTAGACTGTAAGCCAAATAAACATGTCTTCCTTAGGTTGTCTTTTGTCAAGAACTCTATTACATCTATCAGGAAAGTGAAATATACACTCTAATACCCAGGGTCACTTTCAACCTAAATCATGTCTTTATAAACTGGAGGGGGCTGGCTGTCTCAGTGCAGTTAATGATGTTGTGTTCAAGAACATGTATAAGAGACAAATGGCTCACCCCTCTGCTCTACTGTGACATTGCCTTCAAAAATGAGGCTCATTCTGGATTCTTTGGAATCCTGGTTGTATTCCTGAGAGTTGCTCTTAAGCCTCATGTTCTAGACTCTATAGAAACTCCACCTAGACCCTGGTGAAAGTAAAAAATTACAGAAGCGACATTTTTACTCTGAAGCTAAGCCAGACATTGTTCCAGCCACAATTCCAGTGTCAGATTAATCTCATTTTTTTAAACAATTGGATCAATGTTAGAGACCCTTTGGAGAGCTAGAGAAATAACAGAGCATGTGACTCAAGGCATAGAGCACAGATTTCTCAGGATAATTATGCAGCTCAATTTCACATACAAGCTTTCTATGTTTGCTAGTTCTATTTCTATGTACAATCAGTCACAAAGCAAAAGTATTTGTAAAGTGAGTTAGTTGCTGGACTGAGAAATATTTGGCCCTGGATCTTAAGATTAGAATCTTGTATATGTTAAGCAATGACTCTACACATGTTCACATTCCTGTCTCTATTTTGTATTTATTCTTTAACCATGCAGTGTTGTGACACAGCATTTTAATGGCAATATGTATAGTTAATTTATAGATGATTTGAGTATGAGAGGCTGTTAGGAGTAGTTTTTCCTGCTGATCTGGTCCCTCTGCTGCCTTGCCAGCTCCAAATAACACACAGAGACACTGTATTTGATATAAAGCTGTTGGCCTGTTACTAGTTTCTTATCTGCTAGCTCTGTCTTAATTATTAACCATTTCTATTAATGTAAATACGTCCATGTGGTCTTATCTTACCAGAGAGAGGGGCTGGTGTTCTTCTCTCTCCATCCTCCATTTTCAATCTCCTCCCTACTACTTCCTCTCTCCTCCTAGTCTCCTAGCCCCACCTACCTTGCTTTCCTATTGGCCAACAGTGCTTTATGCATTAACCAATATGAGAAACATATTTACAGAATGACATCTTCTATCAAGAGATTGTAAACTGTCCATACACAAATGTCACACTATTTTAGAGACCTCAGCAAATTTGCATTCAAGGAGTTCTTAGAACCAAACACCCTATAGATGGAATTCTTAATTGGTATAGATAATAAAAAGCCGGAGTCAGATATGGAGGGAAACGCTGAGAGATCAGAGGGAAGGAGCGAGCCACAGCACACCTTACCTTCTCAGCATCTCAGCAGACAAGAGAACAATTTCTTCTTTCTCCCTGTTGATATCCTGTTTCTGCCCAGCTGTCTTACTTCCTGTCTATACCTTCAGATGTCAGTGGTTAGCTTGGGGCAAGTTCCATTCTCTGACCCCTAGATAGTCTTTATTTTTACAAGCAAGATGTCACCACAAGGGATATCATTTCACCCAGCTCACAGATTCTTTGTTCATGTTCCAGTGTCTGTAAAATGACCAGGAACTACAGATGCAAGCATAATCAACATAATACAAGAGATGAAAGAGAGAATCTCAGGTGTTTAAAATTCACTAGTGGAAATAGGTTCACCAACCAAAGTCCTACAAATCTCTAAGACAAAATATCCAGGTAATATGGGGCACTGTGAAAAGGCCAAACCTAAAAATAATAGTTGTAGAAAAATGTGAAGAAACCCAACTCAAGGGTATAGAAAACATATTCAACAAAATCATAGAAGAAAACTTTCCCAACCTAAAGAAAGACATACCAATGAAAGTACAAGAAGCTTACAGAACACCAAATAGACTGGACCCACAAAAAAGTCCCCTCACCACATTATAATCAAAACACCAAACACACAGAATAAAGACAGAATATTAAGAGCAGAAAAGGGAAAAGGCCAAATAACATATAACTGCAGACCTATCAGAATTACTCCTAACTTCTCTGAAACTCTGAAAGCCAGACAGTCATGGATAGATGTTCTACAAAAATTAAGGGACTATGGATGCCACCCCAAACTATTATAGCCAGCAAAGCTTTCAATCACTATAGAGAAAAAAAGATATTCCATGACAAAACCAGATTTAAACAATATATATGCACAAACCCAGTCCTATAGAAACTATTGGAAGGAAAACTCTAACCCTAATAATTTAACTACACTCACAAAAACATAGGGAATAGATAGTCCCACTTTACCAAAAGAAAAATCTACATGCAATACCACCATCACCAGCAAATTCAAAACAAACAGGAATTAACAACCAATGCTCATTAATCTCCCTCAATATCAATGGTCATAACTCACCTATAAAAAGACACAGGTTACCAGAATGGATACAAGGACAGAAACTATCCTTCTGCTGCACACAAAAAACACACTTCAACTTCAAAGACAGACATTACCTCAGAGTAAAGGGTTGGGAAGATCTTCCAATCAAATGGAAGTAAGAAACAAGCTGGTGTAGCTAAACTAACATCTAACAAATTAGACGTCAAACTATAAATCAAAAGAGAAAAGTAGGGCATTTCATATTCATCACAGAAAGATAATTTCATATCTTGACCATGGCATGATAGAAACTTGCCTTCCTGATCCTCTCATCTTATTGGGACTGAGTGCACCAAATGAATAGGCATGGCATGAACATGACCATGTCAAGCAAAACCAGTCTTCAGTTTCTTCTTCCTGTGATTATATGATCTCACCCTCTGAGACTTCTCCCTTATGGAGAACCCCTACCAAGATTATCTAACCTAATTTGTTGTTCATGTTGTACTATTAGATGCTCTGAGTACCTGGGCTGTTGACACATCTCCATCAAAGCACATAGCTCACATAGGTTGTGAGTATTTCTTAATCTTCCATTGCTGTTCTCCAGGGTTCTAGGACCAGACATTTAGGCCACAGAATCATATCTAGGTTCAAAGAGAGTCCTCATGTATCTCTGAATTATTAAGTGATAATAAAATTGAATTATTAATGTCATAAAAGCCACACATATTCAAAGACCAATAAAAGTTGTCTTGTCTGTAAAGACATCTTGTTTTATTTTCGACAAGTGCATGCATTCTAATCCTGAGAGTACTTGTGTTAGAGTACTCTCCTTTTCATTACTGCTTCTATTGTAAAAAAAAAAAAAAAAAAAAAAAAAAAAAAGTTCTCTATAAATGCCAGTTATTGTTGTCCATGAAAAAGGGGAACTGCACTCAGTTAGGAAAATGTTTCCTGAGTGTATTGTACTGTGTTGAAATGATAACCGTCTTTTTAAAGGTTAGAATTATTGTAGCTACATGCAGGCACAATAAAGTATGTTCCCGTGTTCCGTTCAGGCAGACAGAAGAACAACCCACTCCAGGAGAGAGATGGGCCTTGCACCTGTGCCTGAGGACCCACAGCTGCAGTGCTGGGAGAGAAACCTGTGAAGGGAACAGATACACAGTGACCAGGTTCACTGGGGACCTGATCCAACTTTCAGAAAACTGAGCCTAGAATCTGTTCACATTATCTACTCTTGCTTCTCCCCATTGTGTAAAGACTAAGGTACAGATAGGCAACAATGACAGAGAACAAGACTAAAATACAGACAGGCAACAATGACAGAGAACAAAATATCCTACACTGTCAAGGACTCCAATTTGCTGTTTAAAGTTGTTGCTCTTGATGCAGCTACCCAAGGAACTTCTTTGGGAGGTGGTGTATTCTGGATGCACAGCCTTGGCTGTAGCAGCACATTGTATCAAACCATCAGGAAATATCCGTGTCTCATCTATCTGCATCATCATCTGCTCCTAGACTGGGAGAAACTAGACGATCTTCAAAAGTTTTCTAGATACAGCTTGGTTTGGATTAAGGCTTAGAGGAGGTCAGAGATGGGAAAGACAATCCCACAGAGAAGGTGGTGGTGTCTGTGCTTCTTAAAACTGGGGGCTTCTTCCTCTACAACAAGAATACTCATGTTGATTCACAGCAGGCCAAAGACTCATAGAGTCCGTATTGCACAATGCAGATCCTTTTCTAATGGTCCTTTTACCATTTCCTTACTACATGAGCATAAATAATTTTCATCATATAGTCTACAAGGGAAAGGACACTGTCACTTTGTAGCATAGGCCATGTATACTAAGAGATAGCCAGTTCTCAAATCAGTCACCATCATTCTAGTCAGTCAGGGCAGTGTGCCAGTTCAAAATTGGAAACATGTCTCAATGAAACAACTTCCCACCACGATTTTCTCCTCTGGCACCGAGCCAGAGCCACCAATACTTATCCAGGGTTATTGTTTTGCCTCATTACTGTCTCTTCCCAGTGCTGCCTCACACAACATATGCCCATTTCTAAACCAGAGTGATCCTGCCAATGTGGAAAGTCAATGTGCCAGCCCTTTCTTCTCCATGAATTTCAATGACTTTTGGTTTCCAAGATTTACCCCCAGTGTTCTTGGCATGGCCTTAGACATCCTACATGAGCTGCTGTCTTACTCTTCATGCTGTATAAGTTCTTATTTTGATGGGTTTGTGCCAGCTAGACATAACCTTTCTTCATGTGTAACAGGACAATACCTTGTCATCTCAAAACTTACATACATCCTATTCTGCTTTGCTAGAGGCCTCTTTGTGGATTATGTAATAGCTAAATATCTGCCTAAGCAAGTGGAACAAATATCCCTTCCCTTTTGGCACATTTTTACACCATCCACTGTCGTATGAACTGTTATCCTCCCTGCTGGTACTAACCATGCTGAACCTTCCCTGACTCAGGCTCTGTACCCCTTCTCACTACTCTCCTACTCTCCTTAGATTACCTTTCCCCCAGCCATTCATCTGAGACACTTCACTCGGTTCATGTGTCTGCTCAAATACAATTTTCTAAAAAGAGGGACGCTGTACTTCCTGTTATGGACCACTCTTTTACCTCTTAATTCTTACCCTTTTTTTGACTATTTTTTTTTAAAATTTATTACTTTCCTAATTTGTCACAAAACTAAAAGTCATATTTTTCCTTCCTGTCTTTGGATATCGGGACATTATGAAATAAAGATTCATTAAATGTTATTGAATGAGTGTGATGGGTGAACGGCACCTTGTGAAGTATGAATAAATGTCCTCATCTATTCAATGGATGGGCAAAACTGTACTGACATTCTGTTTATAATCTAATAAATAAAGCTTGCCTGAAGATCAGAGTGCAGAACTAAAGCCACCAGTTTGACACACACACACACACACACACACACACACACACACACTAAGCTCATAGTTAGTCACACTCCTAAGACACTAGTTTGTCATAGAGGACAGACAGTGGTGGCCACACCTTTAATCCCAACACTCAAAAGACTGAGGCAGATGGATCTCTGTGAGTTCAAGGCCACCCTGGGCTACAAGAGAGTGAAATCAGGCTAAAAGAGAAACGGAGCTCACACCTTTGATCCCAGCACTTGGGATGACACGCCTTTAATCCCACACTAGAGAGGGACACAAGGCAGGAGCTCAGTGCAGTCTCAGTGCAGTCTGGGGTTTGGTAAAGAGCACCTCAGTCTGCAGCCACTCTGAGGACAGGATCGCCTCACCCCCTTTGTCTGAGCCTTGGTAGAGCTAAGAATTATCTAGTGCTGCTTTGCTTTTCTGATCTTCATCTTGAACCCTAATGTTATCTGCCTCTGTGTTTTTATTATTCATGCCACACAGACCAATTAAAGTTAAAGTTCAAAGTGCAGGTGAAGTTCAAACCCATGTCCACACTATTAATCACAGCTTGAGCTCTTTGACATAGGATAAGTGCCCTTCCTAGTATTGCCAATGGTTCTAATAGAACACAGCAATGGGCAAAAGGGGATGACGTGGGTACTGATGCTTCTCCCTTCCAACTTCAAATAGGAAAGTTTGAAACTTCTAACTTTGCAGGTCCTAGAAAGGAAAAGATCCTAATCAGTGCTGGTCTCAATTTACTCACAAGGAAAATAATTTAGTGACTTTAACAAATTTTCAGACTGTCTAAAGTGCTTGGGTGATACACACACACACACACACACACACACACACACACACACACACACACACACATATACTCTCACTCATGTGCTTGTATTTTAATAACATCTAGCAAATGCATTATCATAGAAGACATGAAGACACCTGCTGGACAGTGTGAATCTCACCCATTGGGCAAGAAAGGGAAGATCTCCACTACTGAAATGTTTTTGCTTAGAGGACAGGGACAGCCTGCCATTGTGGACATGAGCATCTTGGGAAGAATTCTCCCAACTCTGCATCCATTTTAGTACAGATACATACATGAGCAATTACAGCTAGGCATGCTTGGCAGAAATACATCTTGGAGTCAAGGTAACGGTCTATAGTACCATGCACAATGCTACCTGCAATTGTGCTCACACTACAGTGGCTATTCACACTTGTGTGTATGTGTGTGCACACAGGAAAAAAGACAAGGTAGGATTTATAGAGAAGTCTGTGATAAGAAAGATTTTCACATGTATGTGTGTCACAAAATAAGACAAAAAAACAAAACATAAAACCCTCAACCAATACTACTTTGTATCAATACAGCCTCAGAACGTGCCTGTGTTCTATTCAGTCTTCCCATAAACCCGCCTTCTAAGGTCACCTTTAGAACCATCTCCCACCCTTCATGTCAAAAGCATCCACCCTCTTCACCAAACCGGTTGTCATCTGCCATCAGGATGACTAACCGACTGCTAATTTTCTGGAATCCTGGCTGCCAGCCACAGCCCAACTAACCCATCATTTACCTAGATGAATAGTAGTTCTCATCACTTTCTAGACTGCACAAAATCTTGTATTTTGTAGCTTCATATTACAGAGCTCTGGCATGAGCTTGTTATACTGGTCAGCTGGGATGTTTGTGAAGTTACACAGTATACGTCTGTAATACAGAACGATGAGAAGTGTGGGTTAACAAAACAATGAAGCATCGAGATGTTCTTGCAGCATGGATGCCATCCTCGCCTCCCAAGTACCATGCCTTGACTGTACTTCCTTCTGCACACATAACTCTTCCTCTCAACACGCTGGTTAACCCCAGCTTCCAGATCTTGTCTTGCTAGCTAAGATTTCATGTCTTTGCTCCATCCATATAAAATGCTACTTTTTTTTTAATCTGACTGGTTTTTTGAATACCCATATTTGTTTCTCCTGAAATGAAAAATTATATATATATATATGCATACATACATTATATGTATATATATATGTATATATATATATATATATATATATATTAATACCACTATGACCCTGAGGTAGAATCAGTCGTTCCTTCCTTTCTGTTTCCACTTTATCCCCTTGATCTCCTTTCATTACTCCTATAATACCCAATGGCACCTCTTTGTTTTCTGAAAAGATTAGAAGTTCCTTGAATTCAGTGATATTGTCTTATCCCTCGTGTTTCTGGACATCCGGTGTTGCTCCTGGTGCACAGAAAGTGCTCAGTAAATGTGTGCGTTGAAGAATGATTATGAAGTTGGCACCATATAAGAAATGTCTGGGTTCTTTCACATCTGATTAAAGCAGGTAATGGATTTCCCCCAGACAATACATTACACAGAAATATAAATCCTTAGTTTTACACCATGGTTATGTGTTCTCACCCTTCCACAGCTGGGCACAACTAAGTTCAGGTTGTTGAGCCATTGTCTTGGAGACCAAGTCTGGATTTCTGTAATGGGGTTCAAGAAAGCTACATTTACGCAAGCTCTGGTGATTCACACGGGGACCCAAAAGCGTCACCACATAGGGTTGCTTCTCTGCTGGAATTAGAAGTTACTGCACTTTGTGCATGTCTTACATGCTGCAGCCCACACATAGGGCCTGCTGGTGTAAACTGGTATGTGCTTCGCCATAGCAAACATCACTTATGGCTTTCTGAGTTTGTAAACACTGCACAGAGCTTTCAAGTCAATGCTGAGAGAGCACAGTTGATAAGATGCTAGTTGCCGATGGCAGCAGAAGAAGTTATAAAACACTTCAGGAGTGAATTACCTGCTTCAACACCCTGCTCAGGGGCATCATAAGGTGCTGGCTATTGGGGTGGACAAGTTTCACTCTGTTCTTCCAAAGAGAGGGCGAAGACCTGGTTCTGAATTTGGTCTAAAGCTCTTCCATATCCCTATAGCCCATCTTCCATGACCTTTAGAAGCAATACATCTTAACAGAACAAATCTGCTGGGAGATCTTCCATGCTGTTGCTGATCACAATAGGAAACTGCACAGACCCAACCCATACTGACATTATCTTACCCATTCTGCTTCCGGTCTCCACATTAAAAACTAATCTAATCAAACCAAGAACAGAAAAGAAGGAAGCAGGAAGGCCTCTGGGAGGTGCCAGGGCAGGAAGTAATTTGCGGTGAGGTGAAGGGGTCTTCAGGTCCAGTTGGACCCAAGGCTCTCTTACTGGTCTCTCCTCAGAAACCCAGGTCAAACGTGTTTGCATTTTTCCCAATCCTAAGAAACATCTGGGCTGCGTTCAACCTATTGGAACTTGCCTACCTGTGTTATGTAGAAAAGAGAAGGGTTTGCTGGGAAGGGAGTAAAAGTTTACACTCTCCTTTTAGAATACATTCTGCTTGTTTGTACTCATATTTACACACACACACACACACACACACAATTAGCTGCTATTTATGGGGCATACTTTCTGTGTGGTGCACTTTATGGATTGTTGTTTCCTTCAAAAAGTGTAGATGCTTTTTGAAACTTTTTATACCCAAAGAAATGGAGGCTGTAGAGAAACAGGCTGCTTAATTATGAATTATGATGCTTCAGCTCAGGCCAGCCTGTGTCGGTCTGGGAAATAAAGAGATAGAAATATCTGAAAGTCAGTAATACAAGCAGCATGGAACTTCGATTGTAACAAAATTTGTTTTCAGGAAAGAAAAGGCCGCATGAGAGGCAAAGTTGGAAATACTGTTAAGTTCAGAAAGAGGAGAACCATGGTTAGAGGACTCACAAGAAATGCCTCCTTGGTCTGGCACTTGAAGAATGGGTAGAGTGAGGTGTAGTTCAGAAAAGAGTTAGTGGCATTGGAGCAGGCAGGAATGATGGATGGCAAGAAAGATGCAGGTCTTTGGGGCCCAAGGAACTGTTGGGACTGCCAAGAACAGTTGGCAATAAAGCCACCGTGGGAAAATCTACAGGAGTTAGTAGGTTCCGTTTAAAAAGTAAGAGCTTTTGAGGGTTAGACTAAGAGTCTCGGATTTTCTTCATAAACATGGAAATATTCAAGGGTTTCTTTTAATTTTGTGTACATGGGTATTTTGCCTACATGTGTGCATGTCTGATTTCCTCAGGGGCCAGGAAAGGACAATGAATCCTTGGAACTGTTTGTAAGCCACCATGTGGGTTCTGGGAGTTAAACATAGGTCAGCTCAAAGGGAGGTAAATGTTCTCAACTGCTGAGCCTTCTCTCCCACTCCCCCTTCAAGGTTTTCTAGACAAGGTTACATTAGGAATGAGGTACCATTGAGTTAAATACTGGAATCTATTCAGAAAGCCATATTGATGGCTCATAAAGATTATTTATTGATCAGAGAAGGAGTAAAAAGCATGAATAAGAAAAGATACAACTCTAGGGAAGATGTGGCCTTGCTTTTGGATTGAAGAGGGTCTAGGTTATTCATTATAGGACATTACTAATAATAGTAATAACCTGTTGAGCAAACGTGACATAAGATGTACAGTACAAATAATCAATTAATTATGCAGCTGCTTATGGAGTATTATACCCCATCAAACATCATTATTGGTACTAGAGATACAGCTAAATAAGACCATCAGAATCACCAATGATAGCTCATGCTGGAGAGGTTGTGGAGAAAGGGGAACACTCCTCCACTGCTGGTGGGAGTGCAAACTTTTACAACCATTTTGGAGATCAGTATGGTGGTTCCTCAGGAAAATAGGAATCAGTTTACCACAGGATCCGACAATTCTGCGATTAGGTATATACCCAAATGATCCACATTCATGCAACAAGGACATCTGTTCAACTATGTTCAAGGCAGCATTATTTGTAATATCAAGAACCTGGAAGCAACCTAGATGCCCCTCAACTGAAGAATGAATAAAGATGTGGTACATTTACACAATGGAATACTACACAGCAGAAAACAATAATGGAATCCTGAAATTTGAAGGCAAATGGATGGAACTTGATGAAACCATCCTGAGTGAGGTAACCCAGTTAGAAAAAGAAGAATATGGTATGTACTCACTCATATATGGATTTCAGACATAGAGCAAAGGATCAGCAGCCTATAATTCACACTGCTAGAGAAGCTAGGAAACAAGGAGGAATCTAAGAGATTCATACAATGTCCCTCACAGAAAAGGAAAGGAACAAGATCTCCTGAGCATATTGGGGTGGGGTGGGGCAGTGAGTGGAGGGGGAGCTAGGAGAAAGAGAAGGGGAGGAGAAGAAAGCATGTGGGACTAGAGAGATTGAGTCAGGGGAGGAATAGATGAGAGAGAAAAAAACAGACATAGATACCATAATAAAAGAGGGAGCCATTATAGGTTTGAAGAGAAAACTGACTATAGAGGAATGTCCAGAGACCTACAAGGATGACTCAGCTAACAATCTGAGCAACAGTGGGAAGGCTACCATAAACGCCCTTCCCTGATACTGAGATTGATGACTACCTTATCTGACATCATAAAGCCCTCATCTAGTAGTTTATGGAAACAGAAGCAGACACCCACAGCTAAACACTGAGCCTAACCAGAATCCAGATGCAGAGAGGGAGGAGTGATAAGAAAATGGGATCAAGACCTGGCTACAGAAACCCACAGAGACAGCTGACCTGAACAGGGGAGCTCATGGACCCCCAGACTGATAGCTGGGGATCCAGCATTGGACCAACTCAGACTCCCCTGAACATGGGTCTCAGAAGGCCTGAGCAGTCTAAGGGACCTCTGACAGTGGAACCAGGATGTATCCTTGATGCATGAAAGGACTTTGGGAGCACATTCCCCATGGAGGGATACTCCCTTAACCTAGAGGCAGGAGGGAGGGCCTAGTTCCCTACTCCAAATGACCCCTCCTGGAAGGCATCACCCTCCCTGTGGAGTGGGGGGGGAGCAGGGGAGGGAGGGAGATGGAACTGGGATCGATATGTAAAATAAGAAAAAAATAAGAAAAAAATAAATTAAAAACCCTAGTACTGAAAAAAAAAAAAAAGATGTATATGACTTTCATCCACCTTTTACATGTGGGAAAACAAAGGTTTAAGAACTTGAATAACTACTCATGGGCATGTAAGTGGCAAGTGGCAGACAATGTCTCTGGATTCCAAAATCTATGCATCAGATCACTTGGTTCATGCAGCAGTTTGCAAACAAATAATCTTTCAGGTGTCTCTTCTGTTAAATGTGGATACTGAGCCTTCTCTTAAGACAAGTTATCTGTGTGTACTTAATCTGTTGATGCATTATTAATGGCTATCTTGACAAGAGACTTTTGAAATGCTTTATAACATTTCTTTGAATACATTGTGACCCTGAGCTGTTGGAGAAAAAAGTCTCTTACATTCCAAATGAGTTACTCTCTTGTGTTTATCAAGCAAAAACCAGATAAATCCATTTCCATTCCAGATTCAACCCCCCCACCCCTGGATTTCCCCAGGGGTTCAAAGAAAAGAAGGAATTTTTGTTCTTTGCATTTGTTTTATTCTGAAATTTTGAAAACAGGGCCAATGGTTTCAAGGAAATTTGCTATATAATTGTGGGGTTTAAAGTTTAGAAGAAGCAGTTTTCTTCAGCTACAGTCTAGGAAGAAAATAGGTAAGTGGTTTCTTGACTTGGTGGAACACAGTGAAGTAGGCATCCTGTGTGGGTAATACTAGCTTCTCAGTCAGATTATATACGTGTGAAGGTGGCAGCAAGGGGTCGGGAAGTGGCACAGCCCTTACTTGCTGCTGGGCCACCTTTTGTTAGAGAAAATATATTAAGAAAAGAAAGACACGTCAGTGTGTCACCTTGTTGAGAATACCACCCACTATGTCTTCCTACCAGAGAGTTGTTAGAGCATTGAAATCAGTGGCTTTTTATTTTTAAACTCAAAAGAAGAAATGTGCTGGGTGTAAAAGGAAACAATCAACAAGGTGAGCAGGCATCTATCCAGAGCAAACGTGAGCAGGCATCTAACTGGAGCAAAGGTGAGCAGGTCTATCCGGAGCAAAGGTGACCAAGGCTCTATAATTGCACATTAAAATCACTTCAGATTGTTTTCATTATTTAATTCTGAATTATTAAACAGATTTTAATTTACTGTTTTTAATGTTAAAAATCAAAGGATAGAGGCCATAACCCCTTCCCTGGGCTCCACACTATGGCCCACAGCCCCAGAAACTTTACTGGAAGCCAGATTGGTCCTAGGGAACCCAGGGAAGACATGGCCCAATGTCTGCTACCATTCTTTAAAACCTGCCCAACCACCCCAGACTACACCCCCCCACTTCCCAGGCTTCCATACAAGGGTCCACAGCCCCAGTAGTCTATGGGAGGCCAGGCTAGACCCCGGGACCCCAAGCAAGACACTGCTCACTGTCCACTTACACCCATTTAAGCCTACTCAACAACCTCAGACTACATGACCACTGCCCTGGGATACAAATCCTGGCCTAAAACTTCAGAAAAAGGCTTCTGCTTTACCAGAGGCCAGGCTGGATCTCAGACCTCAGGTCCCAAAACTCCCAGAGGGATACACCATATTGGACCTGAAGGCTCACCATCAGAACCCTCGGCCACTTAGCATAGAAAACCAGAGAAGAAAGAGAAACCAAGGAACAAAACACCAACGAAGACAAATGCAGGAATCAACACCTAGACCTATAATCATTCCAAATAAAGATGCCTAAATGCCAGTAAAAGAACACAATCAATAACAGAAGGTGCAATACGGCGTCACAGAGCCCAGCTACCCTACAACAGCAAGACCTGAACAAAACAACACAGCTAAAGTACAAGAAAATAACCTTAAAGTGCCTTTATGAAGATGTTAGCATCCTTAAAGATGATATGGAAAAATCCCTTAAAGAAAATGAAGATTAAAAAAAAGGAAGAATCAATAAACCCCTAAAAAATAAATGCCAAAAGAGTCAAGAGAAAACAAAAACAAAACAAAACAGATGAAGGAAACTGTTCAAGGGCTGAAAATGGAAATGGAATCAATAAAGAGAACAAAAATCAAAGGAATTCTGGAAAAAGAAAATCTAGGTAAGTGAACAGGAATTACAGATGCAAGTATCACCAATAGAAACCAAGAGATGAGAAGAGAGAATCTCAGGCATTGAAGACACATAGAGGAAATAGATTGATCAGTCAAAGAAAATATCAAATTTAAAAAATTCCTAACACAAAATATCCAGGAAATCCGGGGCACTATGAAAAGACCAAACACAAGAATAATAGGGATAGAAGAAGGTAAAGAAACCCAGCTCAAAACACAGAAAAATATACTTAACAAAATTATAGAAAGAAAATTCACAACCTAAAGAAAGTACAAGAAGCTTACAGAACACCAAATAGACTGGATCTGGAAAGAAAATCCACATGCCATGTAATAATCAAAACTCTAAACATACAGGAAAAAGAAAGGATATTAAGAATAGAAAGGGGAAAAGACTAAGTATCACATAAAGTAGACCTATTAGAATCATGCCCATCTTCTCAACAGAAACCATAAAATACAGAAGGACCTGGACTGATGTCTTGCAGACACTAAGACCACGGATGTCAGACTATTACACCAAGCAAAACTGTCAACCACTATAGATTGAGAAAGCAAGATATTTCATGAAAACGTCAAATTTAAACAATATCTATCCATAAATCCAGCCCTATAGAAGGTACTAGAAGGAAAATCCAACCCCAAGAAGTTAACTACTCCCACAAAAAATACAGGCAATAGATATCAATCAGTAAAACCAAAAGAAGAGAAGCAAATGTGTACACACACACACACACACACACACACACACACACACACACTACCACCACCACCACCATCACCACCACTACCACTAAAATACAGGAATTTGCAATCATTGGTCATTAATCTCCCTCAATATCAATGAACTCAATTCACCAATAACAAGACATAGGCTAATAGAATGGATACTAAAACAACCTCCATCATTCTGCTGCATAAAGGAAAATACACTTCAACTTCAAAGATAGACATTACCTCAGAATAAAGGGTTAGAAAAAAGATTTTCTAACCAACTGGACCTAAAAAGAAAGCTGGCATAGCCATCCTATTACCTAACAAAATAAACTTCCAAACAAAATTAACCAAAAGAGATGGAGAAGGACACTTCATACTCATCAAAGAAATAATCCACCAGGATGGCATCTCAATTTTGAACATCTCATGCTCCAACTGTAAAGGCACCCACATTGTAAAAGAAACATCATTAAAGTTTAAATCACTCATCGAACCCCACACAATAATAGTGGGAGACTTTAACACCACACTCTCACCAATTCACAGGTCATCCAGACAGAAACTAAAAAGAGAAATAGTGGAACTATCAGACATTATGACTCAAATGGACCTAACAGATATCTGTAGAACATTTCACCCTAACACAAAAGCATATCCCTTCTTTTCAGTACCTTATGGAACCTTCTGCAATATTGATACTACATTTGACCACAAAAAAAGTCTAAACAGATGCAAAACAATTGAAATAAACACTACTTTCTTATCAGACAGCATTAGATTAAAGCTGGACTCCAACAACAGAAAGAGTACAAAACTGAGTATAGAGTATACTCAGTACTCAGTACTCAGTAGAGTACAAAAGAGAATAGAAACTGAGCAACTCTCTGCTGAGTTACCAATGGGTCAAGGAACCAAATAATCCAACTGAAAAATGGAGTCCAGATCCAAACGGAAAATTCTCAACAGGGAAATCTCAAATGGCCAAGAAACACTTAAGGAGATATTCAACACCCTTAGCCATCAGGAAAAGGAAAATAAAAATGAATCTGAGATTCTGTCTTACACAAGTCAGAATAGCTAAGATCAAAAACACAAGTAACAGCTTAAGCTGGAGAGGATACAGAGCAAGGGGAACACTCCTCCATTGATAATGGGGGTGTAAATTTGTACAGCCACTTTGGAAGTTGGTATGAAAGTTTCCCAGGAAACTGAGAATCTATCTACCATAAAACCCAGAGATACCCCCAAAGGATGCTCATTCCACAAGGACACTTGCTCAACTGTGTTCATAGTTCATAGCAGCTTTATTTGTAATAGCCAGAAACTGGAAACAACCTAGATGCCCCTCTACCAAAGAATTGATATTTAAAAATGTGATATTTAAAAATTTATATAATGGAGTATTTCTCAGCTGTTAAAAAAAATAAAAAACACACCAGGAAATTTGAAGGCAAATGTATGAAAATAGGGGGGAAAAATCATCCTGAGAGGTAACCCAGCCTGAGGAAGACAAACAGGGTATGGACTCACTCTTAAGTGGACATTAGCTGTAAAATAAGGGATAACTATGCTACATTCCACAGACCCAGAAGAACTAGGGAAGAAGGAGGTTCGTGGGGGACATCAGGCTGTCCCTGGGAAGGTTAGTGGACTGAGGGTGGGTAGTCATGGCGTGAGTGATTTGGTTGTGGTGGAGGCAGAGGGCAGAGTACAGAAAAGACTAATGGGAAGAGGGTGGACATTCGGGGGTCAGGTGAAGACCTGCAGCAAGGGGATCTACAGACTGCCCCAGCTAAGACTCCCAGCCATCGCACGTGTGTAGCCTGAACTGGCGCTCCGCTGCGATCAGGCAAGACCAGTACAGGGTTTGGGACACCAACCCAGCTACATAACCTTTGACCTACAGCCTCTCCTGCCTATGGGATGTCTAGTCTAGTCTAGAACTGATGCCAAAAGAGTAAGCCCTGATACTGCCTAGAGAGCACCAGGACCCACAGACTGGAGGACCTAGAAACCTAGGCTAGAACTAAAGATGGTTGGAAGAAAATGCATCAATGTAACTATGTGTAACACTATTCTGCTGCTTACATAGATAGGTGCCTAGCCCAGTTGTCATCAGAGGCTTCATCCAGCAATGGATAGAAACAGATGCAGACCCACAGTCAAATATTAGGCAGAGCTTGGGGTAACCCTGGGAGAAGGAGAGAAAGGAGTGTAGGAGCCAGAAGGGTCAAGGACATCTCAAGAAAACACAGACTCAACTATTCAGGGCGCATTGGTACTCACTGAACCAAAAACCAGGAAGCCTACATGGAACTGACCTGGGCCCTCTGCATATATGGTACAGTTGTATAGGTTGGTCCTCTTGTGGACTCCTAACAGTGGGAACAGGGGCTGTCTCCAACTCCTTTACTAGTATTTAGGACCGTACTGGGTCACCTTGCCCAGCCTTAATACATGGGGAGGTGCTTAGTATTACAGTAACTTGATATGCTATATTTTGTTGATACTCACGGGATACTAGCCTTTTCCTGAACAGAAACAGAGGAGTGGATTCAAGGTAGAAAAAGGGGAAGTGAGGGGAGGGTGTTGGTAAATATTTCTGTCCTAGCTGGTTCTGTCACCCTTCAGTCTCAAATAAACACACTAAGGCTTCTATATATTATAAACTGCTTGGCTAATGGCTCAGACTTTTTATTTGGCCAGCTCTCCCAATTCCTGTTTATCTGTGTATATGCAGTTTGTCTTGGCTTATCAGTAATGCCTGGCCCTCTTGCTCCCTCAGCAGCTACATGGTGTCTCCCTGGTGGTTCCTCTCTGCCTTCCTCTCTCCAGCAATCTCCTAGTCCAGTAGCTCATGCCTGACTACTGGCTAATCAGCATTTTATTAAACTAATAAGAGAAACATATATTCACAGTATACAGAAGGACATTTCCCTGTCAGGAGGGGCTGAGAGGAGAAGAGGGAGGGAAAACTGCAGCCAGCATGTTAGATAGATAGATAGATAGATAGATAGATAGATAGATAATAGATAGATAGATGGATGGATGGATGGATAATAGATAGATAATAGATAGATAGATAGATAGATAGATAGATGGATAATAGATAGATGACATATGGATAGATGATAGATAATAGATAATAGATAGATAGATAGATAGATGACATATGGATAGATGATAGATAATAGATAGATAATAGATAGATAGATAGATAGATAGATAGATGACATATGGATATATGGTAGATAATAGATAGATAGATAGATAGATAGATAGATGACATATGGATAGATGATAGATAGATAATAGATAGATAGATGGATGGATGATAATAGATAGATAGATGATAGATAGATGATATATGGATAGATGATAGATAGATAGATAGATAGATAGATAGATAGATAGATAGATAATAGACAGATAGATATATTTTAAAAACCAAGGATAAACATGTAGGTTGGGTAGAGGCTGAACATTTTGTTTGTTTGCTGGTGTTTTTAGAGGAATGGTTCTAATTTCATATTTAACAATCTTGACCCCAATTTTCTCATTTGCAGTTTGTGAGTAATAAGGGCTGTTATGAGAGCCAAATTAAGTAACCTCTGCTGTTACATGGTCATAGTGGCTGGCAGACAGTAAGTGGTCAGTAAAGGATGGCAGGTCTTTCCAGTTGGTCAGAGTGATACACCACACTCAAAACTTAAAATCTGTCAGGTTAGCTAATTTTCCAGAGAAGCTACAGCATGTATCATCTTGAATAGCCATGATCAAAGGGAATAGACTGACGATTGATTGGAAAACTTCATGAGAGAGGCAGAGTATGATGACGGGGTCAAACAGAATGTTTGAGTTGAGTTAAACAGAATGTTGAATTAAATACTCAAACAGAGTATTTAAGGCAGGTTATCTGTGTGCAAAAAACACATATAAGGTCTTCTTAGGGCATGTTAGCATGAGTCAGAGCACAGGGATGTAGGATGTAAAGGTTGAGGTGGATATCAGCCAACTGAGGAGGTTTTTGTTGTTGTTAAGTTCTTGCTGCTGTTTGGTGTGTGTTCATCTAAAAGTTCATTGTTGAAACCCTGTCACCAAGATTATGATAATAGAACATGGAGCCTCTGGGAAGCCATTAGGTCATGAAGGAGTCACCTTTATTAATGCCTTTACAAAGTGACTGGAAAGAGCTAGCTGTGTTCTTGTGCCTTCCTACCATCTGTCAAATAAGGGCATGCCAGGTATGAGTCTATTTAAAAGCACAGAGTAGCCCTCACTATAAACCAAGCCCAACGGCCACTTGACCTTGGGCTTCTGAACATCCAGAACTGAGAAATAAGCATCTGCCATTTATAAAGCACCTAGTCTATTACATTTTGTTGTAACAACATGAACAGACTAAAGTAGTCCTTTAATAAATGTTAGGCACATGCCACCTGCTACATTTTACTTGAAATACTGCAGGAGAGAGAAAAATGAGGAGCTCCTGACTAAAACGCCATTTGCAAATAACTGACTCTTAAAACATTGTGAGTGAAAACCAAAATGCGGAGTACCCTGCTTCTGTCTCAGGCTGTCACTGCATGTTAATTGACCTCTTTGATTAGTTTGTGGATGATTACCTCGCCTGAGAACAAGAGTCAGATAAAATAATGCTGAGAAGCCACAGTGGGCACTGCATAGCACCAACAATGTGTGAGAGACTGAGAATATGAGGATGCTGCTGACTGACATCAGTAACACAGAGATGATGGTGATGATGACAGAAACCAAAACCTTCATGGTAATGTGCCAAATACAAGGAAAACAATGAGGATCACTCTGAGGCCTCATAGTGACTCATTCAGTCATTCAACAGGTACAGATTTTATGTTGGATATCATAACAGCTCTTCTTATGCAGGATTAAGCAAAGGAATGTACTTGCTTTGCTTCTTTTACTGGGGAAAAATTATAAACACAAAAATGGTCAGCTAATAATTGTTTGTGAAAAGGAACACCAGGAGAGTGAAGAGCAAGGAGGTTGGATATTCAATGATAGTAGTGAAGATGGCCCTGCTAAGCCAAACTTCCTCAGCAGAGTCTAAGAAACAGAGATCATCTAGCGAAGCCATGGGTCTCGGAGGGGAGTCTACAACCACCACTTTACCAACTGTCATAATCCTTACTACATTCTAAATATTTCTTATGCCCACAGATACCTGCAGTGCTCACCTCCCATGAAAGCGACTTCTCTTTAAAACAGACAGAAACTATTACTGACAACCCTAGCCAATCAGAATGCAGAGTTGTGTGGATCCCAGTCCTAATGATTACATCTACAAAACAACTCCCCCTGCACCTAAGGCTTGGGAAGCATTGCAGAAGAGGGTCTGGAAAGACTGTAAGAAACAGGATCAGGGATTTTGCTATGAGACGGAGTTTCCTAGTAATGTCTCATAAAGCCTCATAAATGCAACCACCTAAACATTAGCTAAATAAGGACGCCAACAGACATGCCAAGGTGGACAAGGGGAAAGCCTTTGAGGCCTCGACCCTACACAGCCCTACAGACAACTAAGGAATGTGGAGAGTAGGAGAAATGTCTCCCACAAGGAAGAGCACACCAATTGGTTATCTAATACCAAATTATCAACCCTGAAAACAAATACATACAAGAAGCATTAGGCAGACTAAGCAGGCTGTGTGTGTGTGTGTGTGTGTGTGTGTGTGTGTGTGTGTGTGTGTGTGCATGCAACAACGATTAATTGAAAAAGAAGCCACGAATTTGAAAGAGAACAAGGCGGGATATATTTGAGGGTTTGTTGGGTGGAGAAAGAAGGGGGAAATGGTGGAATTATAATCTTAAAAATAATTTAACAAACAGAGCTCTCTAGTCAGGGTCACAGATCCTGATGGGTTCTGCCTTTGCTTTCATTCTCTGGACTTTGTAGGAAGTACACAGTGGGAGGTACAGGGTACTATGGTGTTTGTGTAGGCTGGAGCTGGGTGTGGGCTGGTTAAGATGTAGAGGAAAGAAGGACTTTATGGGTGAAATTTCATGAGGTTTATTCTGAGCCCAAATGACCAACCAGTCCAGGAGATAGATTCTTGTTATATTTCATCAAACAAGACCAAACACAACCAAATAACAGCAAACAGGCCTTTGAAGTTTGTGTCCTGTCCAGGAAAGATGTCTGGGTGAGTTTCAGGAGCCTGGCACATTTCGAGGGTTAGCCACCTCAATTTTCCTGGTAAGAAATAATAACCTGATCCTAATTGACTTTGGCTGTAAGTTTGTGTTTTTGTCCTACAGGGAACAAGATTGAGGGTGGGTGGAGAAAGGCCATTAGAACTCTGGGTTCTCTCTGTGTAGACAAAGAACACACAGTGACTTCACCCATCTTAGTGTTGGCAGCTAGTATACAAGTCAGCTTGGGCAAGCCATGGGGTAAACCCCTAAAATCTCAGGAGCTTAGTGGCCAGCAGGGAGGCCTGGATACAATCAGCACGTTCTACAATATGTTTAAATTTGGTGTAAGTAGAAGAAAAAAAGCCACAGGGATCTCTGGAAGATCACCAAAATCAGGGACCACTGTATTCATGTTTTTGCTTCTCATCTTTTAGGATTGTGTTTAGCAGCTAAATCAGCAAACGTTTAGTTGATTGAATTTAGGGCCAAATGAAAGAGGAAATGAGTAGGTGAGCAGAAGCACAAATTAGCATACTGATGTGGAACAGAAAAAGGGGCAGGTGTGGACCTAAGCCAGGCTTCATGTTTCCTGTAGGACCCTTGGTAGGGGGCTGGCCATGAGCTTCTGTTTTTTTTTTTTTTTTTTGTTTTTGTTTTTTGTTTTTTGTTTTTTTAATCTGTGAAATGAAGATAATGAGCACATGTACATCAAAGGATTATTTAATAATATGTGGTTTACAATGTCCTAAAGCAGTGCCTGGTGTCCCAATGTGCTCAACAAATTCTCACACACATTGGCAAGACGCCATTCCTCGGGGCTAGAAGACTAAGTCACATGAGCGTATTTTCATCAAATGGCCAGTCACATCGTTGCTGAGGAAAGTTTTGGTCCAAGTACTGTTGTTTCTGCCTCACTATACTCCAAACAGACAGCAATACACATGTGTTTATCAATTACTTAATAGACTCGAGGTATTAGTTGCTATGGATGCCACACACACAAGGGTAAAACACGGGTCCACCCTTCAGAGTTTTTCCTTATTTAAAGAAGTAGACACATACAAAACAAACAAGGGCTGTAGTGATAGCTATGTGGGTAAGAGGGTCACTGCATGGCTGTGCACAACTATTAGAAGCTGTAAGCAATTCTAATGTTAGTGATATAAGGGGTGGATACAGGAAGATCACCAAGGCTTGCTGATGCTGACCAGCTAGCCTAGAGCCAAAATGGCAAACTCCAGGTTCAGTAAGATAGCCTGTCTCAAGGAGAGAAGGTGAAGAGCAATGGAACAGGACACACAATTTCCTCCTCTGAGACGTATCACACTGCATATGTACATTCTCATACCTCCATACATATACCACAATGTGCATCCCACCTCCACATGCATGGACATGCACACGCATAAATCAACTAAAAATAAACAAATAGGAGAGAAATTAGTGACTTAGAAAGCAAAGAAAGAAGAAATATTAGTAAGCCAAAGAGGTGTTCCTGTGAAATAGTTAGACATTTAGGGTTAATGTCTGTATCTTGAGGATTAAAAGCCATTCAAGGGTGGGTTTAAAGAGACTCAACTTTTATGAATAGTAAAATTTTAAAAAGAGAATCCATAAGAGGTCAAAGTGGCTAAAACTATTTTAAAATTACAACTAACAACTGATGAAAATTGTAATTTCTCAGATGAAAATAATCAAAATTGACTCCAGAAGTAGAAAGTATGATTTCGGTAGTAGTCAAGGCTTCCATCTCCCTGTTTCCATCCCAAGTGCACATGAGCAATGCTGTACTGAATAAGAACAACTGAGTACTTTCTCCACAAGACCATCATGAGCCTGATTCCATTCAGCAAGGGAGGGAAGAGCTACAGAGACAAAGGAGGCTCCTGAAGCAGCTCCCCCACAAGGATATATACATGGTTAGCAGGAGCTGCGTGGAAGAGACCCCTTAGCACTGTGGCTGACTGTAGACTGCCTAGGTTACTATATACAACCCCTTGCTGTTGCTTCTGTATGTAACCCAGTAAAGTCATTTGTTCACCAAGATAGATTCAAGTGGAATCATTCCTGTGGTCTTGCTGCCTAGATTGAATAGAAAGAGATTCCCTAGACAAGCCATGAAACATAAAACAATTTTAAGAGCAATGTCTATAGTGTCGGATAAAGTTTACTCATGAACCCTACATTCAGTAGGAAATGCCTGTGTTGTTTTAACTCTTCCATGAAAATATTGAAAAATGTCCAATTTGATTTTGAAGCACACATACCTCTGATAAACAAAAATCTGATAAATGTAACACAAAAAAGTCAAGTGTGCTATTTCTATTACTTCTTTATCCAATAATAAATCCAATTTAGTTAGCTCTCCTGGCATCTGACCAGTATGATTTGGTCACCACAACTTCTGGAAGATATGAGATAATGGGTAGCCCAGACAAAAAAAGTGAGGTTTTGTGAAATAGGAAGGTGTGTTAGGAACTTTGCTTCCTTCCACCTGTCTTATCTAATGGGAGGATTCAAGAGAACAAATAAGGCTGTAGGAAGCCCATTATCAGAGAGCAAACACACACACAAAACTACTAGTTTTTCTAACCAGTTAAAAAACATAATGGAAGAAATTTCAAATTAAAACATAAACTATCTGAGAAAAATGAATAATTAGTGGGACCTGTGTAAGAGAGGCTATAAATCTTTTCAAAGGGCATGGAAGGATGCTTGATACATGAAAATTTACCTTAGTTCCTGTCAACAAAAATGGGTTAATAATTAAGACAGAGCTAGCCGATAAAAAACAAGTAACAGGGCCAACAAATTCCTTAGTGAAAAGGCTAAATATTAGCATGTAAATTGTACAAGACAATTAGCTAATTTTAATGCATTTCTATCAAAATCCATATGAGGTAGTTTTGAATTAACAGAATGATCACAAATTTAATCTGAAATAATGTTAAAAATTTAAAATTGGCAAGAAAACTTAGAAAACAATAAATGGCAAGGTAGCATTTGAATTATTGATTTCAACATAATAATCTTTAAATTTATTGCATTGGCATATAAATATACAGCATCTTAAAGATAGAAGATGCGCGTCAAATGTCTGGAAAGTTATGAAACAGACATAATAATTAAAGCTGTCGCTAGATTGAGGAGGCTAATTGCTTTTGTACTCTTCTCTGTAGCTTCTGAACTTGTGATGGCACAGGTATTATTCTCATGAGAACAAAAGTGGTATAACTTTAGAACTACTTACAGGATGCAGATGGGCAGTTCAACTCCACAAAGAAGAAAGTGGGATATAATAAATGTTAATTTTATCATCTTCCATTTTCTGTGTATAAATGGACCCAGCACCAGGCCAGTACATCTGTCTGTGAAGAGAGATGGGGGGGGGCAGATTTTGTGATTGAAACAAGACACAGTTGTCATGAGGTGAAGAACTAACTCCAGGGAACTGTTCACCATAGCAACAGCTAACTTGAAGGTACTAAGGGCTGGACTTGGGCTCTAGAGATATCTGCCAGTCAATTATGTACTAATGCTGTATTTGAAAGGTCTTGAATCTTGTGGCAAGCTACATTGGCTTTATCCCCCTGTTGCAAAAAGGACTCTGTAATTCCTTAGGGGCAAAAGACTTGGAGAGCTACAGACTCATTTCAGTGTTATTCATTTAAGAAATCACAAAAATAAAAGCTGACAAATAGGAGTTTGTGCTTTCCTACAGTACAGACAGTTACTGCTTCCCTGGCTGCAAGGTCACATGGCCTAAGTTTGAATGGTAGGATTGAAAAGCCACATTGAAAGGTTCATGCCCTATAAAATCATCAAAGAACAAATTTAATTAATAACAAATCTAATAAAAATAGCAGACCTGCTGCATAAACTTTAAACCTAATTCTTCATCTTCTTTCCAACCAGATTAGTATCTAAGCCTGCTCATGTAGGCATTCTGGGTCTGATGATATATATCATTTTATTTTCTCAATGTAAATAAGCAATGTAATAAGTATGAATGTGTTACAAACATGTAATAAGTATGCATATATTACTAAGTATAACCATAAAGATAGCATATAATAATGCCTATATATAAATATCACTGACTATACATTTAGTTGTACTTAGTCAAAGCTATTCTTTTAGTACTTTCTTAGTACTATATTTAGAACTATATTATAAGATACTGTGTATACTTTATTTCCACTTTTATTATGTCATTCCTAAGAAGTTCTCTAAACCTTTTCAGAAATCAGTTTTTTAAGATATCCTTATGATTAATACAGTGTTCTGCCTGCAGATGTTTGCACACCAGATCTCATTACAGATGGTTGTGAGCCACCATGTGGTTGCCGGGAATTGGATTCAGGACCTCTGGAAGAACAGCCAGTGTTCTTAACCTCTGAACCATCCCTCCAGCCCCCAGAAATTAGTTTTTTAAGATTTTTTATTTTAAATTATATATCTGTGGATATGTGTCTGTGTGGGAGGATATAGAAGTGAGTATGGGTGTCAATGCAGGTCAGAGGCACCACGTACCTGTGGAACTAAAGTTACATGTTATAAGCAACTCAACATGGGTGCTGGGAATTGGACTTGGGCTTTGTGTAAAAGCAGTGCATACCCTCAACTGCTGAGCCATCTCTCCGGTGCCAAAAAGGTGTTTCAACAGAACTATTTAAAGGCTTACACTGTCAAAGTTAACAATTCAACTCTGACAGATATAGGATGCAAATCATTTGGTCAAATAGATCTTTCAGTAATAAAAGTATACATCCCAGTATAAAATAACTTCTAAATGTTAATACTGAAAGGTGTAGTGAGATACTCATTTTGTCTGCTTCTGTGGCACTGACCACGCCCATTGGGGGTGGAGCCAGGGGCGGAAGTGACCTGTGGAACTAGGTCTGAGGAGGAGCACTAGGGTAAAGCTCTTGCTTTTGGGACACAAAAAGGAGGAGAGCATCCTGTGGAACCTGCTGGTGTTCATCTGTCTAGGTTGTAAGTTATTTCTCCATGAATAAACACCTATTCAGCCTATTTGTTTATCCTGATCCTTATTAGAAAGGAGAGTGGGTTTGGTATGTAAAAGACCCTTAAGAACTTAGACTGTCACTGGAGTTGTTCCTAACTGCTGCTTTTCCTGATGTCTTAGTCTGTTCTTGCTGTGAAGTCTGGGTTCTTTACCAGTGACTTGATACATACATTATCGTTGCTCCCTCTTCTGAGAAATTTTATTTTTTACTCAAAGCAGGCCAAGCTTATCCCTCTTACAAATCCATGTACCATTCCCTAATAAGTAAAAAATCTATTCTGGAGACATTCTTAGCCAATTTGAATGAAGATTTATCCATCTATCCTCAGATTGATTTTCCCCCAAGGTTTTTGGTGCCATCTGTTGGATCAGGACTGACCTTCCTCTAGGTCAGCCTGGACCACTTTGATGAGAAGAGATTATTAATGACAATCTGATGTCTTCTTTTGGAGTGCCACAGCTGAGCAAGCAGTACTTAATGTAAATAACTAGTCTGTCCCCTTTTCATTGAAGAGCCGCCTAACTTCTATTTTCTTTTCCAGTTTTCTGTCTTTGGTTGAGTCTTCTTGCCCTGATTTACCATTCGCACTAGCAATATACATTCACTCATATTATTTTCAAATGTTGGTAGTTGTGAAGGACCAGTCTTATTTACTCCTACTACCTTTAACATGGATTAAGGTCAGACTTGGAAAGCACATTTAGGGGAATCTCCAAACTAAACAAAAATCAGTTTAATGAGGAATTTTGAAATGTCTGATTTTCTTATAATCCTACACTCTTTGAATTCTGTCAGTTGTTACATTTCTATGGTTGCCCTAAAGATACCAAAGCTTGATAAGAAAGTACATGCTGTGTTAATTGTAGAGGGATCGGTAGCTTTCCCTTGAGTCCTTTCCTGAAAATCCTGACTGGTCAATCCTGACTACAGAGTAAAAAAAAAAAAAAAAAAAAAAAATCAATCACCAATTTCAGAAACTGTGTGAGGGTCCTTTGAAGGGACTAGTACAATCTTCATAAAAGCAAAGGCATTGCAATTTCTCTGTGTACACTCTTCGATCATGTTTTTAAATTAGAGGCAGCATACTTAATTAGAAAGCAGAAGGCCAGATAGCAAATCCCTCCCTCATGAATTAATAGGACTTGCTGAACACAGGGAAAAGAAAAATGATGGCCTAAAACAAATGCTCTTCAGAACAAGTGCCTACAAAAAGACAGTAACAAAAGCACCTGCCCGAAAGAGACAAAGAGCCAGGTCAATACCCAAGGGAAAGGAAGTATCAGCGGGGCAACTGGCCTTCCATAACTGGTGGAAGATGTCACTCTGTAAATATGTTTCTCTTATTGGTTAATGAATAAAACATTATTGGCCAATAGGAAAGTAAGATAGGCGGGACTAGGAGACTAGGAGGAGAGAGGAAGAAATAGGGAGGGGTCAACAAGTAGAGACGAGAGAACAAAGGTCCAGGCCCTCTTTCTGGTAAGATGATATCACATAGAAATACTTAGATTAATAGAAATGGGTTAATATTTAAGACAGAGATAACCGATAAGAAAATAGTAACTGGCCAATCGCTTTATATCTAATACAGCATCTCTGTGTATTATTTGAGGCTGGTGTGGCGGTGGCACTAGGTGGCAGGGAAAAACCCACTCTTAACACTTAACTTGAAGGATAAATACTTCAAAACTTGGGTGTGGGGAGATAGCTCAGGGTAAAGCAATCCTATACAATCCTGAGTATGTTAGTTCAAATCTTCAGTACCCATGTGGCAGCCGCAAAGTTCAGTGTGTAAGATGAAGCCTTGTAACCTAGCACTGGACACGTTTACCCTGGGGCCTCCCTAGTGAGCCAGTCTGCTGAAATAGTGAGCTCCAGCTTCTTTCAAAGGTCATCTCTCAAAAATGAGATGAAAACAGACATCCTAATGGGCCTCAATCGTACATGAAGAACTACAGACAAGTGATTCTGAGAGCAAGGAAGACAGTTTTCCCCAGAGAAGAGCACACCAAGTGACCATCCAATACCAAATGGCCAGCCTGGAAAAGCATACATAAAAAGTGGCGTCATATAGACTGAGAAGGTTGTGCTTATGGATTTGAGGAACCTTTATCTATATGTCACATATTTATGTAGCAACAATAAATGAAAAGAGAGGTAATGAATTTGGAAGAGAGCAAGGAGAGGTATGTGGAAGAGTTTGAAGGGTGGAAATCGAAGAAGAAAATTATATAATTATAATATCAAAATAATTTTACAAAATGGGAAACCTAATGGGCAAATGTTAGAGGAAGACACCTGAGGGTAGATTCGGGGCTTCACACGCCCATGCACAGACAAGTGAATCCACGCAAAAGTGAGCACACCTACATGTGACATTCACAAAAACAAGCAAAAGTCTTGAAACTGATGGAATAAAAGACCTTTGGCAAGTGGATTATATACGGTCACCCAAAACACAGGAGGGCATACCAGGCTTCCGTTCTTTCTCTTCCTTCCTTCTTTCTTCCTTCCTTCCTTCCTGCCTGCCTGCATTTCTTCCTTCCTTCCTTCCTTCCTGCCTGCATTTCTTCCTTCCTTCCTTCCTTCCTTCCTTCCTGCCTGCATTTCTTTCAGGCTCAGCCTAGCTGACTAGCTCTTTTAACTTAAATGAACCTGCTGTTCTTTATGCTTTGCCTTGGGGCTGTTTGTCTTGACTTACTTTCTTGCTGTCTGTTTATGGCTGGCTGAGGGCTGCCTGGCTT
Organism: Phodopus roborovskii; assembly: GCF_943737965.1. Taxonomy (NCBI): domain Eukaryota; kingdom Metazoa; phylum Chordata; class Mammalia; order Rodentia; family Cricetidae; genus Phodopus; species Phodopus roborovskii. The sequence continues at coordinate 6,258,234 of NW_026126541.1, read as the reverse complement.
CTTGCCCTGGCATGTCTCTCATTCTCCCCTCTTTCCTCTCTCTCCTTCCTTTCATTCTTCTTTTTCTCTTTTCAGCCTAGATTCTTCCTCCTATTTATTGTCTCTCCCTGCAAGTCCTACCTCTCCTTTCCCCTGCCTAGCTATTGGCTGTTCAGCTTTTTATTAAACCAATCAGAAGCCTTGGGCAGGCAAGGAGAAACAAATGCAACACATTTTTACATAATTAATCACACGTCCTTATATTGTTAAACAAATGAAGCACAAACAAATGTAACACATCTTTACATAGTTAAAATAATATTTTATAGCAGAGGGGATTTCTATGTAATTGTAAACACAGGAATTTCATTTATGTTCTATTCTAGGCTACACTTTACAATATAACTCACTGCCTTCCATCATTTTAAAAATCAGAATAACAAAAATATTCCAGTGATTAGAATCTCAAGAACATAGACAATATCTTTTTCTCAACCAGTGTACTTGCTCCTCTGTCCTGTCATTTTCCATTGAACTCAACACATTGCTTAGTGATGGCACTCCAGTGAATCAACTGAAAGTAGCCCCATGTTCTAAATGGGATGCCACTATTGACTGTGAGCCAGTGCCTCTTTCTTGGAGCACCAAGGAACAGGATGATACTCAACATATACAACTGAAGCACAAATTGATTACCCACTACAACCCTCTCAGACTTCTTGCACCAATCCCCAAAAGCCTTTGGTAGCCAGAAGTGAGTGCAGTCTGAGCTCTTCAGGGGTGGCTTCATTAAGCAGTGTCTTTCTCTATACCTGCTATAAAGGAACCTCTTGGAGAACTACACTTCATGACAAATTTGGGACTCCATAAATGCCTCATTATCCAATCCCAGCCATCACCCTTCTATTCTTTGAGGTATTATCCATGCGCCATATACCCTGCCAGGCAGACTCAGAATCTATTTCAATTTAATTGTAGAAACACACAAAAAAAATTACTTTAAATAGTTTACATCAACAATTCACAAAATGGTCTCCTACTTTTGAAAATTATTTAACATAGCCTTAAGGCATCAAATTCAATCATAAATCTGCTTCTAAATAATATGTAAGTGTCTTGTGTTCTTCAAATCAAGAGTCTTACAGAATTAATTCAATCCATTCTATCAAAGTATTGCATATGAGGGGCACAAGTCTCCAAAGATAATTTTAACTTTGTCACATCCATGGACATTATCTAGGCCGTGACATAATGCAAATAGAAATGCTCTTTCAAAGATTAGAAGCCATTTGCAACTTTCTCAGATGGTTACCAGGACACTATTTATAGATTCCTTGGTGTCAAATACGACATATGATTAGTAATTTTTGTCATCGGGATTTTTCTATACATGACTCCATGTAAGATGGTAGGTGTACCTTGCTCTTTTATAGGAAATTTCCTTCTCTAAGACAAAGGGTTCTTGAAAACTTGTTAACTCTGGATTCTTGGTCTTCTAACTACTAACTGTCACAGCATTGTTTGTGTCTTAAATATTAATTTCTTTTATTCTCCTTTATTTAACTCTATATTGACAGTTTTTTTGAGATACAATCTGCAAATGTTAGAAATGTATCCACTGAAGATGGATAGATGGTTCAATCCTTTAGGACATTTGTAATCTCATGAACAGAGTTGTACTCTGATTTTTAGTACTCTGATTTCATTATTCTGGAAAAAGACTCTGAACATGTGAGTGACTATTTTCCTTACATCTAGTGTATCGCATATCCTTCCCCTTGCAGTCCTGTGAGCACATTAGTCTACTTCCTGCACACACAGACTTGACTATTATGACACTTGTACATAAAGGGATTCATATATAAAATTTCCTATGAGTGATACTTTTTTCTTAAAGTGATGTTTTCAAGTTTGCAAGGATAAACAGCTTTTCATGCTACATAATACTCCAATACACCCATATTCAAGGGACCTCAGACAGTGGAGCCAGGATGTATCCCTGGTGCACAAAAGGACCTTGCTAACACATCCCCCATGGAGGGATAACTGCTTTAACCTAGAGACAGGAGAGAAGCCCTAGTCCCTACTTCACATGACCTGTCAGATCTACATGACCCCAACTGGATGGCATTCCCCTACATATGGAATTGGGGTGGGGGGATGGGGGGAGGGTGGTTAGGGTGCATGTGAGAGGGCAGAGAGGGTAAAAGGGAGGAAGGGAGGGAGGGAGGGAGAGGGAACTGGGATCGACATGTAAAATAATAAATTAAATAAAAAAATGCTTTGACTCCAAAATTTAAGTTCAAGGACAAGTTATTGGGGAAAAGGATTTCTGTTTTTGTTTCCACAGAAAATGAAAAGCTGTGGATTCCTTCCAGACTAATGTGGTTTGATCAAGCCAGACCACCTGAAACAGAGTACCAGGTAATCCTACATTCAAAACAGCCTTGCAGACTACAGCCAGGATTTCTGAATCTTCTTAGATTCTCCCATGACAGCGCCCCTTACCATCAGGAAGTAGTTTGGAAAGAACAACGTCCAAATTCCCAAATATTGTCTATAAATGTTTGTTTTCATTTAAATGGACTTGGTTATATAAAATAAATAAATAAATAAAATATAAAAAAAGATTAAAGGTAAGCAAATTTTTAATTAAGAGAGAAATTAAAATGTATACTTTCTTTTAAAAAAAAATACTACTCCACTACAAGGATATTTGTCTGTGTGTTTGCCTTCTCATAAGAGAGAAACAAAGGGTATGGGATTGGGTAAGTGGGGAGGTGGGAAGGATCTGGAAGGAGTCAGAAGAGGGGGAACCATGATCAATATATTTTATGAATTTTTCAATAGAAATTTCAAAAAACAGGAACAGATTTTTTTAATTGATCCACAAATGTATGGAATTTTAGTTTGGATAAATGTGAATAATTTTATTATAAACTCCTACATAATATAGACAGTTTAATGTGAGAGGTGATTTTTATTTCTCTAGATTTGTTGAGTCAGCAAATGCTTTTGGAATGGCTACCTCATTTAAAATTCTGACCAAGAGGATTCCATATCTCCACATTCTTATAGATATTTATCTGTCTTTTTGATGTAACTATTCTAGCCGTGGGGAATTGGAAGTTCACTGTGTTTAGACTTCCATTTTCCTAAGTACAATAGTGTTCAGTAAATTTTAACTCAATTTTCTGAAGCATTTTAATGTAGTTTTTGTTAGTATTATATGAGATAAATGTCTGTGTTCTCTTACATTTAATTATTCCAGTGTATATAACTAAAAAATTGAACACAAATATATGTACATATATATGGCCATAATCTAAATGCCTATTCCTAAATCAGAACCATAGTGATAACTTTAAAAGAATTTTTAAAGTAGGTCATATTAATCTTCCAACTTTGTTCTTTTTTAGATTGTTTTATCATTCTAGATACCAACATTTCAATATCAATTTCTGTTAAAAAAAAAAAAAGTCTTCTAGAATTTTATAGGGATTAAGTTGAATTTGAAAATAAATTTGAGGAATACTGTCATCCTAAAGTTTTTCAGTATTAATATTACTTATGAGCATAGGATATCTTCCCATTTACACAGATTTTCTTCAATTTATTTCAACAATGGTTTATTTGTCATTGTTCAAGTCTAACTTTTATGATATTGATTTTATTAAGTGATTTTATTTATATTTATTCTACTGAAAACTGAATTGGTTGCTTAATTTCATGTTGTGATTTTCGTTGCTAATGCATAAAAACAGTTCATTTCTGTTCACTGACTTGTATGCTGTGAAACTGCTGAATGTGGTTGCAAGTTGCTCATTCCTTTTACACTTTTCTTGCATTTCCTATAAGTTCATATAAGTTAGCTCAACTTCTTTCATTCCAAAATGAATAATAAACTTTTATTGCCTAATGTCTTTGCTTAGACCTTCCAGTACAAGTTTAATAGAAGGAGCTGGAAAGGACAGGTGTATGGAGTGGGCATGTGTGTGGAGTTGACTTATGTGTCTCCTTTATGAGCTCAGATAAAGCCACTTAGCTTTTAGTCACTGAATGGAATGCCATATACAGACTCATCATACATAAAATTATTTATCAACACATGGGCCTTTTCTCTACACCCTTATTTTCCTTCTGCTAAGGAAGATTTGCTTCCTCTTTTTTTTTCCTAGCATGCATTAATAGTAAAGAGTTTTCACGTGATGTTTCCATAGATGCCTATGATGTACCTGATCATACTCCCTTCCCTTGGCCCCTCTTTCTTATCCTTGTTCCCCCTTTCTTAGCTGATAACTTCAGAAGAACTGAGTACATAATTCTGCTGCACTTGCTGCCATCGACACCATTCTGGTGATCCAGGTGACCTGAGGAAGCAGATTTTTCTATTCTGCTTCTCCATGCTGTAAGAGATATGGGGGACCCTAGGTGTAGGGAGAACCTGTAGTTGTCTGTTCCTGGCAGTGAGTTTTAGACTGTGAGTTTCGGAAAGCTCTTCTGTGACTTGTTTCTGGGTGCTAATTGTGCTATATTCCTCTGGCTGATGCTCTCCAGTAGTCTGTTGTTAGCCAATGCACTCCGATGTGGGCAGGTGAGAGGATGTTATTTGGGACCCAAGTCCCAGATTAGGACAATCAGAATACTTTAAGATCTAGTGAAATGACATTTGAAGAGCACCAAAGGCATTTATGCATTAACCAGGGAACTTGCTGCAACCAGTTAAGGCAGCCCTCACTACAAGAATGACATAGCATTTTCTTCCAAGTTTAAAGATAGAAAATTAATTTGTTTAAATAAACACAAAAAATTAGGCATAAGACAAGCTGGTGTTGGGTGTGTACAGAGAAAAAGGGACTCAAGTGGAGATTGGTATTTTATCTTGGATGATGGATGCAAATGATCTAACATGACAGGTTAATTAGGTCTCTATATAAATAATAGTGGAGAGGACCTTTCTTAGATAGCCAAGGATTTTCACAACCAGTGGTCTACACAGTACTGAGGCTGTACTAGGTTTTCACATATACTAGGAGGATAAAAACATCAAGTGCAATTGTGATCAAAGTTTGCCAACAATTGAAGGTAGATTGGAAATAGATGGCTAAACTGGAATCTGGTCCATGTAGAAAAGCAACTTAAAAGTGTTGCTTAAAAGTTTTACAAAAGGAATTTAAACAACATGATAGAGAAAGCAGCATTCCTGGAGGAACTAGATACTCACCCCCAGAGCACAGTGCAGTGGGAAATTCTTCCATGAATTTCAGACCCAAACAAACTTTGCATAAGGTTCCTTCACATTGTGACATTGTAGGATTCCAGAAAAACCAGCTTGGTGCCTCTACCCAACTCTGTAAGCAGAAGACTGGAGTTAGAGGCTCAATTCAAGCCCCATTTTGCCTATAAATCTGAGATTGAAATGAAGACTTGGAGAGACCAAAGCACTTAGAGTGGCCGTGTACTGTTGGCATAGATGAAGCCTTTCCGGAGCATTTTTGTATTGTAGACTCTGCTAACATGGTTCAGGAGGGTCAGTGAGGATGATCTTTCAATTCTGTTGTTCAGTGAGGTCAGAACAGCATCATGGGAATCTTTAGGCTACGGACCAAAACAAAGACTTCGCATCTTCAAGTTTTTGTCTCAAGTGTACATTGATCAATCAGATAAGCATAGTTTTATTGGAATCAATCTCTGAGATGCTGGTGGGATGTCTGCTTCTCCAACCTGACAAAAAACAAGAACACCATCACCTTCCTAATTCTTACTAAAAGCATTGCTTTAGTGTGCAGAAAGCTACAGGGCTCGAAACAAATGTACATGTTTGAAATCTCAGTATTGATCCTGAGCAAGTGGATGACTACTGACTTGGAAATCAATACCTTTACAAGACAGATAGTTTTCAGTGTGTTTTCAATATATTGAAAGACAACTCAATCTAAGCTGTCAATAAACAAACCATTAACAACAATTTATATGCTAAATCACTGATATGATTTTCTACAAGTAGAATTTGGAAGCATTTTTGTAACAGATGTTGACTATGGTCTGTTACTAATTAGCATTTAAACAAAATAAATCAGTGATAAATTCTGAACTGATGTCCTTTGAAAAATTAATTTAACTGGAGCAACAAAAATACATTTCCCATATATTTTTAATTTTAGGGTTATTTAATTTAGTTAAATTACATTTAAGTATATTTCTGTTTTGACTGATATATAAGAAAAATTACTTGGCGATAATAAAGCTAATGTTTAGAGATAATTCTCAGAAACAGTGAAAAGTTAAATGCCAACTTCTGTATTCCATCTTGATGCAGAGAAACATCTTGGGGGTTCCAGGAAAGAGTCTCATATACATAATTAATTATAGTAGGGTAAACTTATATGAGGAAAATAGAATATATGAGTTTATGTTCAAAGAGTAGAAAGAGCTTACTGCTAAAGAATTGTGTGTGTGTGTGTGTGTGTGTGTGTGTGCGCGCGCACGTGCGTGCGCATGTGTGTGCGTGTGTGTGCTCATGCACATGTATGAACATTTACAATGAGAGTAATGGCTATCAAATTGCTATGTTATTTTGATGCCTCTGTCGATACTGAAACGTTGGTTGTATTTGTGATATTACATTTTCTCATACACTACAATGTAGTGAGTGGAATGGGCATGTGTAGTAAGATATTCACCCTGCCCGCACCTGTTGCACTGACCATGCCCATTTGGGTGGGGACAGGTGCAGACATGATCTGGGTGAACTAGATCTGGGGTCAGGGACCCCAGCAGGCTCTCACTTGCTTCCTAGTCAGAGAAAGACAGCATCCAGAGGCATCTTTGAGATGGGAACCTGCTGGTGGTCATTTGTTTCTGTTGTAAATGATTTCTCCCAGCATCAGCCTGTCTTCCCAGATCCTTATTGATCCACAATAGGCATGTGTGTGCTTTCTTGTTCCCCTCATTATTATACAGACGCACTGGCAGTAAGCATTCACTTCTTGCTCCAGAGGAGTCTCTCAATAAATCCTGGAGTGATTGATCAATTTAGCTAAGGACCAGAGATGATGTCCTTAATTCAATGAACAATCAGAATACTCGGGGGCTGAAGCCAAAAAATTTATGTCAGCAAACTAAGAAGGTCTTGTCTTCATTCTGTACTGAAACATAACAGGAGGAGAGCCAAGCGATCTCTAATACAGCAAATTGGATGGTGCGGTGCAAGAACGCCTCAATCCAAGAACCTGACTGTCGGCACAAGTGTGGGAGTGCTTGGGGCAGCTATTGCTACTCAGCCAGTCCGGGTGCGCTTACTATGGGGACCTGGGGGGGGAGACACATGCGTCTTTCGAAGTGAATCCCTAGAAACAAATGAGATCGTGGACAAGGAAGAGTGGTGTCCTGGTTTATCTTTATTTCTTCTTTGTTTTGGAAAAGAGAATATTGTTCTCTCCTTTTCTCTCTATAACTGTTGGAGAGAGCCACATGTGAGGATGACTGAAGATGGAAGTCCAATATCATTAGCCTGTGTAGCTTCAAATTCAGCACCCATCCTCCACAGCAGCTTTATTGACAATATCTCACAGGGGAAATGGTGGGAGTGTCTCTAAACTTCCAGATGAAAATTATCTGTTGGATTGAGCAATGTGGGTAAATATTGCTGGAGAGGACACTATACACCACACATACACACACACACACACTCACACATGCACACACTCACATATACACACCCCATACACACAACACACACACGCATAACAAACATACATGCACACACACCACACATACATACACAACACATACCTCACTCACACATACCACATACACATAAACACACAACACCACACATACCACACTTACACATACACACCACATACACACATATACACACAATACACATACATGCACACACAACATCACACATACCACTCTCACACATAAACACACAGATACACACACATATTACATACACACATACACACACACACTGTTATGGAATATTTTTTTACACTGTGTCACTGTGATTGTTTTAATAAAAAGCTAAATGGCCAATAGCTAGGTAGGATTTTCAGGGCAGAAAGAACTCTGGGTAGTAGAAGATGGAGTTGCGAGGAAATGCAGAGGAAGCATGGCATGGAGGAAATGAGATAACAAGCCATGAGCCACATGACACTGCATACACTAAGAGAAATTGACTGATTTATATTATAAAAGTTAGTTAGTTAGAAATAAGCCTAAGCCATTGAAAGAGCTTTCATAATTTATAAGAAGTCTCCATGTCATGATTTGGGAACTGGCTGGTGGTATAAATATTCACTACACATATAAATGAGATTAGAATAGGGGGACAGAAGAATGTTTTGAAATACCAAGTGTATTAGCAGTGTATTAGCATTTTCTAGAGAAATGAAACAGATAGAATCAGTATGTACAAAGGATATTTATTAGAATGGCTTTTAGGTTGTGGTCCAGCTAGTTCAACAATGACTGTCTGCCAATGGAAAGTTCAAAAATCCGGTAGTTGTTCAGTCGAGTTAGTCCATGAGACTGGTTGTCTAAGCTGGTCTTCAGTATATGTGGATCCCAAAAATGTAGTCTTCCATGCCAGTAAAGAAGTGGATTTGCCAGTGAGAGCAAGGACAAGCAGGCAAAAGACAAGAACTTTTCTTCCGTGTCCTGTATATAGGCTGCCACCAGAATGTGTGGCTCAGATTAAAGGTGGGTCCTCCTACTTCAGATGATTCGATCAAGAAAAGTTCCTTAGACATACCTAGAAGCTTGGATTTTGGTTAATTCCAGATGGAGTCATGTTGACAACCAAGAATATCTATCACACCAAGTGAAAGCTCTATGACTTTGTTTATCAAAATGTGCACCATTATGTAGGGCAAGGTATAATCCATGATTTCAGATCCAACATGATGTATCTAGAGTCTTCATTTGTCAAATGGGAAAAAGATGCCTGACAATATAGAGTTACTGTAACATAGTGGAGATCTCCTCTTTTGAATATCTGTTGTGTGTAGATATATGGATGGATGAAAGACAGACAGACAGGCGGCAGGCCGGCGGGCAGATGACAGATAATGAAACATGGGTATATGAATAGACAGACACTTTTTAGACCATATACTGCATGCATGGAAAATATAGTCCAATAGTAAACTTAATTTTAAAACTCACTGCCATTTGTTTGGAGATAAGTATGCTTGTGCCTCTGATGTGGTAAATGGGGTCTTAGGTGACCTCTTATGATCTTGGTGGAAATGCTCACTGGTTGGGTTGAAGTGCATTTCTGTCATGAGTATACAGCTGTCACAGCCTAAGCACATCCCCAGAGAATAAACTCTCAGATTAAGCCTTGCGAGATTTTATACAGGGAAGAAATTATGAACTGGAAAACATGATTCTTAGTGTGAAAGACCTGAAATGATACCTAGGTATCTTTTTTCATTCATTCATTCATGCATTCATTATTCATTCATTCAACAAGCATTTGGCAATTGCCTATTATGCACTGGTTGTACGTACTATACAGTTGCTATGATGGTATAAATTATTCCCATGTACATCCTGTTGTGTAGTTCTTCTGTGATAGGACTTTAAAGCCTAACCCATCAATGAAGTATGTTCAATCCTTTTAATAACCCATCAATGAAGTTGTTTTCAATCCCTTTAATAATCCATCAATGTAGTAGTTTTCAATCCCTTTAATAACCCATCAATGAAGTCGTTTTTAATCCCTTTGATTTGGACTTGATCATGTGGCCTGATTTTCCTAACCTGATTTACTTATGAGAATCTTAGCAAGATTGATGCAATCAGGTGCTTTAAAAGGTGTTTCTTACCCTTCCTTGTTGCCCTTAGGAACCACCATGCAACCTCTTGGGTGTAAGATATACCTCCAGGTTAAAAATGACACATGAGCAATCAATTACCACCCCCATTACCCTTATTAAAGTAGTTATGTGAGTAGAGCCACCGTAACTACAAATGCATGAGTTCACCCAGTTGATGCCAACACTGAGCAGAGATAATTCTCACTACAGAGTCTCTCAAACACGCTGACCCACAGAACCCTGGGCAAATAAGAGGTTTGCTGTTTTAAGTCAATGACCCGGAGGATGATACAGAATGAGCTAATTACCCCAGTACTGGAGACTCGGCAGCAAGGGATGCAGAAAACGCCCCTGCTCTTGTTGAGAAATCATTGCTCTTTTGGGGAGTGGAGCGGACAATGATGAACATTTAAGAAGTTCCAGAAATAGGAAGACTGAGCACTGGAACAGGCAAAGACAACAGCAAGCACCTATAGAACTACTAAAGTGGGGGAGGAAGGAAGCCCCTCTGAAGAGCGCCCCTCACGCAGACTGAAATCACGAGGGCACAGCACAGCAGGACAGGGTCAGCGCAGGATTCTTTGAGGTGGTGTTCTTTCAGTTGTGCTGATACATAGGAACCCAATTCTGAAAGCCCTGGGGTGGCTCGCAGGGACTGCCAATGACTCCTGCCAGATTCCAGATTCCCCTACCTGAAAAACACATGGCCCTTTGCACAGCTAGGTCTAAAGAGTCGGAAAGACACAATGTACAGCTTGTGGGAGAGTGCCTGATACCTCTGTCTGGAGTTGGCACATTCGGTGCCGGCACTTGGGGAATTTTCCTCTTGACACATTTGTCTTGGTTGGGGAAGAAAGTTCAAGTGTGTCTGACAGAGACAGGGAAATACCCTGTAAAGATAGAAAGATAGATGATATGGCAACCATGAGAACCGTAGTTCAGATTAGCTTTTAACGGAAGTTTACTTCCTAGTTCTAAGACATGAAGGGTTTTAACTGATTGTTAATTCTCTGCCACTGCTTTCCTAGGTGCTCAGGCTGTCACTTGAAGTCTGTGCCTACAGATTTCACAGTAATGTTTTTAAAGGAAGGAAAACCACACAGGAAAAATAGAAATTCAATTAAAGAGAATGAGATAACTGATCCATTCTACAGTTGAGTGTGGCATAGCCTGTCAGATAGTTCCTTATTAAGAAAGGGGGAGATGGAGGAGAGAGAGAGAGAGAGAGAGAGAGAGAGAGAGAGAGAGAGAGAGAGAGAGAGAGAGAGAGAGAGAGAGAGAGACGGGGAGAGAGACAGAGAGGGAGAGAGGGAGAGAAAGAGAGAGGGGGAGAGAGAGGGAGGAGGGAGGGAGGGAGATTTATTCTGGAAAAAACAAAAACAGTATTTTATCACAGGCAGAGATGCTCAGTGGTTAGGAGGGCTTGCTGCTATTCCAGAGAATTCAGTTTGGTTCCCAGCACCCACATGATATGACTCAGGACTCCTTAACTGTTATCTCCAGAAGATCCAATATTTTTCTTCGGACTTCCTTAAGCACCAACACACATGGTATATATTTACATGATACACTCCTTCATAATTTATTTATCACTTTATTATTTATTATGTAATAATAAAAATACATCTTTTGATCATTTTTATTTAAAATTGAAATAAGTCAATCCAAGTTCCCTTACCCTCTCCTCCTCCCCTCTCCCCCACCAACTTTCTGCTCTATTCACACAAGTTACATTATACAGACTGATAAGGTTATATTTATGTAGTTAGAAAAACACATAGACATATACACATACACATATATGTAATAACAATTAAAAAAAAAAAGATGCCATGAATCTGAAGTAAAGCAAGAGGTGAGTTATATGGAAGGTTTGGAGGAAGCAAAAGGAAAGGAAAATTATAATTATACTATAATCTCAAGAAAGTAAAAATAATAATAATAAACAGAGAATCTAAAGGAACTGTGTCAACATAATAGAATACAAATTGATTGGTGTCAATGTTTTTATGTACCTTTGATCAAAGCAGAATCCGATGAAACAGTGATGTGAAAATACCAGAAAAGCCAAATCAAATACATGTACAGATACATTATAAGCAATGAAAACCTTACCATTGGTCTTTTAAGATCTTTGCTGAAAAGTAGAACTGATTTAAAATAAAGTTTGTCATGGTAAGAAGGAACTAAACAGGGAGGTAGAAGGGAAGGTGGGAAGGAGGCAGGCAGGGAGGGAGGGAGGAGGACGGGAGGGAGGGGAAGGGAACGAGCAGAGAAATCAAAAAAGAAGAAATGAGAAGAGAGCGCATCAACCAAACCCAGAACAAAGGGTTGAGTGTGTACTGACATTATTCAGCTAACAAACAAAACAAAGAAAGCTGCCTCCATGCAGACTATAAAATGTAATAGAGATAACCTACAGCACCTTCCTGGGCTGGAAGGCCTATGCATGTTAATACACAGGTATGTTCTGGAGGGACACTTGTGTTTCAGTGCTGTTATTCTCTCTAATCTTTTATTGCTGTTCATTTATAAATGTCCAGAGCCTGTGCTAGAGAACAAAAACAGCACTTTTATTTTGCTACTTGTTAGTAGGTTCTTTTTTCTTAATGCTACTTAGAATTAAGTTTGCATTATTTTTAGAGTTTAAAATTTCGTTTGGCATTGAGATAGACTCCAACTGTCTTAGTCATTAATTGGGAAGCCCTGCCAGACTCAATTTATTTTTTTCAAAACAAGTCATTCCTGTCAATGTAAGAATACAAACACAAATGAGACACAAATCCTAATCTTACTGAGAAATCTTTTAAAACTGCCCTAAGGTTTTGGCTGAGATATACTGCCAGATGGAATTTGCACAAGGAAATAACCTGAGAAAAGGTAAAATGTTTCTTCCTGCAGTTAGTTTTGAAGCCTCAGCAGAGGTTGGTAGTAGCCAAGATGTTGGTACCTAAGCCTGATGCTAGCCTGGAGACCCCTACATCATCACCATCAGGAACTGCTTTCTAAGCCAAGCCCTCAGGAAGTAAACCACAGACGAACATGCATTGAGGATGAAGCAGTCTACTCTAAGAGTGCTGTTTCATACAGTCACATGGCGCCTTTCCCTAATGTGGCACTGTCCCACACTAGCACAATGTCCACATGGTGGTTTTCTCTGCCAAGATATTGTTTACACTGGTCACTTGCTTCTCTAGGACTGTTTAATGACCATATTTGCTATTAGCCTCATAAAACTACCATCACCATGCCAACTTCCAAATGAGCTAACAATGTCCCCTCTCTCCTTTCTATATCCACTAAATACTGATTGTCTGTCGTCTAAAATAAAGGAGATGGCTGGCCCAGGAGAGTTTAGAGCCCTAGAAATAGGCTGTTCTGGGAGGTTCTAAAGTAGCCAGTCCCCCAAAGAGGTGGAAGGTTTTGTCTGGAGAAATGCACCACCTATTTGCTTCAAAGAGAACCATTCTCTCAACTGCAAAATAGCCAGAGTATTGGATGCCACCCATGGGATTTCTATAATGTGAAGTTCAGAGAGATGATGGATGTGAAAATCTCACCAGTATTCAATACTTAGTGGACAGAAGTTTCCAAATTTCCTCTTACACACCGAAGTTTAGAGAGGTGAGCTGGGTCTCACACGCTCATGTGGCTAGCAAGAGGTTGCCTCCAGCTGGAATCAAGTTCTGCTGTCTGAGCTCATCTCCCCCCTCTCCTAAGCCTCATTCCCTCCATTGAGCTGAGAACAGGAGTCACTAGACATTGTCAATGTACTTGCTCTCCTTTGTGACTAGACGTAGAAACAAGGTTATTTGAAGTCCATGGGTCCTCAAGGCAGCGGCCCATCCAAATGTCCTCTAATGGGAGGAACTGAGATGGGGCTGAATGTAGTGGGGAAAGGACAAGGTCGAAGGTTTGACTTGTGGACTCTACCAGTTAGCTCTGAGATAACACTTGACATCTCTATGACTCACCTTTAACACGACTTTGTGTAAAGTAGGGGTGATAACAAAGTACATGCTTTATGGTTGTGAAGACCTGAGGTCTATGTAAGGCCCTTAGCAAAATGCCTGGTGTTTAGGAACAGCTCAATGGATGTTATTTCACTCTTATTTTTTGAGACCTTCATAGATGCCTATTGTGCATTTTGATCATATTTCCTCTTCTTCCTTTCCCTCCCTACCATTTTCCTATCACTCTTGCCTAAAAAAAACCTTGTATGCTCTTATTTGAAACCAACAAAGTTCACTCTCTACTCCCTGTATGTTCATGTGTGTATGTGTGTAGAGCCATCTACTAGGGCCACATTCCCTGAAAAAAAAAAAGCTGACTCCCCAGCCACAAGTCCTATCAAGTGCCAATATGTCCTTAGCTAGCAGTGGACATTCATGGGCCCCTGTACCATCAATGCTGAGATTTGGGGCAGGCTTACCTTGTGCAAGCAGTCACAGCTGCTATGAGTTCGTGTGTGCAATGGTGCTGCTGTGTCTGGAAAGTAACAATTCTCTGCATACATGCCCCGCTCCTAGCTCTTACAGCCTCCCTGTCATTTCTTCTGTTATGAGTCCTCTCCTCGGGGACATGATGAATGATAGAGCTGCCCCATTTGCATTCAGCAACTCCACAGTCTACTTTTTGCACAGTAGTGAGTCTGTGTACCATCTCGGCAAAAAGAAGCTTCTCTGATGATGGTTGAGAAATCCATTAGTCTATGTGTGTGAAGTCAAGAACAAAGGAACAGTTTATTACTATGTCTATTTAGTAGAGTAATAGTATTATATTCTCCCCTAGAATCTAGGACCTAACCAGCCTGTCTTTGATTTTTTTTTCTATAACATAAACAAGGTATGAATTTTGTTTTTGGAGTGACCTGGGCTTTAAAGCCAACCAGAAAGTGATTGGTTACCCACAAGATATCTGTTCCACTGTTACAGCAGTGACTGAGTAGACTTATATCATCAGAATGGTGATTATTATAGCTCCATATACATTTTCAGAGGTCTTTAGTGTCCATCCACATACATCCTCTATCCTTCCCTGTCATCCCATGTCACTTAACCCTTTCTGTTCTATTCTCTGTTCCTCCCCCTTCATGCCATTAGTCTGCTTTCTACAGGTGGATACTCTAACTTAAACACAAGTCTAAAGATCCAAAAGTAGCATCCATATGTGAAAGAAAATATATAGACTTTGTCTTCCTGGGCCTCGGTTACCTCACTCAGAATGATTATGCCTCAACTTATCGGCACAGGAAAAGACTTTGTGGTAATACAGACATCACGACCAACAGCTGATACATGGGACCTTACAAAACTGTTCAGCAAAGGATGCTGCTATTTAAATGAGGCTGCAGTGTACAGAATGGCAAAAATATTTGCTGGCAGAGAGGTGGTTCTGGAATATACAAACAACAAAAAAAACCTAAACATTAAGAAAATAAGCATTGTAATTAAAAATTGGGGCAGGTAATTAAATGGAGTTCTTAAAAGAAGAAATACAAATAGCTAATGATTTTTTAATGTTAATACTTTAGTCATTGGGAAATGCAAATTAAATTACTTTGAGATTTCATCTTACCTTAGTCATAATAGCTAAGATTTACAAAACATGTTATGATAAATGCCAGCCTGAATGTGGAGAAATGGGAACACTTAGTTCATTGTAGGTAGGTAGGTAGGGTTGCAAACTAATGCATCCACTATCTAAGTTAGTGTGGTAGGTGCTCAAAAGCTAGAAATACATCTGTCATGTGGTCCAGGTATATCACTTCTAGGCATCTACCCAAAAGACAGTGATACTTGCTCATCAATGTTCATCACGCTCTATTCACAATTTGTTTTCATTTAAATGGGGTTGGTTATAAATGGTTAATGATCACAACAAATATCTTTTTAAAGGTAAAAAGGGGATTATGGTATAGATATGAATACTTTGTTTTGGAATGGATTTTCATTTATTAATACAAATTTAAGGTCAATTATGTGATAAGTATATTTCTCCTCTTGTTTAGGTATTGTGTTTATATAGCTCACTTAGAAATGTAATGTATAATTTAGTGTAGATTATAGATAATTACCTATGATAGTCAAAGCTTAGAGTTAAGTTAGTTAGGTTTTTCAAGATACACAGAGATGTATTTGAGATAGATAGGCATTCTTCAAACCTTTCAAAGACCTACAGAATATGGCATTTAAAATGGTTTAGGGTTTTTCTTGACAGTGAGACATAAATGCTCCTGGCAATACCACCTGCGTCAGAAAGAAAGATGGACATTGAAGAAACTCATTATGTAGTTTACTTCCAATATGGCAATACTAGCCATTTGGACAAGATACTGCTCTTGTCTGGACTGTTTGACTTTATGATGTATAAACTGGACATGCAGGACCCACAGAAAAGTGACTGCTGAAACAAGATGGACATTGCTATAGAGTTCCTGCTTCATGGAAGAGTCTGCCAGACAGTCTGCAGGACACAGAAAAGTGACTGACAAACTGCCAATACAAGAAGACAGTTTAAAGTTTCCTGCTTTGCTGAAGAGTGTGCTAGACACACTATGGCCTATGAGCTGAAGATGGAAGATTACAGAAGAACTTCATGTGACTGACAAGGCAAGATGTCTCTGTCATTTCTAGAGTTTATATATTATCCTTCTGTGGTCTTTGAAGGAGTTGAAGACAGTTTTGGTTATAGTTTTCCTTAGTTAAGCTTAAAGATAAGTTACATATAGGACTTTAGACTCACAAATATAGGATAGATGATAGAGTAGTTTCTTTTAATCTTGCTAAATGTTAATGGACTAAATATTGTTAACTGTGATTTTTACTTGATAACTCTTGTGTTATATATTTTGCTATGTTAAGGTTAAAACCCTTTTTTTATTTAGACAGAAAAGAGGAGATGATGGGAGATGTCATTCTGTAAATATGTTTCTCATACTGGTTAATGAATAAAGCACTGTTGGCCAATAGGAAAGGAAGATACGAGGGAGTAGGAGAAGGAGGAAAGAGGAAGGAGTGAGGAGGAGTTAAGATGGAGAGTCTGGAAAGAACAGAACCACTGGCCCCCGCTCTCCTGTAAGAAGACCACATGGAAATATTTAAATTAATAGAAATTGGTTAATACTTAAGACAGAGCTAGCCAATAAGGAACAAGTAACTGGCCAACAGCATTATATCAAATACAGAGTCTCTGTGTGTTATTTGGGGCTGGCATGGCTGGACAAGACCAGCGACAGGAGGAAAAAACAATACTCCTTACAACGCTCTATTCACAATTTACAGAAAAAGGAAACATCTTAGATGCCCATACCTGATGGATGGATAATCAAAGTGTGGTGCATTTACAAAATAAAATATTATTCAGCTATAAAAAAATGAAGTCATAAAGCTTTTGTGTAAATTTGTGGAGCTGGAAGTAATCTTTCTGAATGAAGTATCCCAGACCAACACTGCTCCTCTGTACATGTCTATGCTATAAAACATGTTCTAGCTGTGGAATGAGGCTGGTGTTTGAACTCAATCATATGAGAAAAGTTAAGATTCAGGATTTGGGATCCCCTTATCTGTGTGTGCTGTCCCTCGATTTACACCAAACTCATGATTGTGTCTGATTAATTAAACCAGAAGTCCAATCCCATCATGTCTGTGACTGAAGAGAATAGTTGAAGGACAGCTCTACTGTCTGGAAGAGCTGTTGGCATTTCTACACCAACACACAGAGGCAAAGGATGTAAACAGATGGTCCAATTGAGGACATAGTGGGTCTTGGAAGGAGTGTGGGAAGAGGGAGAGATCATCATTGTAACTGTGGGGCTTGAATGAGAACAGTCTACACAGGCTCATACGCTTAGATGCTTTGTCTCCAGGGGATGGAACCATTTAGGACGGATTAGGAGGTATTGTTTTTTGGAGGAAGCAGACTTACAGGTTTTAAAGGCCATGCCATTCCCAATTATCCCTCATCTACTGCTCTAGTGCCAAGCTGGCCTATGTTCTGCCATGGTTCCCATCATGATGGTCATGGAATTTAACCCTCTGGATCTGTAAGACCAAATAAACTGTTTTATATAAGTTTCTTTGGTCATGGTGTTTTGTCCCAGAGTATAAAAGTAACCAAGAGACACACACACACACACACACGCACACACACGCACACGCACACTCAAACACACAGACACATAGACACAGATATACATGCACACACAGATGTCTATCTCTATGCATACACATATACACATTCACACACACATTTAAACATGCATACATACCCATACACTAACATGTACACACACAAAAACACACATGTACATATGAACACTATGTATTTATAAACACTCATAAACATGCAATAATAAATATGCATATACATAAACACAAGTTCACATACAGGACATAGTCACACACATACACACACACACACATACAAGTGCCTTTACAAACATGAACATCTAAAACTAAATGCATACACTTGCTCTCACATATACTTACCACTCATATAGATGTGCATACATGTGAACACACAGAGACTCTCACATGAATACACATTGCATGTAAACACACACAATCACCACCACATACACACATTTCACTAACATGTCAACACTCATAAAACAGTAACATACAAATACACACACATACACATGTGCACATATATACACACAAAGTCACACCTATGTACACTCACATATTACCACACATAAAAATCCTGAAAAACACATACACATACATATACACACTACAGAGGCATGCATGCCCTAGATACAAAGGATTGTATATACAACTACACACATTTACACCCTAACACACATACACAAGCTTACACACATGCTGAACCATGCCTACAAATATACATTCACACACTCAAGAACATTCACAAACACAAATGCACAAATTCACTCACAGCTACATAAAAGGTACATATAAATTCATACACACACATGCACATATAAAAATCATTCATATACTCACACAAATACAAATAAAAATACATTAATACAGAAGCACAGTAACTGACATGTAACACACATGCACACACAGACATAGTCACATGTATGCACAAATTCACACACATACATACGCTCTCACACATTCCTATATACATATGTGCATTCTTCCACTAAAACATAAGTACACATATGCACTTGAATCCTCACACATACACATACACTTGCACTCAAATGCATTAAACACTTGTACAGGTACATACATTGTTACACAGAGACATACATATACACACAAAATGCACAGACATATTAGTATACACATGCAAAAAGTCACACACCTACAAACATACATGGACATTTCACATTAATAAATTTATATGCACAAATACACTCCCATACACAACACTTGTATGCACATGCATAAACATAAATATTTATAGAGGCACAGCTCCACATGCAGATACACATATACACACATGAATACCCTCATGCATGCTTTTCATACACACCTGTATGCACATTCATACACATAAATATTTATAGAGGCACAGCTCCACATGCAGATACCCAGTTACACATATACACACATGGATACTCTCATGCATGCTTTTCATACACATACAAATACACACATGTATACATACACATGTGCATACTTGTGCCCACTGGTACATATATGCACTCATGCATTCACACACAAATATGCATGCCCACATACAAACATGCACATGTTTACACACATACCAAGAAGAGTATAGTCTGACAAGGCAAAGAATTGTGAGAACCAAGGTGAGAATCTGAATGGGACACAAAGTCAAGGGTGGAACAAGCTCCTTACGTCCTCCAGCTCCCATCACTTCTCGACCTGTCTCCATCTGTTCCTCTTAGCCAAAATTATCAAGAGCACTGATTACACTGCTGAATTTCTTCCACCCTCTCCTCTTCCACTCTGTCCTGGCACATACCTCCACTCCTCCCCAAACAGCTCCTCTGATGAGACTGTCTTCTCAGCTATTTTATTTTATTTCGACAGCACCCTTCACAGTTAACTTCTTCCTCATCATCAACGTCCCTTCTTTCCATAGCACCTTGGTCTTCCGAGTCACTTAAGACTTTCTCACTTCCCTGCTGTCTCCTTTGAAAATGTTTCCATCTTTGGAATTATAAATATTTAAGCTCTATCCTTTAGATTCAATCCTCGACTCTCTTCCCTCACTTTCCATTCTCACCCGGGCAATCTTGCTTATGGTCTTAATTATCAACTCTGTCCACTGACACTCACAACTATTTTTAATGCAGCAATTTCTTCTAAGACACACACACACACACACACACACACACACACACACACACACACACAAAACATTTTCATTTCAGACCAGAAGTGCTTACAATTTTATAATGGTTTGAAAATGATTTTCATGACCATACCTGCTATTCCCTGTGCCATCAAATGCCTTGGACTTAAGCCAACTATGCAAACAGAAACTGGAAACTGGTCGTTATCCCTCTACACCATCCCATCATCAACCACTATTGGACTTACTTCCTAATGTCTGTTGAATTAATTATTTTGACTCTGTCTCTGCTATTAATAATCTAGTGTTGGTCATTTTGCCCAAACATGTCTAAATAGCTGCTGCATTCATTTCTCTGATTTCTCATGCTCTTTGTATTAATCTGCTCCCTCCCCCTGCATTCAGCTAAAATACTACTTTTCAGATTATAACTTGAGTGCTTGAGATATATAGCCTTTCTCCCTCTACTTGTCCACTGAAGGTACCATATGGGTCCCAGAAAATTCTACACAATAGTGTACAAGTTCACTGCTTCATATTTTCCCTATCTGTGATCCCTGTATCTTGTTAACCACTGTGTCCCATGCTCTTCCCTTTGTCTGAAACAGTTCTTTGTTCATCGATATTCACCCAACCTTCCATAGCCAGCTCTTTACATTTTACACAGCAGAAATAAGATACTCCTGCAAAATGCTTTCATAGAATCACCACACACAATTTCATCAGAGCCCTCACTAAGGTTAGTGTCCTGTTTTCAACGGTTATTAACACTATCTTCCTCTCCCAGGTACTGAGACTACGTTTGCTTTAACTACGACTTTATCCCCAGTCTGTGGCCCACAATTTGGCATATGGCAGAGACTGAATTAATGCTGTTAGGTGAAAGTAATTCAAGAGTGACTAGAAGTCCTGTGACTATAGCCAATCCACTCAGCTTGCTTGTAGGAGAGTCCCAGACCACCCCCCACCCCACCCCAGGATTAACTGGAAAGTTAGAGAAGAATATAACTCTCTGTGGGAGTTGGAACAAAGCAGTAGTGCTGGTCTTGTTTCCAGAGAGCAAGCCCACTACTCTTGCTGACACAGCCAGGGAAGATGGCTAAGCATCTGATGGGGAATTAGGAAGAGTAGTTAGAAGGCAATGCAGGCAGAATTGCAGACAGATGGGTGAAGCACAGGAGGAAAGCAAGAAGCAATGGACACAGCATCTGGGGAATCTCTCCACAGAAGGCTTTCCCACAGGGATGCTTTTCTCCCCACAGATAACAAATGCAACACCTTCTCCTGTCTTGTCTGACCTTGTCTGTGCTGGTTCCAGAATCCTAAGACTTTAGCTCCCTGCAGTATGTCTATTCTACAGTCTTTGTGTTACTTTGATTTGTTGTGGTTTTGGGGGGTTGTTTGTTTGTTTGTTTGGTTTCCATACAGATGGAGCCCCACTCTTAAAGACAGGAGATAATTGAAAATAGCCTAAGAGTGCTTGTGTCCTTTCCCTGCCTGGAGATGCAAAGAACAAGAAGCACACTGTCTTGTGATGCGCAAGTCACAGTGTTTGTTTCTGGCACAGTAGCTCCTGGGGAGGCAGGCGTAGGAACTCAAGCAGCAAACAGTTGCTAAGAATGGGAAGGAACTCAGGAAAAGGAGCCAGAGCTCAGGGTCTGCTACACCCGGTCCCACCCAGACGCCACCTCGCCTCCTGTGACTTGGGCAGCTGCCTTGTCTCTTCCACAGTTCCACATTGTCCTTTGAACATGGAGTTGATGATGATTGTTATAAATAAACATGAGCTCTGGATATCCTACGATTTTATATAGAAAGGGAACACTGTGGAAGATATTATTCCATAATGGGACAGAATACAATTTCAGTATCTTTGGGGATATGAAATGTCAAGGGATATTGGACAAATCCTACAGTGCTTTTATCATTTCCAGGAACAGCCTTGGAGAATCAACACCAATCCCTATGTGACGTCCAGCCCCGTCCTTCCATGATCATGAATATGTATTTAAATGCTAAGAGAGTGGATGGCAGTGTGGCTTAGGCACATGATGTCATGAGATAAACACTGGAAGTCTTCCTGCAGCATCAATTATAGCTAATGAAATATAGTTTGAAGTATGTTTTTCTTTAAACTACATTGAGTATACATAGATTGAAGAATAGAATATGAAATTCCCATTTCTTCTTAGAACAAAGACTTCAGAAAGAAAATTCAAGACAATTGGAGAATTGCTGAATGCTATCCCAGCCTTCCACATGTATGAATTTATTCTCTTTCCCTCTCTATTGGGGTGTTTTGTGGGAATACTTAGTGGTAAGAATCTGAAGAATATAAAGGGGCTCATTAGAGATGAGAAATCCATCATCTATCTGAGGAAGGAATGAAGCATGTTTGACCCCTCTAAATCACTGCTCTCTTGGCATTTCTTCCAAAGGAATTGAGAAAGTACTAAAGCAAGACAGTCAATTGCTTTAAGTGATCTAAAAGCTAAGGTTTAATATTTCTGGGCAACTTCATGGCAAATAGTCAAAAATGGTTTCCTGGCCCCTAGATCAACTTTGATGAGAACAGAAAGTACAGAGGAGAAGCCTGGGACCTTTTCTCTTGTCCTATAGCACTTAGATTCAAGTCATGATTAGACAATAGATTATCCACTATGTGAGCAACCCTTAAGACAGAACATGCAGAGGGATGGAAGACCCAGTTCTCTATTCCAAGCCCTGAGACCAACACTGTACAGCCAATTGATTTAGCTTCTCCTAGTTGCTGCATCTTTAAATGGAGGTATTGGATTCAGTATTTCCGAATCTCAGAATCAAAAAGGCCCTAATGTAATTTGGTCAGTCCTTCCCTGATATAATTGCTTGTTTTTTGTTTGAACATTTCCAGAACTCAGAAAACTCTCTTCGTGTCATTTTTGGGTGAAAAAAAAAATGACATTGTTTATCGTGACAATGACTAATACCATGCATTTCTTGTTTAGGAGTGGGAGTCAGGAGACTTGAGCTTGGGCTCCAGATTACATAACCAACTTTGTACATTTATTTTGTGGGCCCAGACGCTTTGGTTCATATCTGCTTTTATGTTTTATTGGATTGAAATTAATGCATTGCACTCAAAGAGGCATAAATTCACAATTTGGAATGTTATGGCATGCTATCATGAAAGCCGCTGCTAGTGGGTGGCAGATCTTGCAGCTCCATTTCTGAAAACTGGTTGTTGAAGGGCAGAAGTTTCTAGAACTTACACTGTTACCCATTGATCTCCAAGTAGAGATTCCCTGGTCCTGTGGACTTTCATGTACATCCATTCCCTCTGAGATGTTCACCAGCAAAGAACCGACTCTAGATTTGAACTTTGACCACACAGTGTCTCTGTCCCAGTGGTTACAGGCAACTTGAGGATTCAGCTCCAATTAGAGTCATACCAGGAAGAAAGAGGCGATTAAGAACTAGGGCCTCTTTTGGGAACCCAGCTTTCCTGTGTTCAACACAGAGGAGACATGAAAGGTTTAAGTAGTGATACCATGGATCAACTTCAAGCATTGGTGTCTACTATTTAGCCACCCTGTATCTTACCTTTGTGAGTGCCTGTGGGCACAAACTTGATTTTAACATTTAAAAAGTAACAAAATTAATGCAAGCAGAAGTTTACAAAATATTTTGAGTTTGATTATTTATCTGTTATTTAATTATTTGTTTCATTGGGTTTCTCCATTGCTTCTCTACATGTGCCATGAGAGCATCCCTGAGCCAGATTGCTGGGTATGAGTGTCATATAGTGAGTGGACTCAATCATTGTAGCCATTCCTGCTGAGGCTATTATCTTCAAATGCAATAACAGATGAAGCCCCACTGGAATCTGAAAAAATACCCATTTGTGCACAGACCAGATGGCTGTGCTGTGGACCACATTGTCATCCATAGTTCACAAGTAACAGATAATTATTTTAGACTGCTAACTCTTTGAGTGGCTTACTGTGTAGCATTCTTGTGAAAACCCATGAATTTGGAGATACTGTCTTTTATTTGACATATGAGAAATAAAACTGATTCCTTCGTGAGCCCACATCTGGTACAAGATTTCCTGGGACACATCATCAAATACCATGAGCCAAATTCAGGTCTCAGAATCTCTGCCTGTACCCATCCACGGCAGACCCTGAGCTCCTTTTGAATTTGTTCTGTCCTATTCCTAAGGACAGGAAGCTGCTCTGATAGGCAGCCACTGAGAAGCGACTGATCTTTACTTGGTCATTATTTCATTTCAAGGTCCCCCTGTGGCCACTTCCAAATTGAGATAGTCAGTTGAAGCATGCTGACTTTCAGAGTCTGCCAAGGAGAGACCGGTAGTTCTTAGCATTGAGCAAACAATAGCAATAGCTCTCCCAAATAGATGGTGTTCCCTGTAAGCATGAACCCATCAAGAACTCATCTAGAAACCAGGAGTGCCCCCCAAAAGCTTAAGAACATTGGAAGAAATGTCTCAGGGGGTATAGTGTACACTCTGCTTAAGCATGAGGACGTGAGTTTGGATCCCCAAGACTCATGTAAAAAGCCAGGCTTAGTCGTATGCACCTATACTTTTGCACTAAAGAGGTAGACACAGGATGATTATTGGAGCTTGTTGGCCAGCTCATCTTGCTTAATCAGAGTTCTAAATTCAGTGAGACAGCCTGTCTCAAAAAATAGCATGGAGAATGATAGAGGAGTACGGTCAATGTTGACTTCTGCCATTCACACACATGCTCACCCACAAACATTTAGCACACACAGGTAACAACAACAAGAACAGGTTTCCAAATAATGACTAAGCTATAACCAACTGGTTAGGACTGATTTCAGACATAGTTCCCTTGTTTCTTATCAACACATTGTAACATGAATTATAAAAACCCAGGGACTGATATTGGGGTTCAAGCTTCAAGATGAAGATCAAAAAAGGCAAAGCAGCCAGCCACTAGCTCTCACCTCTGCCTCTGGCTGAAAGGTCTGACCCCACAAGCTCTCCACCAAGCCTCAGACTGCTGCCTCTCCTCAGCGTGGCTTTTTATACCTTCCTAGTGCTGGATTAAAGGTGTATGATCCCAAGGGCTAAGATCAAAGGCATTAGCTCTGTTGTTCTTCACTCTTGTATAGGCCAGGGTGGCCTGAGTCCTGGAACTAAGGGTCTGTGCCACTACTGCCTAGCTAGCTAGGATGATTTTTGGAATCAAAGGTGTGTATCACCACTGCCTCTATAGCTTGTGGCTGGCTTTGCTGTCTGAATCTTTAAGCTTTAATAAATCATAAATAATATATCACCATAAAACTTCCTAGCAACATCTCAGTGGAGAAGGATAGTTAGAATAGCCCCATAGCTTTCTGGTGGGTTCATTTTCATCAAAGGGTATCTCAAAAATTTATTTGCCTGTGCTATTTACTGCATAAGCTCTGTGTTTCTTGGATCTGAAAATCCAAGGGCATATGGCCTTAAACATCTCTGTCCTCTGACTTACTTCACCTCAGCCAGCTGTCTTTCAAGCTGTGAGAAGATTGGGCCAAAGAGATAGGCCTGGCCATTCTGAGACTCAGAGTCCTCTGCAGAAGGAGACCCCGAGAGATATAAAGCCCCAAGTCAATGCATAGAGAATGACCAGAACTCTTTAGAAAGGTAGATGCAGACACGGCATATTTTTCATTCACTGGTTCAAGACTTGGTCATCATGAAAATCTGTAAATACAGGTACTAAACTGGTCAGGGGGTAAAGTGCTGGACTTCTAGAATCTTTCTAAATGTTCCTCATAAATAACAAAGCTAATTCCTCTGGAGGTCAGGCTATATATGGAAGAAAGAAGAACCAGACACAGGAAATCAGTTAGCTTATGGACTAAAGTACTACAAGCAAATAAAACCAAATCAAAATCCATGCTCAAATATGATGGGACTGAGTTGATCAAAAGTCTTCACTACAGCATAAGAAGAGGAGGTACTGGAGTGGCAGACTTGGGTGCATGGCTTCCTGAGTTCAGTTTAGTCTGTTGGCACGGATTGTGGAGTTCTGGAAATTATTCAGTTTTAACAGAAGTTATAGAGGTGCCAGATTGTGGCTTTGGCTGAGCTCTCATTGTAATTAATTACCCAGGTAGATGAATTCTTTATTAATTGCTAAAGTAAAAAGACAAGCCATCCAAGTTTGCTTTTCCTCAAGAATCCTTTATTTTTAACAAGTCATTCATGGAGAACTAATATAAAGGGCCAGAGGACAGAAGTTGGTGTGGTGTGTTGGCCTTTGTTTTGTCCTCCCTTAGAATGATTGTGCACCCGAGGGTTGATCTGATTCTTGATGCAGCCTCCCTTGTGGGTATCTTGGAAGGCTAGGTCACTCTTCAGGAGTGCATTTGGGAACCTCCACTCCCTTAGAGTTCTGCTGTTCTTACTCTTAATTTCATCATTGCTGTAGATGAAACATTGCATGGAGCCATACAAGATCAGCTTGTGAGTGGGCTCTTGCTATCAGACAGATTCTCTCTAGACTTAGGAAAATGCAGTGAGGTCACCTTGCTCCCGAGTGTAAAAGCTCTAATGAGAAAGTAACCAGGAAAGAATACTGAAGTGTAAGGGTGCCTAAGAAATGAGCCCAGCTTGCTTGAAAAGCACAGATGTTTTGTTTGACAAGGATCGATAGCACAAAACATGAAGTAGAGGCTCAAAATGAAAATTATCTCTGCCCTTTACGTATGTATAACTGTGTATATTATCAACTATATTATAAAATATGCATCCACATAAGCACTCGAATGGTAACTTATTAATAACAGGAGACAAGCAGGATGTTCACTGTTTACCCTAGAAAGGCAAGCTTAGTCTCAAAGAAGCTGTTTCCCCAGGGGAAGCATTGGCAACGATTATTATTTTGATGATTTGGTGTGATAAACACTATTATCTGAGGGCAAGTAGCAGGCAAAAAGCCTTTCAAGAGAGTAACAAAACTAATCTTTACTGGATTCGTCATAAACAAAACAGTCGACATTCATGAGAGGAGTGAGGATCCATTCTGGGCAATCAGCCACCGTTCTCACTCCCAGCCTGCAAAGGAAACTCAGTGCAATCAAACCAGTCGGCAAACAGACCAAGGACACTGAGACTGATGAAATCCACAGCATGGATGTGGTTATTGTGTGTCCAGTGGGCTAGCAAAACAGCTGAACAACAGCAAAGACTTCCTGGATGCTCTAAGTAAATGTGCTGATTTCTGCTTCTGTCTTCCATGGATTGCAAGAACCTATCATGGATCGATGATTTTGCCCAAGGGAGAGCCACCTAGGAGGCACAAATGAATGTGCATGAGGCTTGAGGAGGAACGAAGTGTCTCTGAGTTCTATCTCACAATGCCCCTAGAAGTTAGAATCCATTTTCAAAACTTATCTTTTTCAACTCTGGCTTCCTACTGGGATGCTATTCTGCAGGTGAGCCATCCTCCTTGTAAAGGGACCTTATCCTTGTGACTAAGACAGAATTCAGTCCTAGTCCAGAGAGTGCCCCCCAAGGTAATGAATGCATATTCCCTGGCTTTTGTCTCCTCTCTTCGGTAAGTTGTAACATTATTGTAGGCAAGAACAAGAAAGAGAATTTCTTTGCCCAGTTTTGTCCAAAACAAACAAACAAACAAAAATCACATTTTCATTTTATATATGTTATATTCCATCTTGTGAACATAGACAAGCATTTTGATCTAGTGACAGGTTTTATGGTTGAGGAGCCTGGTAAATTATGTGAACACTTACTGTTTTCCTTTTTAAGATTGATTGGTTCAGCCACAATACATGCATGCATGCACACACACATGCACACATATACACACTCATGCATGTGCACACTTGGAAATCTTTCATTGAATATAACTAGTGATTTAAATAAACATGCTATAAAAATAGAAAGTTGGAAAGCACAGCGTAAGAGTGCTCAAAACTTTACACAAAACACAGAGCAGACGTTACAGACTGTGTCTACTTTAGGAAGCTCCCTCAATGTCGTGAGTAGTGTGCCTCGTGCAGCAACCAAGGCTGCTGTCCAGATTCATGTGTCTGATCTGTTCCTAGCACCATCAATTCCTACATTGTCATCCATCTTCAGACCTCTACTCCCGCAAAATCGTTCCCGCCCCTTCCCTGTAAACATGTTCACATGCTCCTTAGGAGGAAGCATAACTCAGCAATATTCCTACACACTTTCACATAACCTGCCTGGCCACAGCCAACCCAGGGTGGCTTTTGAAGTGCAATCACCTTCACTGCAAACATTCAGTCTAACTTTGTGTTCTGCTGTTTTGTGTTGGCTATACTTTTACCAGGACAGCCAGCACTTTGACAGACTGGACTTTCATTTTTAGTGAGAGTATAGGTCACAGTGTTTGTAAGAAATGGCTATTCAATCCTAAGTCTATGGAGGGGGGTACACTAGAAAATATTTACATGTCAGTAGGACTCTATGCTGTGTCCTTTCTGGTTATGAAATAGCTTAATAGTCAATAAAAAGTCAAAATCTGAAACATTGGTTTTGGTCCCAACCAATCCTTGAAGCATCAGATAAAGGAAAATGTGGGTCTCTCTACCATAGTTTGGGGCCAAGCAGGTCATCCATCAGAGGAAAGATACTTTACTCTGTTGTGGAAACATACTTTACTCTGTTGCAGAACATGGCTGCCAAATCCCTCTCTGGGCACAGACCACAACTCATGTATCGATCACAGCCATGGCTATTAAATTGTGTAAGCAGACTTTCTGTCCTTCCAAAATCATGAACATGGAGCTGTTCTGCCCAGGCACCTGGGCATTTTCAAGCCCGAGATATCCATCATCTCTGGCATCTTACAAACTGGTGTTAATCCTTAATTTGGAATGCAGATGTTCTAGATAAAAATTTTACAAGCATCAGCATTTGGAAGAGCGGGACTCTCCACCGCTCTTGTTTTCTAATCTTTCTCGAAGGCACCGGTGAGCAAGAGCTACCCCTGCATTAGCTGTGACTGCATCTTCTTCCCAGGGAGAAGAGTGATCTTCAGACTGGACCAGATGCTTAAAAGATGTCACCAATTACTTCTCAGAACTCACATGCATACTCATCTTCACACTCGTACAACAACAAAATAACAAAGTGAAGGGAGCAGGAGATAGGGAGGAAGGAAGAGCCAGGAAGAAAGAGCACACAAACATCTTTAGATTTAAGGCTGGCACACTCTACACAGGCTTGCTGCAGTTACCCTGTACTTTGGAAGCTACCCCCTTTCTTGGCAGGATTAAGCAAGCCCATGAAATTGTAACACTATACAAATTCATCCTAAAAGGACATCTGAAACTAAATAGGTAGCCTAGGGTGAAATTTAGGTACTAGAATTCTGCTTTTAGCTATATCAGGCATTTCTAACTATTCTGGAAGATGCTAGAAGCCCAAAGTGAGGGCAACAGAGAGCAATCTTAAGCCCCTTGAACTGTTGACCATAACAAGAATAAGTTTGCACCCATAGCCTTAAGCCTGCTAGACATAAAACCGGTGAGCAGAAGTGATACAAGGAAGCTGTGTATTGACAACAGCATATTTAATACTGTCACACTGGCATACCATTGCAATTTGGGTCTTCTCCCCTTGGAGGACTGTGCTCAAAGTGAAATTGGCAAGGTTACTTATTCTTCCATAAAAAAGTCACCGGAAGCATAGGTGTGTTACTCCAGCTGTGTGACAAGCACTGAAGGAAGAAAGCCACCCCTGCCAGAGGACACAGAGAGCTCACAGAAGACTAAAGAAGCTCTGTCAACTGCAAAGAGAGGTCTTGGCCTGGTGACAAGTGGGGTGTGTTGGGTCTTATATATTGAAGAAGCTGTTGGGAGGTACCAGGGCCTTATATATGTTAGACAAACTATCACTGAGCTATAATCAAGGTGTGATGTTTTTGTAAAACATATTGCTAGGGAACACAATCATCTAGACTGGCTGGCAGCAAGCTCCCACGATCTGCCTGTCTCCTCTGTCCAATGCTGGGGTTACAGGCATGCATGGCCATGCCTGGCTTTTATGTGGACCCTGGGGATTTGAATTCAAATTCAGGCTGGGCCCTCTTGCTTGAACAGTGGGTGCTATTACCCACTGAACCACTTGCCCATCTACTTGTATATATAGTGCTTTAAGCAGAGTCAAAGCTTTCCTAGAGGAGCTGTACTGTTTTGCATCTTAAGCTACAGTGCCTCATGTTCGCTACAGTTGCAGCTTGATAGTGGTATTTCTATTTCATCTAGTTTGATTGCTTCCTGTACATCTCCTTTGGTGGTGTGATGTTCAATATTTTGCCCATTTTAGTTGTAAACTTTTGTAGTTAAGGGTCTCTTGTAATATAGTCTCATTGTAAGTTATGTGCAGACACACAATTCATACTTTCTCCCAGTCTGTATATTGTTGTCCTATGCACTCTGTGTTATAAAGACAAACATTCAAGGTTTAATGAAGTCCAATTAGCATTTTCCTTTTATACATCTTATGCTTGGTAGCGTGTTAAAGAACTCTTTGCTTGACCCCTTGTCCAATTTTTGCCGTTAAATCTATGATTCATTTTGTGGAAAGCTTTGCTAAAGAGGTGAGGTCTGAGTAGAGATGACTTGGCTGGCATGAAACAGCCATGCAATTGTTGGAAAGACTGATTTCTTTGTTAATTTTCAGCTTTGCAAAAAGTCAATGTCCCATGTATATTGGCATCAAAATTGTATGTTTTGTCCCATTGGCATGTATAATTGCTGTATATCAATCAAAACTGAAATAACACCTTTAAAAATATTTGACTACATTTTATGGGTTTATCTTTGGACTCTCTTTTCTATTTCACTAATTGTGTTTTTATACCTACATTTGATTACTACAGCTTTATAGCAGGTCTCTAAAAACACATTAGTGAGAATTTTTTTCTAACATTGTTCTTTCTTTCCAATGTGATTTTATATCACTTGTCTTTAAATCTGAATTTTAGGATCATCTGTATATTCTACAAGGAACCATACTAACATTTTTGTGATATTGGCTACTGTCTCTATGCATGTAGATTTTGTTCTTCTTTTCATCTGTATTTTCTCACCAATCAGACAAAAATACTTGATTAAAAAAATACTTCCGAGTGATTCGTCGTCAGCATACGTTGCTGAACTCACATCGATGTGCTGGTTCTGAAAATCTTTCTTGCTTTGTTTTTATATCTGTCTCACGGATATTCATGCCGTGGCTAACTGGTGGAGGTTTTAATTCTTCCCACCCAGCCCCTATTCGCCTTCACTTACTGCATCAGAGGGTGTCTAGTGTGATGCTCATATCAAAAGTCCTTCTGTCCATAGACTGCACCTGAAGCTCATAAAATGGAGCAGTATAGTCACACATTTCCTCCCTGACTTCCTCCTATTCACAGTCATGGGGACCCCCAGCCCTGTAACTTTTCTTTCAGCCACTGTAGGTGGTGAACTGCGGCCATGTGAAGGCCACTATTTTCTCCTCTCACCCAAGGTCAGTTCTTTCTTTTTGTTCTTGTTGTTGTTGTTTGTTTGTTTGTTTGTTTGTTTGTTTGAGAAAGGGTTTCTCTGTATTGCTTTGGAGGCTGTCCTGGAACTCGCTCTGTAGACCAGGCTGGCCACGAACTCACAGAGATCCACCTGCCAAGTGCTGGGATTAAAGGTGTGCACCCAAGGTCATTTCTACTAGCCTCCAATATCCCGAGGCCAGCACTCAGCTATCAGGTGAACCAGCTTACTCTTTGGGGCCACTTTTCACTGCATTATGTCCATTTCTTACTTCACTATGCCCAAAAGTATCCTCGAGAGGGAGAGTTTCCTAAGGAAAAGGGATAACTGGCTCATAGTTGCTGCCGTTTTCTTTCCGAGGCAGAAAGTGGGATCCGTTTGCCAGCATCTCTTACCATCTAAGAGGAAATAGCTCTCCTGAGTCAGGAGGCTCCAGTCAACTCCTGGAAGCCTCTCGTCCTGCAGTCATTGTGTAGGCTTCCTTGTCATTCTCTGACTGAAAAGTAATTAGAAACGATGCTATCCCTGAAGGACTGCTCAAGTCTCTCTACGTAATGAGGTGATAAATCCTCTGCACCACACTGGAAACAGAGTGGTGAAAGTTCCTTGCAGGACGATGTGAAGGGAAGCGCATCCTGCAGCAGCAGGAGAGAAACAAAATGCTGGGAGGCAGTGTGCGGCTGGGATGAGGAGCCGTGGAGACCCAAGCCCCCTTACGGGTATACTTTATAAATCTGTAGGTGGAGAACGTCCCACGTCAATTGGCAGAACATGAGCTCCACACTTACTGTGTGTGTCTGTGTATGCATTCGGTAGAACACAACTCAGTGAGTGGCAGTTGGACACTTTATGCTTGGCTATGGCTCCAACAAAGGCGAAGAGCTGGGTGAAAAAAAAAACAATGGAGAATCCCTTTCGTTGCTTGTAAGAAAGAACCCAGGTCCTTGAATGTATTCAGCAGACATTCTCTTCTTAACTATAGCCTCCAATTTAAGAGGGAGGGGGCATTTTCATTTTAAATTAAGTTTAACATTTATTTTATTAAGTTTATTATTGGATAATTTCCTATATGTCTATGATATATTCTGATCACTCTCTGCTCCCACACCCCTCTGATCCTTACCAACACCCTTCCTCCCCAATAGTCTTTTTGCCAGATTCATGGCTTTGGGTTTTGTTTCACGATCCATTTTGCCAGCCAGAGCCAACCACATGAGAATTAAATTGGAGCTACTCATGGCAGCCCAGCGGGCTCTCCAGTGGGTGCGCAGTCAGCAGCAAATAGTTCATCAGTGAGGGTTGGGCTCTACTGAGTCTCCCTCATCCACGCCAGACTTTTGAAGGGCGCGCGTTCATGTGCAGAACCAGAGTGAGCTGCTATCAGTTCATGGTTCCCTAAACTTGGGTTTGTATTCCCTCCTTCAGCTATTTTATTCTTTTCATTTCCATTTTAAACTTTGAGACAAGGTCTTGCTTGGAGGCCCAGGCTGGTCTTCAACTAGAGGTGTAGCCCAATCAGCCATTTAATTCGCAATCCTCTTGCCTCAACCTTCAGAGTGGCTGGGCTCACAAGACTCCAGCACTAGACTCAGAAAACAAGGGTTCTAATCCTGAACTTGGATCCATAGTATTATATTAAGTCAGGGGTGTGTGAGGGTGGGTCTGCATGGCTCCTAAAACTTCACACTGCAAATCAGATCAACATAAAAAGGGATATGATCATAACTACTGAGGGGGTACTTAGTGTTTAAAAGCCTAAATTTGTAATCAGACTTTGGGGTTCAAAGCCTGTGTCTCCCTTACCAGCTCTGACCTTGGCAAGTTTCTTACAACCTCTATTCATGTCTTCTTGCAAACTGGGAAATATAATAACAGTACCAGTTTCTAAGTATTCTAAGACTTAGGTGAGAAACGTTTCCAAAGCACTCTGAGGAATTGTGTTCACAGGGTCTACTTCCAGTGTGCTGTTATCTCCTGGTGTAAGAGACTGCCAGGGCAGATCTCTCACCAATGGAAGTCTGATGGGGGATGTCCCCCTGTAATATGTTTCTCTTATTGGTTGATGAATAAAACACTGTTTGGCTGATAGAGGCAGGAGGATGGGCGGAGCAAGGTGTCAAGGAGGATTCTGGGAAAGGTAGGGAGAGAAGTGCTGGAGAGAGATGCCATGGAGGGATGGGGAGGATAGAATGCAC
Source organism: Phodopus roborovskii (assembly GCF_943737965.1). Classification (NCBI taxonomy): domain Eukaryota; kingdom Metazoa; phylum Chordata; class Mammalia; order Rodentia; family Cricetidae; genus Phodopus; species Phodopus roborovskii. Next base: position 6,224,453 of record NW_026126541.1, on the reverse strand, counting down.
CAGGCGTTCTCTGGTAACATACATAGATTAGTAGTTATGTGGTAACATACATAGATTAGTAGTTCTGTGGTAAATACATAGATTAGCAGTTCTGTGGTAAATACATAGATTAGTAGTTATGTGGTAAATACATAGATCAGTAGTTCTGTGGTAAATACATAGATTAGCAGTTATGTGGTAAATACATAGATTAGCAGTTCTGTGGTAAATACATAGATTAGTAGTTTTGTGGTAAATACATAGATTAGCAGTTCTGTGGTAAATACATAGATTAGCAGTTCTGTGGTAAATACATAGATTAGAAGTTATGTGTTAATAATTAAGACAGAGCTAGCCAATAAGGAGTCCTAGTCAGAGGCCAACACTTTATAATTAATATAGTGCCCCAGTGTTTATTTGGGGCTGAAGCAGTGGCAAAACCTGGCGGGACAAGGGAAACCAAAAGGAACAGAAGTTCACTTTCGACTTGAAATCGTAAGGCAGAATCACAGAAATCGTGGAGCCGAGTCACATTCATGATAGTTTCTCGGGGAAGATTCTTGAACTTCTTCTGCTCCATATAGAGGTAGTTTCTATGCTTCTCAACCTACATACCCATTTGTACTTTCCTGGGAAATGACCAGCATTCACTAAATAAACAGAGACAAAGCTGAAAGGACACAAGACGTCTCAGTACCAGTGGCATTTGTCACCCTTGGAAGAGTGGCTGAGAAAGGAGCAGGAAGACAGACACTCAGCAAACGGAAGGACTCTGCTTCCTGTTCTGTGACAGAATGTCTCACCCAATGCCATGTCGTTGCTCATACTCACCTTTCCTCTGCTCTCCAACTCCCTCGCTCCCTTCTATCCTCAAGTCTCCACTGGCATGTGATTTCCCTGGAGAGCCTTCTCTGAAGCACCTACTGTACTAGATCAGTTCCTTCCTTGAACCTCCAGTGGATGACTAAGTGCCCTGGATTTTTAGAGGTTATGATTATTTCTTTGCAAAATGCATAGTTAATATTTATCTTTCTCCCGAAAGCAGAAACTGTCGTGTTCATTGTCACATTCAAAGCTCTAAGTAGAGTGCTTGAAACTTAACTAAGGCTCAACGTGATTTGTTGAATGAATAACTAAGTAAACAGAGGAATAAGCAATGCAAAATGTTCTGCTTCCTGGGCAAAATGCATCATGCTTTCATTCATGTTCCTGGCATGTTTTACAGATAAATCAAGTGTTCTTTCCATATTGTCTCCTTGTTGGCTTCCAAACCAAGCTATGAGCTTGCTGTGGCTCCCCATGCACCAACCTGTCATCCATCCCTTCTGCCACTGTGCCTGGAACATGGCAAGTACTTAATTCTAATTTGTTAAGATTAAAAGAAAAAAATGATTTGCCTTCCAGGCCAAAATCGTAAGCAATCTCAGTTTATAACTTAATCCATAAAAGAAGAATGAACGTGGAAGTTGGTTGTTTCTCTGTCTTATCTATTCCATTTTGTCAAGATGGTCAATTCCTATAATCTTACAGTGGCCTCATGCTTCTTGACATTTCTAAGAACCTCCAAGATTTCTGTTCTGTGTGGCAGTGAGTCAGGCACTGTTGTGCATGCCACTCAGGAGAACTGAGTGATCAATTGCCTGAAATCACCATGTAAGAGAAGCTGTCAGGTGTCCCCAAGCCACCAAGGACAGCATCAAAAGCCATTCCCATGGCCTGAAGTAACCTCACCAGTCTCAGAGAGAGCAATACAGAGTTCTAGAGTGTAGATGAATGCTTTTGTCCATAAGCTATGCCTCAAAACTCACCAACCTAGTCAAGGCATTGACAATACTCACTCATTATTTCCTCAATCAGTTTTGCCAAGGATGCTTTATATAATAATGCACTATCATTAGAATACAAACAGGCCTCATGAGAGCTGATGCATGCCTAGATTAAAGCAGACTTCAAAGAGAGAGATTTTTCAAATGAATTTCTGCAAGAAGTTATGGAAATGGTCTTTGATTTATGTGAAAACTTAAAATTTTATGATTAAACAAAAAAAAGACAAATTAAAGATCAACTACTTTCTGTTTTATCAAAAAATGCAGAGATCAGCACCTCGTAGATACAAGTTAAAACTATAAATCATGAGTTATGTGATATATATGCATATTTAAATATGTAAAACTTACACAAAGTGATTTATGAAGGTCTAAAGTGTATGTAAATACTTAAGCATAAACAAAAGCATGCTGCTTTCAAGAGATGATGAAGAGCATTGTCACTGAATAGATGTCCAAAACACTTAGGAGGATCCAGAACTTGTTCTAGCACCACCACCGGATAGATATACGGCCTATCCTTCCGCAGGGTTCACACCTTCACAGCAGATATGACACATGATCTCACAAGAAAATGAGATTTGTGGTATCTAAAAAAAATATTATCTTTGATATTCACTTTAAGTATTTCTGAAGTGAACATTCAGGATAAAACTGGAATACATACGATGTGCATATATGTACATATATACATGAACAAACATTTATATATGCATCATGTACACATATATGTGCAAAAAACATGCAGAAACATGTCTCAGGTTTCTGCAACCCAGGTTGGGATCCAGCCTAGGTTACTGTCTCAGATGGTGGCACTCTATTCCCTCCTCTTGTATTCCCTCCTCTTGTAGAACACGTTAATATACATGGTGATTGGCCATGAGACCCACCCTTGAGTGGAGAAGGTACCACAGAGAGTGAGCACAGTGTGAGCTGCCCATTGTGCTGCTCAGTCCTGAGATACCTGGCAAGGGACTGTCCAGATGTGGTCCTTGAGTCAGAAGCAGACAGACAAAGGGTTTTACTTTCTTGTAATTAAATGTTGTAAAAAGAGTTTTCTGAGTTCAGGCTTGAGAAGACTATAAAGGAAGATGGGTCTCTCTATGTCTGGGACAAGCTAGGTCCTTGAAGGGGGACAAAGTAGAGGTTTTCTGGTGCAATGGAAGGTAATCCTAAGGGATCTGTCACCAAATGGCCACAGCAATGGTGCAGCCAGACCAGGAATTGATTACCTAAGATTTTCCATGGTTTCCAGGAAGACAAAGGACATACTTAAATTGAACTCCAGATAGATAACACACAATTTTACAGAAACGTATATTTTAAGCACTTTATGCAGTATATTGACACTTATATTAGAAAATATTTTATGGTCTATCTCCATATTAAGTTTTATTGAGGTTCTGAATGCATATTTGATAAATCTGGAAAAGCGAATCCCCTTTTGTTTTACTATTTAGTCTCTAAAGAATGATAAAGAATACCTTCTATCCTCCCCATCTATCTAGAAGACCATTAAGAGGGCACCTTTTCCACATGGTTTGTGGAGACACAGGTGTGCAAGGCAGAAGAAGGGATCTGGGTGACAGTGAGATATAAGTATAATAGTCAGAGATAACCAGACACCAGCCATTCTCAACATCCTAATAGTCTCTAACACCAGTTATTAGAATTCTAGCATTTAGTGATCTAATACTAACTGAATGGTGACTGCACATGTAAATTAATTAGCCAATAGATTTCAGGGTCTTTTCCCACATGGACAATAAAGGGCATCTTATGGAGCCTTGGTCAGAGGAGTACCATTAGATTACTTAAGTTATATGTAGCTGAAGGTTTAAGGATGCATTTCCATCTAAAAATAATTAATAACAAAATGACTTCCCTTAGAATCAAGGCATAAACACAGATGTCCAAGTCCCCCTCTTTGGCTCTAAGAATGATGCCAAGACTATCACCCTAATTCTACAGTGCCCACGAGGCTCTCTAACTTGAGTCCCACAGTGGGTGACTTATAATTAAAACGACTGCAATTCTTTCTTTAAAGCTTAATTCCAAACACAATTTCTCATTTTCCTCACAAGGGCATAGCATGCACAGTGGTCCATCTGTGGGGAAATTAAGGAGAAATGGGCAGATACATGCCATGCAGAGCTGATATTAAAATAATCACTCACACTTCTGGCAACACTTTTTAATAAGTGTCAAATCTTTATGACTTTCCTTGGCATCTGCATCCTCATCCATCACATAGAATTCTTATCATATCTCTTTCTAAATGTTGTAAAAATCAATGCAGGGGCATCCCCAAGATGATCAATTGTTCCAAACCTACCCCTGGGCTTCTGGTCTACAGGAGCTCGGGTGGTTCAGACAGCAGTAAGAAAGCAGACTGATAACTTTGTGATGGTCTTAGGGACAAGAGACAAGATACAGTTCCAGCCCTAGCTATGTGCCACATAGTTTTACAACAGCATAGACCAAGACAATTGGGTTCTCCCAGACCATGCTTGGTAACAGAGGGGACACATACATCTTCAGGTCTCACAGACACAAGCTGGGTCAGTAGGACAGAGTATGCTGAGATTTAAGAGATGCCTGCTGGTTCTTGTGAGGTCTGCTTTACATTATTTATTTATTATTTAATTCAGTTACTTAATTGTATGTATGTGTATGAATTGTATGTGTATGAATGTTTTCTCAACATGTATATATGTTCACCACATGTGCCTAGTTCCTGAGGGGTCAGAAGAGTTCAAGGGATCCCCTGGAACTGGACTTAGGATGGTTGTGAGCCATCTTGTAGATTTTGGGAACTGGATGTAGGTCCTCTGTAAGAGCAACAAGTGTTCTAAAGGCCAGAAACCTTTTTTTCATATATATAAAGAAGTGACAAGAAGGTCAGAAACAACCAAGGCAGTAGAGCACATGAACCTATGAGTCTTGAATTCTAGTCTCAGCTCTCCCAGAGAGAACTATAAAGTTCCCTTCTGTGGTTATATTTCCAGGCCTTCCTGGGGGACTCACCTAGGTGGTTTCTTAGACTGACAGTTCCTACAATGATGAGGGATGCCATTCAGCATCTTTAACTTCAGAATGAGACTCTTAGAAGAGAATTTAGGGGACGTAATGTTGATATTGTTTAAGAAGGAAATGATACCACAGACAGAACTGTTTCCAACATCTTCACTTCTGGGATAAAAACAGACAGTTCAGACACTTCTTCAGGAATACCCAAGAAGACCTGAGAACCACAAACTCCTTCATGTTTCACTCAGGAGGCATAAAAACCAAGCAACCGTAGATCCTGGTAGTTCAGAGGAAGGCCATACTACACTGTAACTCTTTGGCCTGGGGAATTAATGTAGGGAATGGAGATGTTATCCCTTCTACTAGAGATAGAGACTGATTTAGCTGACATGATTGTTGTACTAATATGTATTCTACAAATCACAGAGGTCAAAGGTTTTGATGTGCATAGGTAGAGTGGTTCACTTGTCAACCCAAATCTGTTATTTTCTGAAAATAATGATTCCATACAAGTAGAAGCTCAAAAAGTGAGGACAAAGCTGGTAACTCAGAATTAAGAAGACATGCTATTGGCATTGCATATCTGGCCACAGTCAAATAGTACCAATGCCTTAAATGCTCCATGGGGATTTTGAACTACGACTCAGTGGTGAGGACTGAAGTGCAGGTAAATTCATTATGGTGAATGTATTATATTAGGAAGTTTTGTGGATGACTTGAAGCACACATCCTTTAAGGAATGTTTGCCCTCTCCTGCCTCCCATTCTCTTCTCTTGTTTCTTGGAATGTGACATAAAAGTGAACCATCTTGAACCAGGACATATGAGCAAAATCCCTTCTGGATAGCAGAGCAAGAACCAGGGAAGCCACTAGCTAGCCATAGTGTGTCTTATCAGGCACCACATATCAAAAAGCATGCTACTTAAGCCAATATTTGTTACCCTTATTAGACTTTGTTAAACCTCTATGACTGAAAGTAAGCACAAAGTGTTAGTTATAGATATGACAATGTTTTTTCACAATTCTTAGGTTGAGCTCTAAACCCAACATTGATCACCTGTGTGACAATTGATCTATGACAATTTGCTTCTCTTCCTTCACACTTAACTACTCCAGACCCTTGTTCAGCAGGTATAAAGTTTCATGATACAATTAATGAATTCATCCACTTACAACACTATACCTTTAATTACCAATATTGGAGGGTATATCTCATGTTAGATATTACAATAAAAATAAAATTAATAGTAACTTGTATTCTTCTGTCTCACAAACTCATTATGAGAAACATATTCAGTGCTTACTAGGTCCACATGCTAAATAATATCTGCAAATAGGGCATTTGAGTGACAAATAGGGTTAGATGAGATCCTCATGGCAGTTCTTCAAGATGGGAGAGAGCACAAGCTCCTGCAGACAGGAGCCACTTTCTCCTCCAGCAGGAGGGGCATGCAAGGAAGGAATCCTTTTCTCCCTTCTCGTAGGACTTCTGAAGAGCTCTGGTTCTTCCGTCTTCATTTGCAAATGGTAAGCTTATTTGTCCCTTTCAGCACTATCAATGCCCCCTTTGAACGGGACCTTCATTTCAGTCATAAAGTAGTGTGGAGTAGAACTATGACTGTCCAACCAGTTCTTTGCAATGGTAAACTGGGCATGTTGCCTGCTGAGAATAGACTAGCTTGGTCATGATACTCTGTTATAAGATCCGCTGCACCATAAAGAGAGGTGGGCCATCAGAAGTGCGCACAAACTTTTTCCTGACAGAATTTTAACTTGTAGGCACTGTCAAGAGTAATCCTTATCATTTTTTATTGTGTTTCAAAAGGTACATTGACCCACATATATAATGTATGTGTGTATATATGTATGTATTCAGGAATAGTGGAAAGTTTTTCTGGATAAATGGAAGATGTCTTCTCCACTGGACATCAGGAACAAACAATGAATACAGGCACTCCATCCCACTGATGGGCCATCAGTTAATGTAAAATATCACCAAGCAGCTGTTTTGTTCTCTTTCTTGAGTTCATTCTTTCATCTCTACAAATTTTGCTTTCTTGCAATCAATAATCTTAGCAAACTGAACATCAAAGTTAGTTTGCAATTATAAGATTAAGTCTACTCTTTCCTGCCTACCAACAGTAAGTATGTTTCAATTTTGCAATAAGGCAAGTTTTTTTTGTGTCTAACATTTACTAAATTATATTTTTATATGAAGGCATGCACTGTCTACAGTAATGCCAGGAAAGCTCTAATTACTGACACCTGTCCCATACTTTTCATACCCTTTTGCCTGGATAATACTCTATGGGCAGTTTAGGATGCAACTGGGGATTATTGTTGTAGTGCTATTTTGGATGAAAGTGTAAATGTGTGCTTTATTTTGTTCGGCGTGGGGTTTATGATCTGCAGCTCTCTGTCATGTGGAACCATACCCCTATTTCTCTTGTAAGTCTCCTCTCTACACTTGCGTTGGTCATGTTCTGAGTGCACTCCTCCTCCTGTTTTAGAGGCAAGATAGTGTTAAGTCAGGAAAGTCTGGCATTATTTCCCCCGTCTAGTAATCGACAGAGCCAGTAAGATTTAAAATGTCTTTTCTCAACTTAACGATTCAAATTCTTTCTACTAAGAAACCATGAATAGTTACTACTGCCACCATCATGGTACCCATCAGAAAAAGTAAATCCGTCTAAGAATATATTTCACAGAGAAGCAAAGGCAAGAGGTATAAACAGTGAGACACTGGATCCTAGATCAAAATCTTACTGAATCATTGCCAATAGTTGAGCAATTTGAGTTTTGATCTGTATGTGAGAATTATAGTTTTGCTACCACCACACCCACGTTTGTTACTTTCTTTTCAAGTTTGGACAATTTCAGACACATGTAACATTTCTTTATGTCTGATTACATTGAGAATCTCTATATATACCTGGTTTTCATCTTCCTATATCCTAAGATGAGGTAACTGTTCAAATTTTGTCTATTTTTAATTATATTTTTTCTTATCATCAAGATTTAAGTATTCTTTATGCATTGTGGATATTTGTCCCTTTAAAAAATGGATTTTTCCAACGTTTTTCTCCATGCCAACAAGTGACTTTCAGGGAATAGAAGTTTCTAATTCTAAAAAAGTTCAAAGTGATTATATTTTTGTTTTATTGATCACTCTATTGTGATATATCTGAGGTATCTTTGCCCAACCTAATGTCATAAAGAATTGTCCCTACAAATGTGAATCAAAAGCACTCTAAGATTCCCTCTTACACCAATCAGAGTGGCTAAAATAAAATTATCCAATGACAACTTATGCTGGAGAAAATGTGGAGAAAGGAGAACATTCCTCCATTGCCAGTGGGAGTGCAAACTTGTACAACTGCTGTGGAAATCAGTATGGCAATTTCTCAGAAAATTAGGGATCAACCTACCTCAAGACCCTGCAACACTACTGTTGGCCATATACAAAAAAGAGGCACATTCACACCACAGGGACATTTGCTCAACTATGTTTATAGCCACATTATTCGTAATAGCCAGATCTTGGGAACAGTCTACATGTCCCTCAATTGAAGAATGGATTTTAAAAATGTGGTAAATTTATACAGTGGAAGTACTACCCAGCGGTAAGAAACAATGACATCCTAAAATTCGCAGGCAAAACAACTAGAAAAAAAAAGGAAAAGAAAAGAAAAAGAAAGAAGGAAAGAAAGAAAGAAAGAAAGAAAGAAAGAAAGAAAAAGAAAACATCCTAAGTAAGGTAACCCAAAACCAGAAAGACAAATATAGTATGCACTTACTCATAAGTGTATTCCGTAAATGTATAAAGCAAAAGATACCCAGCCTACAATCCATAACCCCAGAGAAACTTGAATCCTCTTCCTGAAACAGATGGAAAAAAAGATGCAGAAATCCACAACTAACCAATGGGCCAAGCTCCTGGAGTACAATCACAGTGAGGGAGGAGTATCAATATGAACAAAGGAGTAAAGACCATGATGAGGGAAACCCACAGGATCATCTGACCTGAGCTAGTGAGAGATCACTGACTCAGATCTGACAAATGGGGAATCTGCATAAGACTGAACTAGACTCCCTTCATACTGGTGACAGTGGTGTGATGGAGTCAGACAGACAGTGAGAAATGGTAAAGCAGACTGCCTGGGTAGTAACACAGAAACTCAGGTTATTCCAAAAAGGGTGGCCACTCCTTAGCTGTCAATTCTTGCATAGTAGCGACAAAATCCTTTCTTGCTAGTCCCTCTGAGTTTTCAAAAGAAGAAAAGTGGTTTTTAACTTTAATCATGAATTCCTTTAGTTTTAAATCCTGCAAGTAACACAAAATATACCCATCTCTGCACAGAATAGAACGAACATACCCGTGGGAGGCTGTGATCCAGAGATGGTCAGATTTTGTTTTCTGTTTCTAACTCTGAAGACCATAGATGATGCCAGGGTAGCCTCTCTTTGGGCATTATCCTGAAGCAGCTCATGGCTTTGTGTGCACTCCCATCCACCTGTCTTCATGGAATTCCTCTCCTTCTGTGATGATTTGCCAGATCTCTGAGAAGTTGGCCTGATAGTACCGTCTGAAGAAGCATATTTTGCATGTTTTCCTCTACAGAATCCTTCTGATACTTCTAAGAACTGTTTTGATAAACAACAGCTGAAAGTGCTTTTTGTCCTTACCAAAATCAGCATCACTAAGTCTTCTTCCATCCACCCAACCTACAATTGTAGGATCAGTTGTTTTCTGATTTTAACATGTGTAAGCACCAACTGACACATGAGGTAAAATGTGGCATACCCTTAGAGCACATGTCTGTTGTTCACTATTAAAACTATAACACAGGATGGGGAGACATCTCAGTGGGTAAGGTAAGTCTGGATTCCCAGCAGCCATGCAGAAAATCTAGACAAGTCAGCACATCCCCCAAACCCTAGCTTTAGAGTACAGAGACAGACTCTGGATCCTCAGAGGCCAACTGGTCTACCTGTAACTGCAATACCCAGAGAGACCCTGGATCAAAAACCAAGGTAGGGAAGCAGTACAGGCATACAGGCCAAAGTCAGCCTCTGGCTTCCACATATACCTGCACACTCAAGCATATTACTACCCACCAGAGGCACAGACAGATACATTATAACACACACACACAGAAGTACACACACACACATACATACATTCTAGCATAAATACACATACATTATAACACACACATACAGAACTACACACACACAGAGAGAGAGAGAGAGAGAGAGAACCATAATGTTTTTGAGAATGCAAGTGACTCTGAGTTGATGGGTGAAAATCCATGCATTCAGCTAGCTTATCCTGGCATCTCCTTTACAATTTATAATTCAGTAACCTGTAAGGAGTAAGTTTTTTTTCCTCCCACCGCTGGTCTTGTCCTGCCACCATGCCAGCCCCAATTAACACACGGAGACTCTGTATTTGATATAATGCTGTTGGCCAGGTACTAGTTTCTTATTGGCTAGCTCTGTCTTAAGTATTAGCCAATTTCTGTTGATCTATGTATTTCCATGTGCTTTCATCTTACTGGGGAATGGGGCCTTCATCTGGTCTCCCCAGTCTCTCCATGATGATGCCTCCTTAGTTCTTTCCTCCTCGTCTCCTAGTCCCGCCTATCTAGCTTTCCTATTGGCCAACGTGCTTTATTCATTAACCAGTATGAGAAATATATTTACAGAATGACATCTCCCATCAGTAACCTGTACTGGAGCTGGGGTGTCCTGCTTTTAATAAGGTGTTTCCAGTTAAACCAGACAGAGGTATTCTGTGGGTTACACTTCTGACTTAGTGAAACAGAAGATAGTAGAAAACTACCCATTTGGGGGATGGAAGCAACGAGCCTAGGGAGTGGTCTTCATGAGCTGTTAGCTGCATTTTCATACCCTCTGCATTATAAATGAATGGCCAGTGACCAGGGAAAGTGGGAAGCACATTCTAATTGCTAATCTCACACTCTCCATTTTCCAGACTCCTCACAAAAGTAATTTGTTAGCACTACTTGATTATATAGTACTTGTCAGTCTTCAAGTAAATGCCTGAAGGCACTGGTAATTAATGAGGTGCATATAGGCATTGTGATGAGCAATAAATATATGCTGGAAATATGCATATTTTATGAAAATATGCTAATGATATCTAGCACCCCAAACTGAATGTACATGTCCAGAGGGTTTCCTTTTTGTTTATTATTTTACAATCAGGGGATAGATGATGAGTTTTTTCAGGGCTGGTTTTCTATGCTATGAGCCCTCCGGTCTCTGTCGTACTTATTTCAATTGCTGCAGAGACCTTAATGAGGGAGGCTGCTTCCAGGAGCAGAATTAACTCCTGGGACTTACATTGTTTTTCTGTTAGTCACAATCACAACATAACCATACACACACACACACACACACACACACACACACACACACACACACGCATGTGCACGCGTGCACACATGTATAATATAATCCATTTAAGAAGTGGATTTCTTATTTGACTTTGGTCTTTAGTTAGCCACTCTCCTCTGATGAGTACAAGGCAGAGGACTCAGGGTATAAGTGGCCCTGCATGTCTATAAAGGTAACACATATTCTGTGCCTTCTCCTGCAAGGTGGTGACTTCAGTGCAAGGTACCGCCTGCACAATGAAGCCAACAGACTTCAGGTTTGAATACTGGCTCTCCCACTTATCTCTGTGTCCCAGAGCTTTACATCTGTGTGCCTCAGTTTCCTCATTTGTAAAACTAGGGTGACAAATGCATCTGTTTTATGCCACAAGTTTTATAAGTAATAAGCTAATGCTTGTGACTTGCTTAGAAATGTGCCTGCTGTGTAGTAAGAATAAAGAATGTGCATGTGTGGTTTATATGTCCCAGGCTCCTAAGAAAAGAACCTCCACATAGGAAGTTGGATTAGGGGACTCTGCGGTTGACTTTGCTCTCTCCATTTTCCTCTGTGAACCACTTGCTGCATTTCCATTGTGCTATTAAACTGCATGCCAGCTTCTTCACCAACACACATATACACACACACACTTGTCTCTGTAGCACAGCATAAACCTTTGATACAACCTGATCTGTGAAATTACCTGTTAGCTGGCATTTGATTGGAAACAAAGGCAACCGCTAAAAAGAAAGTAGCTTTACCCAGTGAGTTTCAGAGTCCCAGTAGAGAGGGAATCAGAGCATGCTGTTGGCAATAGCATCAACGAGATCTGTGAGAGAGCTGTCCTTGCTGGAGTCTGACCTTTTGTTCTCTTCCCTGTCATTCACCTTTGTCTTCAGAAGGGATGGAGACTGCAAGATCTTGGCTTTTCCCCTGCAAACATTCTGTGTGGAGACTCACAGCCACCTTTATTTTGAGCTCCAGCAGCTGCTCCAGGCAGAAAATGCCTGCCAAGTGTTCCAGATTGCACACAGGCGGTTGGAGCTCACTCACTGCAGAACCAAAGCCTGGGCTGACATTCTAGAGAGGAGTTAACACTTTGGGGCAGCAGCATGGCATCTCCTTCCGTGTGGAAAGGGTAGTCCCAGGGGAGATTAGAGCCTTCATAGTAGATTCAGTCTCCTCTACTTGGCATAACTTTACGGTTTCTAAGTTCTTACACATGCATGATTTCGTTTGCATCTTTTAGCAACCCTGAGAGGCAGTCCTGAGAGAGACATAAGCATCGGAGAATCACGCTAGAGTTTGTCTCTTCATTTTCAAACTTATCAGCTTTCCACAAATAATGCACTACATTGTACATTGCTTTCACGCACAGTTAGGGAGCAGTAACATAAGCGGAGTGCCATCTTTAATCCCATGAAAGTCCCATGAGTTAGATGGGAAAGTGTTCCAGTTGGCACCAAATCAGTTGAGCTACAGTAACAAACATGCCTGGATGCTCAGAAATGTAGTCACTGTGTTTTCTTATTCTCTTAATTATCTGCGTCAGATTATTCTCTATGATGGATTTTCTTTCATATGGTAATTTGGAAATTCAATTCTCATCCATGTCATACTTCTATTTCATATTTATAATTCTTTCATTAAAGAACATGGTTTTAGTCCCAGTAGCCCAGTAGCTAGTTAGATGGTTGCTGGGAAGAGAGGATAAGTTTCTGGATGCAGCCCCTCAGGCTACCTGTGCTTCAGTAGAAACCCTGAAACCTATGTACACCCTGACAACATTAAGTAGTGTCACTAACATCAGTGTCCTTGAAGGTTGTATTGCTGGGCCTGGGAATAGAACACATAACTCTTCCTCTCATGAAACTGGTCAGAACCCAAGCGTGACCTCAACCTAAATAAAATGAAATACACACAGGAAAAATAAACAAAATAGACCTTAGCAAACATAAAGCATTCTTTCTACAATCTTAAATTCCATCAATACTTGGTCCCAGTTGCCTATGGAGAGGTGGAGAATTAAATTAAAAGTTTGAACATTTTAACTTCTCTGGTATTAACAACATGTCTGCAGAAAAAAACTGAACTGTTTCTCAGAAAGGGGTTGCTACAAGCTAAACGAGATTGTTGTAAGCCATAATGAGGGCAAAGGGGAGGATCCCATGGGCATTGCAGAGACCACTTACTCATTTTCTGAAGTCTCGTCTATATCTTTACATGATCTGGGTAGACTTCTGACACTGAAGTATACTCAAAAATAAATTATCAAGGACAGTATCACATCCTCACACAAAGGTAGATAAATCCAGCTGAGAATTCGCTCTGCTGGGTACTGAGGATGAATTAACCATTACTACTGAGCTAGGTGCATACTGGAAGCTACAATAGAAAGATTGCCAGGGAAAGGGCATTTGAGCTCCTTCATATACTCAGTTGGATGAAGTGAGCTGGCATAAGGAGCAAGCAGGTTGATGTGTGTAAGACCTTCATAGTCATTTTTACTCATTGATTAAGAGTGCCCATGTAGCCCATGTAGAGTGCCCATGTAGCAGAGACATCACATAGGCCCAGGCAGGCATAGATTCTAGACATATTACATATATTGCTATTTTAACCAAGCTAATCTACACATTTATGATGAGGAAAGTGGAGGGTATAGGCTGAAGTGTCCGAATATCATCAGTGGCATAATCTAGCCTGCAACTCAGCCATGTCTGACTCTCAAATCTGTGCTCTTCTTAAAAAAATAATAGGTCTTTTTGTCACATAAAAGGAAACCTGTAATTAAGTAGACACAATAAAAAAAAGTTGCTATCTAAATGAACTTCAAAGTTAGCAAGCCAACAACTTTGTTTGCTAATTCAAACCACTTAGGAGTCCAGACTCAGCTCACCTCTGGAGATGCCAAGAAACCTTATCCTGCCCTTGTCAGGGAGGAGGGTTGTAAAGTCACAGGTGAACAAACTGAGAGCCAGTGGGAGCCTACAGGGCAAGGTGGTAGCAAAGGTGAGCTGCTGTCTCCAGGATACTATTATTAGAGCGGCCTGCAGTGAGACTCAATGCTAATGCAGTAGAAGAGTTAGTGGCCATATCTTTATGAGAGCACTAGAAACCATGAGGAGAGGAAAATGTGTAGTATGCACATTTGTTCCCTTCTCCATCACTGCTTGGTACACAGGTCAACACTGGACCCGATTACATTTCCTAATGGCACTACTGCTTCTCACCATTTCTACATCAAACTGCATCTCAGTAATTAACAGCAGTGTCCAGTCTGCCCTACTGCGTAGACTCAACACTAATAGTATAACCTTTCCTAAAGCTAGAGACAGACATACTGGCCAGGGATGTGCATTTGATGAATTTCTGCACCACTCCTTCCTCCTAGATACCTGGAAATGCCTCAGTTGCAGAGAGCAGAGAGAAGAAATACAATCTGAGCAGACTTTACTCAGTCAATTTGTGAGATGCCCAGATCTCGGCTATTCCAACATCAATGCCCTAGTAACACGGTTCCATTTGTAGTGAACTGTGAATAACTGAGCAAAGCATAGACTTCCCTGCCAGGTATTCAGTCTTGAAACCATGTTTAAATGAAATGCACCTTCCAGCAAGAGAACAACCAAGTAGCAACAATCTTCCAGAGTCTGTGGTGATGGGTCACTCACATCTGCTTTTCAACATGCCTACAATCACCTTCATTTGCAATGATAAAGCCACAAGCACTTTATAAAAATGCATAATCAAAAGAGTTGCCACAGAGTAACAGCACAGCAAAGGAACAAAACAGTGAGAATACAAGTGATCTTTGAACCTGTGTAAACCAAACACAAGCGCTGACCATGGGAGTGGCCATTTGGTTGCTAGGTAACATACTCATCATACGGAGAGGAATGTCCTGAAGATCCACTTTGGAAATATGCAGGAAAGACTTATGATAAAAAGAAGACATTCTCCTCGGGGGGGGGGGGGGAGACTGGCACTTAAAAACTTCCACAATAAAAGCACTCTCAAAATGACTTCTCAAAGTTGTAAATACGAAGGAAAAAATGTCACAAAGAAACAAAACTCAGAAAGATGGCAGAATCTAAAACTAACAAGGATGGAAGACAATCTACACAAGGTGCTGGGAAGAGCAGTATCTTTCATAAAATGTACAATGTCTTTTAGAGCCAGAAATCTCAGTTTTGTTCAACTTCACACTCGATGTGATTAGGTTTCCAGGGGGAGCTCTGTCTGCAAGCATACGCCCTACACAATTTTAGTGCAATAGAAGTATTTTCAGTACCCTGCTCGGCTCAGGAAAGGGTCTGCACTGTTACTCTGGCCACAGAGAAGGGAAGAGTCAAGACTACTCAAACTTGTACATAGATGACTATGTACTAGACTAGTGTTGAGCTGCCTGTGACACTGTGTACTCTGAAAAGCACCAAAGCAGGACAAGAGGCAGTAGCCTGAACTACTGAATTAAGCAACCAAGCACAGACAACGTGGAGACCTCTCCAAGGAAGCTGTCCCTTGGAGCTGAAAGGACCTAATATGTTTAATGACAAGCAGAGGGTAGGAGAGCAAAGAAGGGGAGAAGAAACCCGTAGAGACACAAGAAGATACAGGCTAGAGAGCCCTGCTGGCAAAACATTCTGGCCCTCTTGCTAGTGTAGGCCATTTGTAACCTTGCTAGTGTAAGCCATTTCCTAACCGTAATGTACCCCAGTGAGAAGGAAGGAACGCCACTGATGCTGTCTTCTTCCAAGGGAATTCCGTGCTCGCTCATTTCTCTTTGAAAGTCTTGCTGCATCCTTCGAAGCATTCAAGCTGGTCCTCACACAAAGGAAGGTGAGCATCTTGGTGGGTGGGAAGAGAAGAGCAAGCATGGACAATAAGCAACATCACAAACCAAGTGAGCTGGTCTCCACTAATACTGAGATTATCTGAGGCCCGAGAGGGGGTGACTGTTAACCTAGAGCCACCAATAGAGGACTTAATGGAGCTGCGAAAAACAAGCCCAGTCTTGTGCATTCCTTTCAAATGAAACGGAGATGGCATCTGTACGTGAGAAGAAATTTCTATGGGGAGATGTCCTGTGGCATTGGGTTGTAATGCCAAACTTAAACCCTAAACCCCACAGTCCTAAGAGCCAAATATGAGATCCTTCTACAATGGATGCTTTATAACCAAGGTGGGGTCATCCCTGAAGCAGGCAGTGTGATGCCCTACAGACATGGAGCCGGGGTTGCATCAAGTATTTTTCCCCATCTCAGTTCTAACCACCAGAGACTGAATAAGCCAAGTCAAAGGTCAAGATCTTGGAGTTGGGGCTGAATAAACCTAAGTAATGCCAAGAGGTTTGCTGCCAGATTATTAAAAATAATTTAAGGAGAAAAGCATAGGGGCCCTCAGGAGAAGAGCACAGCTCATGGGAGGGGAGACTCCCTTGGGTTCACTAGTCAGTGATCCTAAGCAAGGCACGAAGATTCTGGGCTTTGGTTTCTTCATCCAGCAATCACAGACATTATAATATTAGGGTATTATAAATATTTAATGAGATAACCTGAATCAAAATGACAGGAATGAGTAACATTCACCAGATACCTGTTCCGCAGCACATATTTTGAGAGACATGCCAGTGGGGTGATGCAGCACTGCAGCCATGGTGTGAGAGCCCAGGCTTGCAACTGAAATTGTAGGGATCTGGATCATTTCTCCACCTGAGCTGAATCAGTAGCTTTAATAAGCAAGGCAGAAATTTCTTAGATAAGTGAATTTCTACCAATGTAGGGCAAGGTGAGTGAGTAATAAGACCTGTGCCCAGTAGAAAGGGATGTTTCCAGGAGATAGACACACTACATTACAAGCAATGGGGATCTGCCCACACCCGTTCACACCATGCCAGACACCAGAGAAACACAGCAGCAGCAAACACATAAAGGTTCAACAGTGAAGTTCAGGGCTTTGCCTATCCATGATTCACTCATCTGGGATTCGCCTCCTGGTGGGTGGGCAGACACTTGACTTCAAGGGCCACCTGCTGCTCCTCTGATCTGGCCACGGTGGGGGGAGGGAGTCTATTTTCTTTCACTCCACCACAAGAGGTCAATGCAGGAAACCTCATTCCTCAATGGCCTTTGGGTCCAGGTTCCTGCATTGACTGCCTTCCCCGACTTTCCTAAATGATGTGACCTAGGAGTTTTCCACACAAATAAACCCTTTTCTCTCCAAGTTGTTTTTGATTTTGGTGTTTATCATAGGAACAGAAACCAAACTAGAGCAATAATCTGTGATTTGAAGATGCAAAGAAGTAACCTACAGCCAGTTTAAGACTACCCAGGTGAAAATGTCTACAGGAAATAGAACACAAAATTTATTGATGAAGAGAAACAGAAGGAACATCATAGTACTGAGAGACAGGGACCCCAAAGAAGATCCTTTAGTCAAAGATTCAGTCATACTCCAAGTCAGCTATGGAAATAAATTCTTTAATTTTGCTTATGTTACTTTTGTTCAGGTTCTGACACTTTTAATCAAAAGAATCTTGATTAGTACAAAACTAGCCTAAAACAAGTGCATAATCATTTAATATTATATTAGTAGAGATGAGGAGATGGCTCAGTCAGTTAAGTGTTTAGTGCACATGCAGGTAGACCAATCCTATCCCTCAGAATGGACATAAAATGAAAAGCTAACTGTGATAGCATGTGCCTGTATTC
Organism: Phodopus roborovskii; assembly: GCF_943737965.1. Lineage (NCBI taxonomy): Eukaryota > Metazoa > Chordata > Mammalia > Rodentia > Cricetidae > Phodopus > Phodopus roborovskii. Next base: position 6,206,506 of record NW_026126541.1, on the reverse strand, counting down.
CCAGGCCTGAAGAAGCCCAGTTAGCAGGATTCCTGGGACTTTATGATAAACTAGATTAGAGCCAGCTTAATGTTTAATGAGAGATTCTGCCTCTAAAGGAAAAAAAAGGGGAGGATTAAGATACTTTACTTCAACCTCTGACCTCTGTGTACATATCTGTGTACATGCTCATAGATCTGTCCATGTACACATTAAGTTTTAGTAAAGACATATCATAACATGATAAAATTGTTTATAATTTTCTAGTGCTCAGCATACTGCTACCTCCTTACGCCTTCCTGTGGCTCCTTATGATCCTATGTGTCCCTATTGCTGTGTTTAGACCAGTTCACTGAAACCATTTGCTAGAGTCCTGGTCCCCTCAGCCTTCCCAGACACTCAGACTAGGTATCGATGCTAGGATGCTAAAAGAGATTTAAGAGGAAAGATATTTGGGTCTCAGACAGACAGCCCAGTAGACAGTTCATGCAACAACCACCTCTACTCAAGAAAGGTTGCCAAGAGACAGACACATCAGAAATAAGATATCAGGAACAGTCCTGAGTCTTCTGGTGCCACGAAAGCTAGTCCCATGGTGAAATCTGCCTTCGGCTTATTTCCATGCATTTACTGAGCAAAGTGTCTGATGGCCTCAGAGATTCAAAAATAAATGATTTCTGCTCCCGAAGAGGCAGAATCATGGTGTGTGTCCCCTGGAGCACAGTCAGCTTAATAAACTGATTTGGCGATGGAACCCTGAGCTTCCTGTATACTCACTGCTATTGTTTCAGGCAGCAGGTTAGCAACATCTCCTCTAGATTAATAGTGAGCCCTTTAGTGTCAAATCCCAATGCATTCTAACCACGAATACATGTTGCTATTGTTTCAGGAAACAGTTTCATCAACTCAAAGAACTAGGAACATCTTCTCTAGACTAACAGTGAGTACCAGGAACAATTCTAAACACATAACCTGACAAATACCAATGCATTCTAGATGCAGCCTTATGACTTAGTAGGGATCATTATCCCCATGCGGATAATGAGGAAACTAAGATCCTGAATGGCTACTAGGCTCTTTGGCCTAGGTTAGTACAATACATAATACTACTCATGATCTCTCTGCTATGAGCTAAGGAATAAGACACACTAAAATGTTAATCAACACACTCCTTCCTTCACTAATAAAGTCTTCTAAACCAAAAATAGCAGGACTAATAATATGATTGGTGATGTAACAGATGTACATGCTACTCCAAGACCTTGATCTCACTACATGGTACCTGTAGGTTGGAAACTGGGATGTGGTGATATATTATTTATGATCTAATAAAGCTTGCCTGGAGATCAGAATGCAAAGATAGCCACAGCCATAGAGTCCTGGCAGAGGTGGCACACACCTTCAATCTCAGAACTCAGGAGACAGAGGCAGACAGATCTCTATGAGTTCAACACCACCCTGGGCTACATGGGAGTGATCCAGTCTAAAAGAGAAACAGAGCTTACACTTTAATCCCAGCACTAGAGAGGTATCTAAGGCAGGACAGGGTCCCAGACCTAGCAATCAGTCTTGAGCAATTAGTCTCCAGCCTTGGATTTTCCCAGCCTTGGTAGAGGTAATCTTTGCTTTCTGATCTTCACCTTGAACCCCAATATCTGTCTCTGGGTTTTTATTATTCATGTTGCACTGGCAGCCTTGAACTAGATACAACCCAGACCCAGGTCATAGACTTTAACAAGCACAAAAGCTGAGATTCAAACTCATGCACATCTGGCTTTAAAACAACCTCACTTAAAACCACTGTTACCTACTGTATCCTAGCCCTCAATTATATGCCACCACCAAGCATTCATCCAATTTCTGATCCGTAGAGGTTGGGCTTATTAAAACGTTGGAAAGTATTTCAAGTGTGGATGGTACATTTAAGGACGTTAGTCACTATGCACGCAACAGGCACTCTTCTGTGGGCTAAACACATCTCAGTTCCAGTTAAGTTTCTTCCCCTGCCCAGGTCTAGAGAAAGGTTGAAATTCAAATTTTGGGGAAGTCTGGGTAGTGATGGAATGAGGAAAAGCAGAAGAAAAGTGGCACACTGGGCTGGGGTCCTTTGGAAGGACCGTAGCCGTAAGGTCTGCCATCTTGGAAAATGATGCAGGAAGAAGTTATATTACTTGCCAGGGATCACAGTTACCAAACTGAAGAGCCATGGTTTGAGCCCAGAAACTGAGGTCTGGTCTATGTGCTCTTAATCAGAGCCTGTTCACGATGGTTCACTCACCCTACACACTCCTCGGTGGCCTCCTACTGCTCAGGCATACTCTCAACCTCTGCTGATAACTACTCTAGGATTAGCTCATCATGATCCCACACATTCTGTGCAACGTGAGACCAACTCTTAAACATCTTTATCTGATGGTACTTGTGCTTCGGTTAAGACAAATGTCAGGTTACTCTTCCAGATAAATGGTGTAGGAGACACAGCAGGCAGTGGAGAGATGCTTAAGGCAGCCCTTGTGAGACTGACTGAGGTGCCCAAGCACCTCAGTGTGTGTGTGTATGAGCAGCATTTGTTGAGGGCATTGTTATCCACCAGTCTGGTCCCACTGCCATGCCAGCCCCGAATGTCACACAGAGATGTTGTATTAGATATAAAGCCGTAAGTGTTAGAGTGTTAAAGAGACCAATGTTATGAGTAGGTCCCCCCACCCCGCAGCCTGGTCCCACAGCTGTTCCAGCCCCAAATAACACACAGAGACATTACATTAATTATTAAACTGTTTGGCCAATAGCTTAGGGTTCTTATTGGCTAGCTCTGTTTTAAGTATTAACCCATTCCTATTAATCTAAGTAGTTCCACGTGGTCTCATTTTACCTGAGAGAGGGCCCAAACTTCTGTTCTCTTGGTCTTACATGTTGAATCTCCTCCTACCTCTCCCAGAAACCTCCTTGTCTCCTCATCCTGCCTATCTTGCTTTCCTATTGGCCAACAGTGCTTTATTCATTAACCAATACGAGAAACATATTTACAGAATGACATCTCCCATCAGACATGGGGGTCTTGAGGAAGATGACATCACTGGTGATGAGGGATACTTTGCCTTGGTATTATAAGTAATGTATCTGCCTGAGTTCTGGAGAGCTTGGGTTTATTCACTAATTCAGTAAATTTTCGTTAGTCTTTTCTATGATTGGGATGATGTTCCAGGAATTTGAAATTTGTTGTAACCCTGAGAGACAAAGGGTGTGTACATTTTAGAGAGTGTGTGTCTTTAAAGCACTGGTAATGCTCAGGTGGAAGGCATCCACTACAGGTGATCCCCAGGCAACAACCAACAGACCTTTGTACCATGTGCTACCTTGAGTCTTTCAGTCATTTATGCTCTTAGTTTTTTTTCCCGTTTTTGTAGCTGGAGAGCTATGCTACTTCACCTCTACAGAGGAAACAGAGTAAGATAACAATAGACTCACAAAGAAGGCAGTCTGCCCACTCATGCCTATAATCCAGTTTCCTGAAATTTTTTCTATAATTGCCAACAACATGGTGCTCCAGACAGTGGGTGAGGACTTGCTGTCTTGTTCTTCACTCCTGCTCCTGAACTCCTGCTCTCCAGAGGGGCTTGGCAGATGATCAACAAGTCATCTGATAAATATGCAACATGTTTCTGGCTTAATAAGTCCTGCAGCTGTTGGGAATTTAACAAGGAAGACAAAGACATAGAAATACGTGATATTGGAAAACCACAAGCCCTCTCCCTGACCCACTCATCTGGAGTGTGCTAGACATCATGGGCCTGGGATAATCCAGAGACACAAGACTACGTGCCTGCTCAGGAGACATCCTCTTTCCTTCATAATTTGCCTCTTTCTCCAGTTCTCAGATCTAAACACATGTATTCAAACACACATGCACACAACATGCATATACACATGCACACATGCACGTATGTGTGCGTGCACACGCACACACACACACACACACACACACACACTCACACACACACTTGTCCAGCTATGGTGTAGTGAGAACAGCTTTCAGTGGGACACCAAAAAAGTATCAGGTGCTTAGCAAGCCACTGTTACTGTGTCCTTAATATCATTGTCAGCACAATACACCGGGAGAGATTATAGTCTCCTTGCAAAGAGTGTGTGGCTGTGTCTTTGTGTGTGTGTATGTGTGTGTTCATGTCTTTGTGTGTGTCCATGTGTGTGTATGTGTTTGTCTATATGTGTGTATGTATGTGTATTCATATGTATGTATGTCTTTATGCATATTTCTGTTTGTGTGTATGTTTGTGTATGTGTCTGTGTTGTGTGTGTGTGTGCATGTGTGTGTGTGCATGTGCATACATGTGTGAGTGTATGTATGAGTGTGTTTGTGTGTGTATGTGTGTCCTTGTGTGTGTGTGCACATATGTGTGTTTGTGTGTGTATGTGTGTGTGTGTTCATGTTTTTGTGTGTCCATGTGTGTATGTGTTTGTCTATATGTGTGTATGTATGTGTGTTCATATGTATGTATGTCTTTATGTGTATGTCTGTGTGTGTGTGCATTTGTGTGTGTATGTGCATGTGCATACGTGTGTGAGTGTATGTATGAGTGTGTTTGTGTGTGTATGTGTGTCCTTGTGTGTATGTGCACGTGTGTGTGTGTCTGTGTCTGTGTCCGTGTCTATGTCTGTTCTTATGGAGGTCCAAGGACAACCTCAGGCATCATTCTTCACCCTCCACCTTGTTGGAGACCGGAGGTCTCTTTGTTTTTCATCAATGTGTAAGTCAAGCTGGCTGGCCTAAGAGATTCCAGAGAGGTTCCTGCCTCTGCCTTCTACATCACTGCAGGACTTTGGGGCTACAGCTGTGAACCCTTTAACCATGAGCCACCTCCTTGCACAGTTTTGTGAACATTGACTTATTTTCTTGTCCAGCCTGCATTCTCCTCTTCCTGGCCTTGGCTTCCTAATTCCCCTCTTCCACACAGTACATGGTAAGATGAATCTACATCTATGGAGGGAGATTACCTGTTCTTGGACAGACATGTGTTATCTTATTAGAGAAAAAGAGGTTTCATGCTGAATGATCATAAAATCAAGAAAAGTGGGTGTGAAACTGATGGGAATGCACCCTCTCCATCAGACAACTGAGACCAGCAAAGTACAAAGTAGAGCGATCCTGAGGACGGCGGAGCTCCTGGGTCCAGCATTCCTGAAGCACTGAAACATCCATCCCCCCAAGCACATGTGATGTTTAAGGCATTTTAACCTAAGGTTTTGGCAGATTTGGGAACATGTAAATTAAAGAGACCTGGTGTTATACACCTATATGCTATTCAAATTTTAACAATAGCAAGACTTAGTTTTGCACCAGCATCTTCTCAACATTCCTTCCCGGGAATAATCATCATTGCCACTTACATAATGACAGCTCTATGCAACTCATTTATTTTTGCCTGTGAATGTGGATCAAGTGTTAAAAGCAGCAGGTTTGCACAGCCTCCTACACAGTGTCTGAGATTTGACACAGCCTTGCATATTCAGCGATGTTAATGGAGGCATTTTGCTCCAACAAAGCTACATGGTTTTTGGTGTCTAGAGATATATAGATTATGATTCATTGCATTTGTAGGCTCTTAGGCTTAGTGTCTGTCATCATGAATTTTATTTTAAAAATGTGGAGATTTTCCAGGATCATTAAGGTCTTGTTTATATGAAAACTACAACTTAAATCTGTAAATCAGAGTTCCATGGGAGTTGCTGAGGGAACGTGTTGGAAGCTGAGCATCAGCCTCTTCCCCTCTTTAACAATGGCCACACATGCACCTTTGCATTCCTTCAGTCCAGTGCTGATTCTGTCTCACCTATCGTATTACTACGTATTTGATTCATTTCCAGTTTGTCTGAGCCAATGGAAAATCCCACTGTCCAAGAGGAAACTCCCTACCTGGAGGTTTGGCAGGTGTGTACGCCATCTCTCATCTGTGTTAGAGAACGACTAAACTCGGAGGATTCTCTCCCAGTACAGATGTCTTATCCTGTGTGTTCTCATTGCAAGCTGCCTGCCTTTGGGTCCCTAGTCACAGCTTCCCCTCCTTCCTTGTGATGGTGAAATTCCTAGCCCTGTTTGTTCTTTGGCTTGTGCAGTTTACCTGTACCATTCAATATTTATTGTGTTTCATTTCTAACTATAAAACTTTAAAGGAAAACAAGCAAAAATGTAGTGAAGAAAATTTAGATCACTGATACTATCCTTTTTATGGAAATAATGATTATATTCATGTGTGTATGTGTGTGCAGACATATGTGTATGTATGCATGTATGTTGGTATGCATGCATACATATGTGTGTATATATGTTAGTATACAAATGTATGTGTGTAAATATGTTGTGTATGTGTATGTTATGTGTATATTGTGTGCATATATGTGTGTGAATATGTTGTGTGTGCATATATGTGTGTATATGTGTTGTGTGTATATGTATGTGCATGTGTATGTATGTTATGTGTGTTCATGTGTGTGTGTGTGTGTGTGTGTGTGTGTAAATACCCTCTTTCTTCCGCTAATTTTATTCCTCAAGTGCTTGAAATGTTTATGATTGCTTTTGTCCATCTGCTAAGAGTACATTGTGAGTGTTCATATCTGACACATCTACTCTGTGTTTTCAAAGCTAAAACATATTTCATGATCTGAAATATTCTTAATTGGCACAATAAATCTCATATTGTTGGACATGAGGCCATTTCCTATATTTCCTGGTTATAAATCAGAATGTCTTAATAATAAATCCTTGGAATGAAATTACTTGGTCAAAGGCTATGCATTTTTTAATATCTGTGACATGTTAATAAATTGCCCCGTGGAAACAGCAGCTCCCTTCTCCCTAGATGTGCACAGCAGCACTGACTTACTTGACTTTAAAACTCTATGCTGTTTCCTGATCTGGATTGGCCTTACTTTACATGGTGGAGCACAAGCTTAATTACGCAACAAACTGTTTAATTGTTTGCTACCCATTTGCTATTCCAGTAACCACTTCAACAAATTTCTTCCTTGATCTCAATTACTACTTAAAAAGTTTAACTTGAGGCCAGGTGGTGGTGGCACATGCCTTTAATCCCAGCACTCGGGAGGCACAGGCAGGATGATCTCTGTGAGTTCAAGGCCAGCCTGGTATACAAAGCAACACAGAAAAAAACTGTCTTGAAAAACAAAACAAAACAAAATTTTAACTTGAAAAATATTTTTCACTAAACATATAAAACATGGAATTGTTATAAATATATGCATTCTTAATAGGTTACAAGATATCTGAACATCCCTTGCAGAACAAGACTTTGATAGTTACCATATCTGTAGTGCTACAGTATCATATATCAGAAGCATTTTATCCTTGGTTCTGTCTCACATATGGTCAATTGATAAATCATTTTGAGTATATTGTAGAGCAGGCATACTCTATAATTTTCCTTTCCTTTCCTTTCCCTTTTCCCTATTACCTACAGACCCCACTGGCCTGATAAGGTGGCACACTTCCTTAATCCCAGCACTCAAGAGTCAAAGAAGAAAGACCTCTGGGGTTCTTGCTCAGCCTGGTCACACAGAGTCCCAGGGCAACAACGGCTTCACTCTGAGATCCCATGGCAACAATGGCAAATACCAATGGGATTGATGTTGATACTCATTGAATAAATTAATAGCAGTTTTCATACATTAAAACTTTTCATCTAGTAATTATTAATTTCATTTTAAATTATTTAAATTTAAATAAATTTAAAATATGTCTTTTCAATTTTTAAGATTTTCCTTCAGATAAAGTATGTGTGTGCGCACATGTGTGTCTATTTTTGTGCACATGTATGTGTCTCTGTGTGTGCACATGTGTGTTTGACTAAACATTCACAGTTATGCTCCTGATTTTAGTAAACATGGTACATGAATTCCTTAATATGGTGATTTTAATTTTACCAAGTTAATCTCTTTACTGGAGAGATTTCTATGTAATTATTTCATAACATGTTTGATAAGGAACCTTTCACCATCTACAAAGGACAATTTGGAATCCCTATTTCCATATGTTGACTTCTGTACTCCTTTTTTTAGTAGTAGAATTCTATGGATCAGTTTTGATTGCATTTGTAAGTTGAGAGGAGACTTTAATTTTAAGAACAGCTTTATGTTCATAGCAAAACTGAATGGAAAGTAAAGAGAATGCCTCTCCTCATATCTGTGCCCCACATCCTGTACTGTTTTATACCCATTTGTAAGAGTCAGCGAGCCAATCCCAGTATAGCTATATCATCCATGGTCCATCTTACATGAGAGCGTAAGGCTTTCTAATTCTGTATTACATGATTGTAATTCCATGCAGAATAGTCTTCTCGTCCTCTGTGCCCTGTCTAGCCTCCTCCCGAAGTCTACTTGCTCCCCAGTTCTGCCTTCTCAGAAGACCGTGTAGTTAGAATCATCCAGTGTAGAGCAATATCTGTCACTGAAATTTCCCTGAAGGGTTCTGCATATCTTTTCCTGGCTTGTTCGCTCATTTCTTTTGATTGCAAAGTAATATTCCAAAATGAGTGAACAAAAGTTATTTATTCACCAATTGAGGGACCTCTTCATTGATTCCAAGTTTGTTTGAGTGATTGTAAACAAAGCTGCTCTAATTATTTGTGTATAATATTTCTAGAAATTAATTTTTAACTCATTTAAGTAAATGTTGGGAATGTAAATTGGTGGATTAAATTGTAAAATTCTGTTTCCTTTAAAGTGTCTTCCAAGGTGAGTGTACTATTTTGAGTCCCAGTGAGAAATGAATGGCAATTTCTTACGCTCCACATCCTCACCTGCATTGGTTATTGCCAGTGCTTTGGATTTTGGCCATTCTAATAGGTATACAGTGGTAATATTTTATACAACTCTGATGATATATGATGGTGTATATATTTTTCTCTACTCATCTAAAAGCTATGTATCATCTCTGGTGAGGTGTTTGTTCAGATACCTTGCCCAGTTTTAATTGCATGATTCATTTTTTTATTGTTTTAATTTTTGGATAATAGTCCTTTCTATAAATCATTCCTCCAAGTATTTTCTTCCTCCAGAAACCATCCTTCAAAAAGGTGTGACTTCAAAGGGGGCTTTCTTGCCTTTCTAACATAGTGAGAGCTATAGGCCCCCCATGAATAGCTTTAGAAGTGTAAAAGGCAAAACAGATTCTAGTTCCCCAATTAGTAGTCACATTTAAGGGTGATTTGCTTTTGACTGCATGTTTTATTAAATCAATTTTCTCCTTGGATCTGTTAATATGTGCACTAGTCAGCGTTTCCCCAAGAGTACCTTAGGGAGTTGTATGAGGGACTTAGGATGAAAGCCTTCGGTGTCCTTCAAGGGGAAACCTGAGGACACAGGAGTCCTCAGGTCAGAGAGGTTGACAGTGCAGCACTCAGTCTGAGGTAGGAAACCTGGGAGTCTGAACTCAGCTGGTAGACATGTTGGCATTTGAAGGACAATGTCCTGGTGCTTTGATGTGACAGCCTTCCGCAGTGAGGGTGGTTGTCTCTCCAGGAGACAGGGTTCTTTGTTTTCTAGGGCTCTCTACAGGGTAGGTGGACACCCTTCCACACTGTTGAGGGTGGATTTTCTTTATCCTGCCTGTGCATTCTAATGCCAATCACTTCTTCAAATCCCCTCATGAGTAACTTTTAACCTAGTCAGACTAACACATAATGTTAATCCTCATCTGCAACTGACTTGGTTACTCGGGTCTCACCAGTAAAATGTTTCTGCACTTGTAGAAGAAAGCACAGAAGTGTTTACTTAATGGAAAGTGAGATACCCATCGTTAATACATAGCCCAGTCATGCTCTGTTGTCCAGGGTTTCCGTAGCAGCTTAAGCACATAAAACAAACTGAAGAAATGTTTTTATGTTCTTCTGTAACAGTTTGCAAAAAGTGAACTCATCACTTGCTTTGCCAACTAAAAATAATCTGACTTGTAAAATATTTATTTTCTGCTTATTTACATTAATAATCATTTCTAGTTTCCTAGTCTTGTTGTTTTCCTTATATAATCCCTCTCCTCTCATTTAGTTTATTTGTCTCAGAGTTTAGTTTTAGCATTATCTTGCATGTTTCCTACCTTAGTGTTGACTCTTAAATTCTTTCTTACTTATTTTGCCTTTGTTTATGACTAAAAAATAGAGTTACATTTTTCTAAGTAATTATATTTATAAAGTACATTCTTGTCATTAATTTTTCATGTTATTACATTTTAGGTAGAAATTTGTCTTGAATGTAGAAGATGTGAGCTTCTCAATTTCTAGCTAGGTAAAATAATTTAGAACATACTTTGTGACTTAAAATAAATGATAATTTTATAAATGCTTTATTAGAGCTTAAAGTATAAAGAATTATTCTTTTGTGACATAAAGTCCAGTATATATTTATTAAATTCGTCTTAAATTTTATTTTCCATTTATCTATCTATATACATTTGTTCTGCAATCTTATTTATTTAAATTGGCTGGAATTCATTTTATATTAAGTGCTAAATTTTTTATTTGTTTGTGTGTATGTGTGAGTGCCATGTGGCTATAGCTGCTCTCAGATACAGAAAACAGGTGTCACATCCCCTGTGGATGGAGCTTTAGGCAGTTGTGAACTGCTAGGTGCTAGGAACTGAACTCAGGTCCTATCTGTTGGTCAATGAGGTGACAAAAAATATGTATAAGTTGATCGTTGCCATTTTTCCCTGTCATTTCCTCCTTGTAACTTAACTGGGTTTTTTTGCTTTATATGTTTTGCCAGCATAGTGCTGAATACTCATCAGCTTATTTGACTTTTACATGCATTTAAAAAAAAAAAAAACTATATTTTCTTGCATGCCAAAAATTTGATTTTCCCCGCAAGGTTTCAAGTTAGCCCTTTGGAATTTTAAATATGGATTCAAATATTGCCATTACAATTATGCTTTCAATTTTAATTCGTTTAAATTCATTCCATTCCCTTTGAGTTCTAATATTCTGTCTAAATGAGAAAATACAAGTTAAATGTTTTGAATAGTGCCTGCCAGATAAGTCCTCCACAAATGCTGTCTATTATTGTTATTAATATCACTCATGCTTACAGGGAACACTTTAATACTCACTGAAGCACCACAGTCCTGAAGTGGTCTCATTGCCTACCGTTTCAGGAGTCTGTGCTTCCTGAACTCCCAGAGAACATGCGTGCCAGAGTCTTCCAAAGGACTACAGCTCCGTCTCTATACCATACATGAATGACTTTGTCCTCATAGAAGTCGGGTGCGTTTCCCTTGCTTCTGCTACTGGACCCCTGTTTGCCCCTAGAATCCTTCATTTCAATCTTAGCTAGAAGGACAGAATCACCAGCCCTGCAGTCTGGCAGCCCAGGTAAGAGGGGCTAGGAAGATATGAGATCCATATAGTGGCCATTAAGGAGGAAATTATAAGTCTGTTTTTGCACCCAGCTCTCTTTCTTATCCAACTCTCTGCTGGCTGGACAGTTTGGTCAGTGATAAACTGTGCTCCGCTCAAATGCTCAACTCCTTGTCTGCTGTGATCTCCTCACCAGACACCGGAAACATTGCAGTTGCCTGAGGTGTAGACGAAGACTACTGATATATGTAATGGCAGCAAGTGCCATGTTTTGTATCTTATGTTCTGTGTGTTTCAGGGGTGCATGCTTCCGAAGCCCTTTGAGAACAGTGCGTCCCTACACTCAGGTTAAGATGGAAATGGAGGATTTTAGAGGCAAATAGGGGTCTAGTGAGAAGAACCAAGGAGAAAGCGCCCAACTTGTGCCCCGATACTGTTTAAAATTAGGGGCTATGAGCTGCATTTCCTTTCACTTGTTACTGAGAGGACATATGAGAATGTTCATTGGAGCCTAACTTTAAGTAATATTCCTACTTTGCCCAGAGGAGTCAGAATTTATAACCACTATAAATATCCTCCCATTTATTATTTTAGTATTCTCATTCACCCTCAAGAAGTATCCTAGTTTGGGACTTAAATTATGTAATTTGCATATGGATGATCTTTTTAGAGTTGCCTTCATGGTAGGTGGGTATGTAATGAAGCATATGACTCCTTGAGAAGGGGATGTAGCTCAAGTCATGAAGGAATGAGCTTTGCAATCCACAGGCAAAATCCACCCAGGCCATGTGTCAGATTGTGCCAACACTGCACTCATGAAGACAGCCTCTTTCTTCCATTTGTCCAAACTCATTTCTCAGAAACTCTGCACCTACTAAGAAAACTGGATCAGATTTCTTCGTGAAGCATATTTCTCACACAGCCAGCCTCATAACCAGAGGCCACGTGTCTATACAAGCTTACTTCGATTTTGCTCATTGCTGAGTTCTTTAGATCTAGGAGGCCATGACCATACACATCTCATAGTAATGAAGAAAGGCTAATGCAACAGTACAAGTTATCAGCCTGCTCAACCCTGAACAGTAGGGGCAACAACAACAATTAATTTCTGCAATGTAAACCTGACAGCAATGAGTTTCCTCATTCCACCTGCTTACCAGGCAGCCTGGGCTACAACAGTTGTGTGTAAGCAGCCCCTTTGCAGACAGGCTAACCAATGGGGCGTGGTAGTCAGTGTGCTTCCTAAATAATGACTAGGCACAGTTGCCAACAGAGTGAGTCTGCTGCTCTGTTTCAGTGAATTCCTCAACATTGGTGTGTACCCCATCCCCTCCCCATATTGGCAGGCTTCACCAGACACCCCAGGTGGCAAATGTAAGGATGCCAGGCATCCTATGCCCTCTGTGATAAAGAAAGACATGGGGCATGGGGACATTCTTTCTCTTCTGCTTCTCTCTCCCTTAAATCCATATGTGGGGATAGCAGCCTTAGTGCACACTTGGCTTGCAGCCATCCAGCAGAAGCCAGAGGACAGGTACTGGTGTCACAGTAGTGCTTCTCTCCCAAGATGCTGTGACCTCACTCACCTCACCCTCGTAAGAACGGTGCTCAAGAGCGTGGCGTGTGCATCCAGACATCCCTGTGGTCACCTCTTGGCTCTGGCCTTGATCTCTGAACAGCCTCAGAAAATCGGCTTGTTTTCTCTGTAGCTAGGTTCTCCCCTCTATAAAAGGAGGTCAATTGCTTCTTCAGAGTGTTATCATGAGGCATTAGAGAAATGACATTTATATGTCTGTCTTGAGCCAGCTACTTATTTGGGCTAATGAATATTATTAGCCTTTATCATGATTAATGCTAGTTGAGTGGATGAATGAAGATTCTATTTGAGTAAAAGCTAAATTAATAATAAGCGAATGTTTACCCTGGTCAGGTCAGGCGTTATGCTAGGGGTTGTAGGGAAAATAGTGACAGCATTTACATGTCATTCCTTCTGCCATGACTATACACATCAACGAGGCCAGCCCTTAGCTTTGAAGTAAGAGTTGTGAAAGAACACTCATAACTGTGGACAGAAGTCGTTAAAAGCTACATCAGAACAACAGGCAAGGGAGCCTAGCCTCAGGGAAGCGCTCTCTGAAGATGTGCCATTTCCCAAGACATCATCTCAGGTCAAAGGGATGAGAGGGAGCTATGCAAAGAAGCAGAGCAAACAGCACACTTGGAAGCTCTGTGATCACAGGAATGAAAGGTGGCCAAAGAGTCAAAGAAGGGCAGTTCTGTGCCCTGCGGTCCTCGCTGGGCCGCGGGACTGGAGGTCAGAGTGAGGTACATGAGTCCTATGACCATTTCTGTACTGTCTGTATGGAGTTTGGAAAAGCTGAAGTACAGAGACACTTTGGGTCCAAAACAAAAGAATTTACTACATGAATTTACTATCAGCATATTTCTCCTCTGTGTAACTAATAGACTGATAATGCCAGTGCTTAAAACAATCCACTCACTTTGTGCATGACTTTGTGGGTTGGGAACTTTCAGGCCTCACTAGAGGTCCCCTGTATGTCCACAAAAAGACGTCAGCCAAGGTTACAGCCATCTAAAGAATGAACATTCAAGATGGCCATTGATTATAGCTTAAAGTTCAGCTGAGGCTGTCAACTATAATGTATACACAGGGGCCCTGCATATGGAAACTCAAGGTGACTGAACTGAAATATTGGCTCATTTTTCCATAGAGAAAACATGCCCCCAAATATACAACCTCAGAGTTTCCATAGCAACACCTCTGTTACCCACCCATTGTTGGAGGAAGCAGTCACAAGAGCATTGAGATTCGAAAGGAAGCTAGACCAACCCAGCCTTTTCATTTGGGAGTATGAGTAAAAACTGAGATTGTGCTTTAAAACTATTACACAAGAGAGAAGGAACAAGGCCCACGCTGACCCCAGCAAGTGCAAGGAGAAGTAAGCAGCATAATGGGGCGGGCGATGGAGATTGCATTGACCTTAGAAAGAAGAGTTCTTGTGGGATGAGTGGGTGACATAGCCCAAGGCACTGCTCAAGAGATATGACTGAAATGAGAAGGAGGATGAGAAGAGCTTTCTGCATTCCCCATCCCGATCATGTCTTCATTTAGTTCCTATTGGGGTAGCTTTAGTGTGTGTAGGCACTGATGGGGGAAAAAAAATCATAGTTTCGATGAAGCAACTACATACCCAGGAGAGAGAGGGCATAATAAAGAATGCAAGGCAGCAGTGAGGATTTCAGAGACTAAAGGAGGCCTAACGAATCTCACACAGAAGGACGTCCCACAGTTCACGGTGTCTACCTTTGTATGTCCTCCCTTTCTGCCCTGAAGTTCTAGAGAACCCACAGCTGATCCCCTTCAACACACAGACTCTATCAGCAGCAAACCGGTTCTTCATGCTTTGCAACCTCGGCTAATCTTAAGTACTTGCTTCCTGCTGTAATCCCCGTGGTGCTGAGTACCGAAAAACTGAGCTCAAGAAAAGCCTTAGTCACTATGATCCTCATCAGAGTGTCTGAGCCACCAGCTCAGAGATCCTCAGAACAGAGAGCTGTGCTTCCAAACACCTAAAGGTGCTCCGGGCAAAGAGTGAACCAACAATGTTGACACCAAGTTCTCCTGTGTTCTCATATTGAGGGATTTTCAGATGTATCTGCTAAATCCTGAGGCAAACCTCTCCCTGGTCAATTGTGGATTCCTCCAAAGACTGTGATGATACCCAGGTTTTGTTCAGTGTTTATTGAGAATCTACTACAACATGCCAGACACTTTGACTTGAGGACCATCCGTGCCTCAGACTAAACAGTCTCCCCAGGCAGTAGCCCTTGACTTTTAAAGTCTGCATCCTAAACCCCAAGTTTCCAGGTGCCTTAGAGCAAGCTTCTTTATTTAGACAGCAAACAAAACTTTTGGTGAGAGGTTTTAGAAATAATATAATCTATTTTCCTTCCTCCTAGCTATTTTCCGTTCTTATGTAAGGTTTTCTCTTCCAAAGCTCTAGCCAAAAATTAGAAAGCAGCAGGCAGCATACATCTAATATACCCAGAAACCAGAGGCCAAAACCCCCTGCCATGCAGCTCTGGACTTGCCAGTCCACTCTGGACTTGCTGAACACTTTAGCCAAAGACGTTTGCAGCAAAACCAGGAGCTCTGATGAATTCAGAATCTGCCATACCACTGAACAGTTGGAGTTCAGGTAAAGGCCTGGGCCAAGGACAAGGATGAGTATTTCAAGAAGGAACTCTACTGGCTCATGACCCTTGGAAGAGGGATATTTGTGTCAATGAGAGCTGATGCTATTTAAAACACTCTCACTCAGGTTTTTTCCTTTCCGAGTCCCTCAGACTCAAGTAGCTTCAGGCTGAGTAGATGACAGACATCATCTGGAAATTCACAGTTCAATTGTTGCGGAGTATTTGTTTAACTATGTAAAGCTGTGCTGAATATGTTTATGTTGTGGACTATTTGTTAAACTATGTAAAGATGTGTTATATTTGTTTAGCTACATAAAGATGTATTGCTGTTTTACCTTGCCTGCCTAAGGCGTCCATTTGGCCT
Organism: Phodopus roborovskii; assembly: GCF_943737965.1. Lineage (NCBI taxonomy): Eukaryota > Metazoa > Chordata > Mammalia > Rodentia > Cricetidae > Phodopus > Phodopus roborovskii. The sequence continues at coordinate 6,190,564 of NW_026126541.1, read as the reverse complement.
AATAAGAAGCTGGACAGCCAACAGCAAGGGAGGAGGTATTTGTGGGACTTCCAGGCAGGAAGAGTAAGTGGGAGGAGGAATTTAGGCTCCAGGGAAGAGGGAAGGAAGAAAAGGCATCAGGGAGACACCAGGGGCCGGCCAGCCAGACACAGAGGAAGCAGGAAAGTAAGACAGAATGAAAGAAAGGTAAAAAGCCCTGAGGCAAATGAACATGAATTGAAACATTAAATGACGTTAATAGAGCTGGTGGGACACATCTAAGCGAAAGCCCAGCATTCATAATTAATAATAAGTTTCCATGTCTTCATCTGGGACCAGATTGTTGACCCAAAGCAAAAACCAACCACATCAATACCCGGGGGGGGGGGGTGCTTCTTTGGCCAGAGTAGTTTCCCCTGCCCTGGAACTGTACCAGTTTCTATTCTCATTGCTAGGATCTGACAGCAGGCAACTTACAAAGGAAGGATTCATTTAGGTTTGTAGTTTATGGAGGACTGCAGTCCATCCTGGCAAGGAAGGCACTAGTCACAGTCCAGAAACAGAGAAGACCAGGTGTGAGGATATGCAGCAGGAAAAATAAAAGACCCAGAGACAGATGTTGGGGTTCAAGCTTCAAGCTGAAGATCAGAAAAGCAAAGCAAAGCACCTGGCCACTAGCTCTTACCTCTACTTCAGGCTGAAATGGCTGATCCTGTCTCCATGAGCTCACCTCAAACCTCAGACTTCTGCCTCTCCTCAGTTTGTCTGGAGAATCAACATCAAAATACCAGCACTGAGACCCTGTTCCTGTCTTAACTGCCTCTCCAGAGTCCTGGGATTAAAGCCGTGGGCTCTGTTATTCTTTTAGACTGATTCAACCTCTTCTAGCCCTGGTTGGCCTTGAACTCAGAGAGATCCATCTGCCAATGTCTCCTGAGTCCTGGGGTTAAAGAAAGGTGCATCACTATCGCCCGACTTCTAAAGCTAAATAGTATGGCTGCTTTGGTATTTATTTAAAATACAGTGGCTTCAATAAATCATAAACAATATATCACCGCATGCAGTTACTTTATTCCTTCACCAAGGATCTACCTCTTGAAATGTCTACAACTTTCTAAAGTAGCACCACCAACTGGGAACCAAGAGCTCAAACACAGGAACCCTGGGGGTGGCAGCCAGGGTGGGGGGAGTTTGCATTAAAACTACAATGTATTGCTGGATTTTGTTGTCCCACCACCCTCCTCAGCCCCAAAGAAGCCACACAGAGACAAATATTAATTATAAAACAGTCGGCTGATGACTAGGGTTTCTCACTGGCTAGCTCTGTCTTAACTATTAACCCATTTCTATTAATCTATGTATTTCTGCATGGTCTTGGCTTTCCAGAAAATGTATGGCCCTTCTACTCCTTTGTCAACTACATGGCAACTGTCTTGGTCAGGCTCTCCCTGCCTACCTTTCCCAGAATTCTCCTTGTCTCCTAGTCCCGCCTATCTTCCTGCCTCATTGGCCAGACAGTGTTTGATTCATCAACCAATAAGAGAAACATATATATATATATATATATATATATATATATATATGTATATATATATATATATATATATATATATATATATATATATGGACATTCCCCATCAACAATGAATACAGAGAGTCAGAATAAGCTTGAGTTTTCTGGACTCATCCTGACAATTTATCTCTACTTCCTGCCTGCCCCTTGCCAAACTTCACGTAAATACAGGATGCTGTAGCAGTAAGAATTAGTGCACCCATTTGAACTGCTGACACTTTGCCTGTGTGTCCAACTTCTGGAGATAGATGCAGATTCCTATGTTTAATTGAGTAATATATTTTAATAATTGTTCTTTTCTGAGCCTTGAAACACCCAGTGCAATAGTTTTTAATTCAATATAAAGTGTCTCTTGATACTTTTATGAATCTTTCAATACAAATGAGACTACAATTAGCATAAATGGCTGGAGAATACATAGTAAGCTTAATCCTCTACATAGTGCCAACTTGAATATTAATAACTTTGACTGAAATAAGAATGGATAAATGGCAGCCTTTGATACTGAAGTGTGGTTTCAAATGAAAGTACTTTTTTCTTTCACTCATTGGTGAGGAACTAGAAAAGCTTGTCTAAACATGACTGCTAAGGAGAAGGAAAAGGTGAATAGTTTCAAATCTGGGTCTCTGCCAAAAGTACTGGGCCTTTAATGGGTGCTTGCTGTAACCTGATCCTTGAAAGGAGGTAAGAGACTCCATATCAGCTGTATATTAGGCACCAGGTAAGCAGCTGGAAGGTGGCAGGGGTAAACTGCTCAAAAAATATCAAAGATGGGGTTGGAAAACATAACTCAACTGTCAAGAGCTTGCACTGCTCTTCCAGAGTGCCTAGTTAGTTCCAGCACCAACTGGGAGGCTCACAACTGTCTACAACTTTTGCTCTAGGGGATCTAGCACCCTCTTCTAGGGTGCATGAGTACCTGCAGTCATATATGCACATACACACAGACACATTCACATAATTCAAAGTAAAAAGTAAGAATCAAAGGTATTACAATGACTAGTTACTACTGTTTGGTGCTGCCTCTCCCATGAGACAGATGTTTTGGTAAATACTAGCTTTCCACCGTCTTGGGCTATTTGTTTCCTAGAAGGCTCTAGTACATGTGAAACCTGACAGAGGAAATATGACAGCATGAAATGTGCCCTACTGCAGCTTTTAGCCTATCTTCTTATTTTTCCATTGTTCATCACTATTGCTTTATAAGACAACGTTTTCCTTCCCTTCTAGTCCATATCAAAACCCACCTCCCATCACGATCATTGCGTTTATTTCTCATGCAACTGTTTTTCTTCAGTCATCCATTCTACTGTGTCTACATTTTATTGTACAATTCTCTGTTTGGGGCATGAGAGCTTGGCCTAAAAGGAAAGACAAGTACTTGGATGACACAACTACAGATTTGAATCTGAAGTCATCAAGCTTTATGAACTCAGACAAGTCCTCCCATGTCTTTTTACTAACATGCAACGTAAGAATAACCTCAGGGAGCTACTGTAAGGCTTGAATAACACATGTTCATAAAGTCCAAGCTAATATTGGCAGAGAGCTTGCAGTAACTTTTTGGGAACAATTAACAACAACTATCCCAAAACTGAGAGAATCAAATTCATAAAGAAAACGATTTGGATTCTTCCACGCATTGTAAGAAAAACACCTATTTCTGGAGTTCATACATTCTACACTGATACAAATAAATCAGGTAAGGCAGGATATAAATCAGGAAATATTAGCAAAGTGGTTCAAAGCCCTTACAATTCTGTACAAAAGGCAGAATTGTATGCCATTCTCATGGTACTTATGGATTTTAATGAACCCCTCAATATAGTTACTGACTCTCAATACGCAGAGAGAGTCGTTTTACACATTGAGACTGCAGAATTTATTCCTGACAATACAGAATTAACTTCATTGTTTATACAGTTACAAGATACTATCAGAAAGAGGACACATCCTATATATATAACACACATCAGATCCCATACGGGTCTGCCAGGTCCTCTAGCACAAGGCAATGATGAAATTGATCGTTTATTGATAGGAAGTGTGCTAGAAGCCTCAGAGTTTCATAAGAAACACCACGTGAACAGTAAAGGTTTAAAAAAGGATTTTTCTATCACTTGGGAACAAGCCAAGGAAATAGTAAGGAAATGTCCTACTTGCTCATTCTATAACCAAACTCCTTTACCACCAGGCAGTAACCCTAAAGGTATAAATAAGAATAAAATATGACAAATGGATGTGTTTCATTTTGCAAAATTTGGAAAATTAAAATATGTACATCACACTATAGATACATTTTCAAGGTTTCAGTGGGCTACTGCTCTGAGCTCTAAAAAGGCTGATTCTGTTATAACGCACCTTTTAGAGGTAATGGCCATTATGGGCATACCTGCACAAATAAAAACTGACAATGCTCCAGCATATGTCTCCAACAAATTGAAAGAGTTTTTTGAGTATTACAAGATAAAACACATAACTGGTATACCACACAATCCTACAGGACAAGCAGTGGTTGAGAGATCCAATCGTACTTTAAAAGAAATGCTCCATAAACAGGCAGGAGGAACCAAAACACCCAAACACAGATTACATAATGCTTTATTAACATTAAACTTTCTTAATGCTGATGAAAAAGGAAAAACAGCTACAAAAAGACACTGGACAATAAAAAAAACTTCTGAACTAAATCAGCCAGTGTATTTCAAGGATGTACTGACCTCAGAATGGAAAACAGGATATGTGTTATGTTGGGGTAGGGGTTTTGCATTTGTATCTACAGGAGAAAAAAAACTATGGATACCATCTAAGTTAATCAAGATCCGAGTTAAACAAGAAAAACATCTTAATAAAGAAAAATGACAAGTCATCCAACAAACTAGGTCCTATGAGGTGTGCGGAGGCCTCTCAAAGGTAGGGGAAGTGTTCTGTTCTTGTTTTTACAGAAAAACAGAAAAAACCTATCATCAAACAGCCAAAAGACACTGAACATGTAGGTGCCTACAGAAAAGAAGACAGCTCTTCAAAAACAATCACTTAAGGAAGCAAAATCTGATATATGGAAAAAAATATATATATATATACATATATATATATATTTAATTGTAGTAAACTATTTCTATATAAAAATCTATTTCTCTCTACTATCTAGTATTCCTGAAGTCCCAAAATTTGTAAACCAATGCTGGCTTTGGAGTTGGATTTGGCTTTCCTTCTCTAAATTCAAGCATGTTGTTAAGATTAAATTCATGGTTTCTGCCTTAAATCAAAAAGCCAATTGGTGTAAGGCAAAAGAAAACAAAATCTGGGAACTCATATCTTATGCAATCTTCTCTCTGAAATCCTAATTTTCTCACATACTTTTAATGCTTATTGTTGTCTTTCCCTAATGCATACCTTAAAACTTGAAAATTTTACTTTAATATTGATGTTTAACTTTTCCACAAGGAATAATAACGATTCCTAACAACAGTCTTTAAACTTTCCGGAAAGAAGATGGGGCCCCACATCACCGTTTCCACTTGACTCAACCTGATGCATCGGAACTACAAACATCACCCTAAAACCGGTTTGAGACTGTTTTGCTCGAGACAACTCATGACTAGCTAGCTGTAATGGTGCACCTTTTTATTACACCCTGGCCAGAGTTTCAAATAGAACTACAGTCAAGAATTTTCTGCCACACAGTGACTAACTACATATGTCACAGCCAGTTCTGTTGAGAAATTTGGTTGCTAAAAATTTTCTTCCTACAGGATCCATTGGAGCAATCATCGTCCCATTTCAGCAGGAAGTAATATTAATATGACTATGCCCCCTTTCCCTACCCTTGGAATTTTGGGATAATAGTCATCGTCTTTGGGTTGGTTTTAGTTATTTGGGATTGGGTGATGCTTACACTCGGGTTTATCTTTTAGACAGGAATAGGAAATGGTTGGTAAAGGTATGGTTTAGATGGGATATAGGTAGATTAGCCTATTTTCTTGAGAATTTGAGTAAGAATGAGATAGTATTTTACAGCTTACATTGTTGTGTATTCTTATGTGGTAAGCTATGTAAAATTAAGTTTATATTTTGTTATATTGTGTTAAATGTTTCCACTTATAATATTTTATGCACATTATTTTTTACCATATTCTATGTATGTATACTTTTCCTGTATTCAAGACATTTTGTATATTGATACAATTTGGGATATTTACCTTGCTGCCCTTTATAGTTCTACCTCTTGTCTTGACACTTATACTCTACCTCTATTTTAGGGATTTGCATGTTGGTATATGTAAATAGTTATATTGTTTAAGTATTTGTTCCTGATTTACTCAGGAAAGTTTTAATCAGTCTTTTTAGCTAAGTTCCCGAGTATTACAGATTATCTTCACTCACATTTCCTGTACCTATGAGATTAGTCAGATATAGATGCTTAATCTTCAATCACTTCATAGACATGCAGAACATGGCATTTAAATGTTTTAATATTAGTACTCCATTGACATGAGACACTGTTGCTCCTGATAGCACCGTGCACTTTCCCGCAAATATGTTGGACACTGTTGTTGCTCCTACTGGAGTTCAATCTCGCCTCAGCTAATGGCCTGTTGGGCATAGAATTGCCCCCACCTTGACCACTGATTTGGACATGCAGTCCTATGTGCTTGCAGGAGACAAATATAGAAGACTGCTTGACCTTGCCAAGTCAGGGTAAGACAGCCATTCTATTTCCCTGCTGTTGTTGTGGTCTGTCAAGTTCTCTTGGCCTTAGCCAAATCTGGGTGTACCAACGTCGCTGTGAGACCTAGGGTGACTGTTCAGGTGGCTTGCTGTTTCTGTCCTTGCTGCACCTTTTGGAAGTTATCCATCCGCATTTCCTGTCTACTCTAGTATTGTTAATTTCCTTCTCAGGTCTTGATGAGGTGGAAGATTAAACTATCACAACTATTATTCTCTCTTCCCAGTTAGATATATTAGGTACCAGACTTACGTTTTCCAGCTTAGGACAACTCTATTGTAAACTCCATTATGCCCTCACCCTAGGACTAGATATGTAGGTCATTTTGTTCTCGATTTTCCTTTTCTTAGAGCACACTTGTTATTCACTGTTTTGTATATAGTTTTGTATTAAGCCTAAATCTTTTCTTTAGACTAAAAGGGGAATTGTAGTGAGGTAGTCCTTCTGTAGCACTGACCACGCCCATTGGGGGGTGGAACGATGGGCGGAGGTGACCTGGAGGTCGGAGGGGGCCAGGAAGGCGCTCTCTCTTTCTGGCGTGACTCGGACAGGAGAGGATCGGGTTGAATTTCCTGGTGTTCATCTGTCTAGGTTGTAAGTTATTTCTCCCTAAATAAACATCTATTCGGCCTATTTGTTTATCCTGATCCTTATTTACCGCAATAAAACACCTTTATGATTAATTCCTCATGAATACCAATATAGTTCAGAAGGTCTCTCTCTCTCTCTCTCTTTCTCTCTCTCTCTCTCTCTCTCTCTCTGTGTGTGTGTGTGTGTGTGTGTGTGTGTGTGTGTGTGTGTGTGTGTGTATCTCAGTGCTTGGGTTCCAATTTTGTCTTCTAAATGCTCTGAAGTCTGAAAAGAAATGAAGGACTGAAAAAGGGAAAGAAGAATGGAAGGAAGGAAGAAAGGAAGGAAGGAAGGAAGGAAGGAAGGAAGGAAGGAAGGAAGGAAGGAAAGTTTTAGGAGTCCTTTTCTTTGTTCAACTCAAAAGTATGATTTTTAACACAGCTGTGACTTATGTGTCAGCACTTGTGGTTGGTTATGGCTGCTCCCTGAAGCTACTGAAGAGCAGCCACCTTCTCAAGCCACTTCTTAATTCTCTCCTTGCCGCCCATGATTCCCCTTAGCTTTACCTGTTCCTCTTAGTCTTTCCCCCTGATTCTCCTGTCACCGTAATGGAGTCTAGTAAGTTCATACCATCCACCTGGGTAGCTTCACCTAAAAGCCAGCCTTGGACAACCTAAAAGGACAACCTTGATCTCCTGTACAGTCTGTGTCACCTCTCTGTATGTCCCAACAAATGCCCAGGTTACAAGGGCTGGAACACGGATACTTTTGAGTCTCATATTCTACCTACCCAGGTTGCTATTTTCTTTCTTTCTTCTTCTTCTTCTTCTTCTTCTTCTTCTTCTTCTTCTTCTTCTTCTTCTTCTTCTTCTTCTTCTTCTTCTTCTTCTTCTTCAAGTAGTGTCACCAAATGCCCTCTTCTATCAACCTTACTTCAAGAAACTCCACATCTGATAAAAAGCGTTCATCCCCAAAGCCCGAGGAAAGGGTAGAGACAAAACTTCCTTCTATGTCTCAATAGAATAGAATTGGTAAAATGCATTTTCACCCCAGAAATTTGTCTGTGACCCAGACAAATATAGAACACAAAACAGGCATATAAACCAAACATTTACGTGAAAGTAAATCATAAAGAAATTGGTTTTAAAAGAATTTCTTTCTTCACACAATCTTGCCAATTTTGAGAGCTGAAGAGATTTTGCATAATAACAAAATGGATATGCTTGTTAGTTTTACATAAAGAACTAAAACTGGCAGAATATTTGATACCATACGATGCAAGACATCTTCAACATCCTTCAGAGTTGATCAATGTTTTGATTTTATAATCATCAGTGTTAAGAACACCACTATGCATAAATATGCAGCACAAAATGACAAAAGTATGTCTGACCATTTAAGAAATGATCGAAAACCCAAGCCAAAATGCACATAGTAGTTTATTTTATTGTGACACTCAAGTCAGCAACTCCAACAGCAATTTTTAAAATCACACCTTCTATCATAATACTATCTACTCATATATAAATCTGATACATGTTGAAGAATGATGGGAGGAAAAATTAAAGTCTATTTTCTGCAATTAAACCATTAGCTTCATTTGGTAAGACTAAAACCATTGTATATATGTAAAAGCATTACAGTTCATAACATGCAGTAGTCTAGGATCTTTGCTGTACTATTTCTAATAATATTCATTGGCTTTGTGTGGTATAAATGCATGCATCTGGAAGCCTTGCAAAGTGAGCATACTCTATGCTCAGTTCCAAGGCTTGGTGACGTCTCCTGATGCAAAGTGAGCAAGTGTTGCTACAGACCCCACACACTCGTTAAGCATTTGGTTTTGAATTAATTTTTATCACTCCATGCTCAGAAATCACTGTTGCTGATTTTTTGTGACCCCCCACATTGAGTAATGCACACTCACAACCTGAAGCTTAAGAAGCTGTGTTGTCTGCAAAGGGTCAATGAGTGTTAATCTTCTCTTGTATGACTGGAAAGCCAGTGCCCTATTTACTGCTGGATAGGAGCTAACTGCTCAGTCCTAGCATTTAGAGTAAGTGTAGTATGGCTCAACCTGCCCATTACTGTGGGATAACACTTGTCTCCAAATGTCATTAAGTCATTAAGTCAATGTAATTATTTGAGAATACCTCCTCTGGGCCAGACATGGTCCAAATGTAGGCTAAGTATGTTTAGTTCAACTTGAGCTCTTCAATCCTGGCATTGCCAATGGCAGCTTCTCAAGTCATTTCTTCTCTCTGATCTTTTGTAAAGGTTGCTTGCTAAGAAACCACCCCTGCCCAGCCGAATGGAAAGTCCCCACTGAGAATTCATCCTACTCAGCATCTGATGCAGAATTTTAAACAACCTTCATATAGTTCCTGATGATTAAGTCATTTTCTTTCCCAAAATGTACATTCCTCTAGGACAGGACCTATGTCTTCGAGCCTATAACCCACAGACCAGGGAGTAGGGAATTGAGAAATGGAAGACAAAGACTATAGTAAGGAGAAGTTGAAATCTTGCCCTTGAAAAACCAGAAAAGTTTTATAATTATTAGTGTTCATCATTTGTCGCTCTCCTTCAGGAAAAATGAAGAATTGCACTCCCAGGTCCTTATAGTCAGGTGTGGTCATGTGATTCAGTCTATCCAATGAAATGAGATGAGAAATGACAATTTGCTTTCTAGAATTTATAACTGAACAACTTGTCCTCCCTGTGTAGTTTCCATTATCATTAGATGCTGATATTCCAAAACAGAAGGGAAATGAGCGGGAATAAAGAAGAGATCTACTTACAGTAAAATATTAAGACAAATATAAAGTAAAATATTGTGCTCACACAACCATCATGGCTAAGTTACAGGGACCATCATGGGAAAAGGGTAGAAAGACTGTAAGAGCTAGGCATGCAGGGAATCTGCTGCTAGACTGTCTCCTAGAAATGACAGACATGCTCACTCATGAAATCATAATATGGCTGCCTAATAAAACCTGAATGGTGACAACATCCGTAGGCATGCAGATGTGGAAGAGGCAAATCTCATGAGGCCCCACCCCAGACAACAAGAGCTACAGGCAATTATCTGCTGCTAAGAGGAGAATTAGTCTTCTGGAGATGAGCCCCGTTATTGATTACCCAATGCTAACTAGTCAGTTCTGAAAACAGATACATACAATTAACACCAAACAGACTCAATAGGTTGTATTTATATACTTATGCATTACATATGTAACAATAATAATTGAAGAAAAAGGGACCATGAATTTTGGAGGGCATGGAAGAATGGGAGGGTTGAGGAAGGGAGAAATGATGTAGTTATATTTTAAGATAAAAATTGCAAATTAAGAAAAGATTTATGCTTTCAAGAAATTAGTTTTAGAAGAAATACATATAAAAAATTGAGAAGTTAGTGCATCCCATATTCTAACCTACTTACAATTTCCCCTATTACTAAAATCTTACATTAGCAGAGTGCATTTGTTGTAATTAATGCTCTACGGTTACCACAGTATAAGAGATTAAGCCCAAGTCTTATTCATATTTCCTTAGTTTTACCCTAATGCATTGTTTGTGCTTCATTACCCAGATGCCAGATTAGCTTTAGTAGCCACCCCGCTCATGTTCTTCTTGGTCTAACAGCTTCAAAGAGTTTCATCATCATAATGGCTTCCATCGTTTTGAGCACTAAGAGCCAGGCCTGCTGTGAG